>NW_004955402.1:25032821-25033484 GCF_000276665.1 Chinchilla lanigera | reverse complement strand
AACTTCTGTAAACTCACATCTTCATTAAGGGTGATATAATGTACACATCACTGCTTCATCTAGCATTAACCTATCAAATCATTGCTTGGTAGAAGTTATTTAGGGCCCCTGAAGCTGTTGGCTATTTTTTTTCTTTTTTTGTGTGATCCCAATTTATATTTTTCATTTTAAAGAGAATAATAAAAAAGAACAATAGCAACTATTTTAACAAGCCATTTCAAGTCCTGTTTCTCCAGGTGACAAACGAATGCAACAACTATAGGATATTTTAAATGGCAGGTAATTTGGGATATGTTTTAGACTTAGAGACCATACTGAGTCAGACCATAGGCATTATGTTCTCTCCATTTTTTAAAATTACTTTATACCTGATGAGCAAAAACTGTAAGACGCTACTCGTACACAATTTGTAAGTAGTAGAGAGTGACATGGGCAGCTCGCTTTCATAAGCCGTCCTCGACAATGTCCACATGCTGAATTGGTCCCTGTTACAGGAATTTAAATGCTCACAGCTCCCCAGCATACGCTTTCATGCTGGCCTCCTCACTTTCCTCTCTAGCAATCAATTATGAAGTAATCCTGTTGCTGCATCAAAAAGTTTCTTTGTTTTTGTTCTTTTTGGTTTTGTTTTGTTTTTCTTCTGGTACCAAGAATCGAACTCAC
>NW_004955402.1:25018507-25032531 GCF_000276665.1 Chinchilla lanigera | reverse complement strand
GCCTATGAAAACACCCTTCCTCAATTATATTTTTGCCAAAAATTTTATATTTATTTTTCTAAAACTTCTGAACATAAAATGATGACATACACTTGGCTACCTTCCAGCCTTATAATTGATCTTACTATTTATATTTTTGCAGATCTTAAATATCCATTTTGGCTAAACTGTCAGTTGCTTGCATAAGAACATGAGAATACTCTCTAGGCAAGACAGTTTTTCTTAGGTGTTGTTTCGTAATGCAAAAGAGGTAGGAAAAGACGGAGGAACAGTGCAGGTTTCCACTGAGGAGCACCGTGTCTTCCTGATGCAGACACTCAAGAGCTATAGTGGAAATCCCGGGTAAGGGGAAAGAGAATAATTGTTTCAGGAAACTGCTAGAATGAGCTTAAAATTCTCATTGGCCCAGTAAGGTTATGTTGCAGTAATACTAGGCAGACACTAAATAGTTGATTTCCTCCACTTCCATTTCTGGAGTCTTTCTTTCCAGCTCTCCTGCCACACACTCTTCAGCCCCTAGCTTCTTTAGCAGACTGATGCCAATTGCTAAGAAAGAAATAGGAGTTTCCATTACATTTTGCACAGTTTTGAAACATACTTGTTATTCTTCTGTAGGTATTTAAATGACTAAGTGTGATCATCACACACTGACTGTGACACTAGACAGTTTCTTAAATGCACAAAAAGAAATCCATGCTTTCTTCTCTGTACAATAGAATGATAGTAATACCTACCTCACTGGGTTACTGCAAGGGTTAGAGGAGATAACTCTAAGGCTTAGAAGAATGTCTTACACATCTTAAGCCCTCAATAAACATTAGCAACCACCATTATTTTTATTAAATGGTTATATTTTAATATGTAACATCTCCCACGATAATTTAAAAAATTCAATTCTTAAACTCAAAAGCAGTGGATTTCAGTGTGGAATCTCAAATACCTTAATAAGCCTATGGAGCTGGAGATTCAGGGCTTTCTTGTCACAAGGTAGCACGCATGTGCTCGTTTCTAAGCTTGCTAGTGGAGCCAGGTTACTTTAGTGTTTAACCACATCGTAAACTAAAGATAGTTTCTGATTTCCAGTGTGACTTGGGAACACAGGGTCTTGAAAGCAGTACCCTGTCTCAGCTTTGAGTCACTCTGAAGTATAAACAAATCAAATGCACTGAGGCATGTTACAGGATCCAGGCACTGCATCTTGGGATGGGGCACTAATTCTTATGCAAGGAAGTCCTTTTGCCATTATTAATGAATATTTTTAATCCTGAAAATATCACTCAGACTTAGTCACACATCACTACACGCATTTTGTTTCAAAATTTAAAAAAAAATCATTTTGACTGAGGTTAAGCCTTTTTGATTTTCTTTTGGAACAAAGAATACACAGTGTTCATAAGAAAAGCAACTAGGGAGACTTTCAAAAAATATCTTTAAAAAGAGTCACAGTTTTCACTGTCTATGTCATAGTTTCAGTCCATAGGATTACAGTGACCTCTACAATGCTTTTCTTTCCGCATTCATTTCCTTATTAATTCATTCATTCTTAGGACACAGAAAACAAAACCTTTGCAGAAATTCTAAAAAATCTAAATAATTGAACATTTTAGTAGAAAGAAGGCCATAAAAAGTAATGTTTAGACAGATTAAAGCAATTTTTGATGCAGAAAGGGAGTCCACAAATTACAAGAAGAAAAACATGTTATACAAAAACTAATCTTTTGTATTACAAAACACTGACAGTAAAACAACACACTGAAAAAAATGAAGATGATAGGTTAATATTTTTAATAAATATGAAGTTTCTATGACCTGCAAGGAAAAAAATCTCTATTAAAAAGATGCTTTAATGCTGTCTTCAAAATATTTGAACCCAGGTGACAAGATACTTTGTTATTTCCACAAGTGGCCAAGCTCTTTTCAATAACAGAGTAAGCATGGGAGATGAGATGGGGGGAGAAAAATACAAACTAGTCCAGGTGAGGGGCTGGGGATTTAGCTCAGCGGCAAAAGCGCCTGCCTGGCAAGCGCAAGGTCGTGAGTGCGGTTCCCGGTACCGGAGAAAAACCAAAAAAAAAAAACAAACAAACAAACAAACTAGTCCAGGTGCTTTTGACTGTTAATTGATTTGTTTTCAACATGGCTTATAGTTACACATTAATGAAAGTGTTACTCATTTCTTTAATCATCCCCAAATCAAGATTTTTGTCCCTTGGGACCATTCATAGATTTTTTCCATGGGCATGAGGGCATTTTCCCAACCAGCAAGAATTCAAGCTTCACACACAGGACATAGGTGCTTGACTTCACATTGTCTAACATTTTCATAGGGAAAAATTCCACTCTTTCTAGAAGTACACATTTCACTTCAATTACCTGCCTTAAATATGAACTGGAAATGCCCGTATTTTACTGAGTTCTCTTTTAAATCATTAACCAGTGCTGGCTAACTTGGGGTGTCAATTAGCCACTCATGTTGTACTGGGAATTCACCTGATTACTGCCTGCCCAACAAATAACAGAGAGGAAATTAGTGCACTGCTGGCGTATAAGAGGCGTATAAAAAATTAAATATAGGAGGAACAAAAGCAAATTGCACAACTTTAGCTGGTGCTATGAGACTTGCCTTCATCAAATACGACTTCTCTTACCCCATCGCAAAGTTCTAACAGCTCTCCAAAGAACAGTGACTTATGACCAAGAAGAAGGAACTGTCAGTGCCGTTCAGTTGTGGAAAACATAAAAATTCTCTTTGTATTTGTGTAGTCATCATTTTCCAATTTCCTCTGATCCAAGTTATTTATGAGCTCTGTAGTGTGGCCAGCACAGAGCTGAGTACGGCTCCAAGAAAAATGTGGTTATAGACCTTGATGCCCGCCAGTTAAACTATACACGGGTCTCTTATAAATACACAGACTCTGCCGCTGGTCACTCACAGCGTTATTATCCTGACGTCTCCCAGCCTTGCCTTGAGGATGTTATTCTCCGATTACAGACTTTATTCAGCTTTCTCTGGCTGCCTAGAAAATAAGAAGGCAGAAGGAAACAAAAACTAAGAGACCAACTATCCTCACTCTGTTCACAAAGAGCATAGGGAGAGTGAGCACGTCCACAGGACTCAGGAGGATCTAGGTGGGATGTATCCGGAGCCAGAGCAGACTTTGTAGCATGGGCCGCCATGTCAGGTAAGCACATCTGGGGAAAGAAGGAAGGCAAGTCAATCGCCATAAATGAGACAATGTGTGAAACACTTCCACATCCCTCTTGGCCCTCTAAACTGTATTTAAATATATGTTTTCCCTTTTTATCAACTTTCTCCCTTTGCATTCACATTCACATTTCCACCTACAAGTGAATCAGTTTTAAAGTAAAATTAAGGGGAAATGCCTCTAATTTTCTCCAGGATTGTGGAACCTAAAGCTTTAACATAGATGGGATGTGGCAGCATCAGTACAGCCTTAGGCATATTGGAGTTCCCTATGTGGGGCTGCTGGTCTAGATCCCTGTCTGGTCCTCAGCACAGTCAGGAGCTGCTGAGCATGGTTCAGGCAGGCTGGCTAATGGTTCCCAAGACAAGCATTTTGACAAGCAATTCCTCTTAGAAAGGGCAATTGACGAAGTGGTAAGTAATATTTTGGAAGAAGGAAAATAACCCAAGTTCTTAAATAAGTGCCCACTACATTCTGGGTACTGTCCCAGACATCGAGGATGAAGATAAACGATAAGCAGTTGTAGGATGTGCTCCCATGTGGTATAGATGCTACTAGGATAAACAATCACAGAGACAATAGATGCTGAGTGTTACAAAGCAATCACGGCAAGGTGAGCAGATAAAGACTGTGGAGGAGGATTACCCTATGACAGGATACCCAGTGAGTATCCAAAGAAGGGACATCAGAGAAGAAAACTGGTTAAAGTGGGAAAATAAACTTTGGGCATTCTAGGGAGTTCTGAAAGCAGGACTCTGTTTGCTATCCAAGTTAAAAGATGGAAATTGAGAAATGGGAATTGTAACTATTGGCAATCTGGCAGAAAGACTGTGGCACACATTAACATATAGTCAAAGCAGCTTGAATAAAGAAACTATTAACAAAGGGATACAGCAAACTCAGAATAACCAGCAAGATGCTGACCACCATAACACTACTAGCAATGGAAAGCCACACAACCCATAGGCCTGGGAGGTATGGGGAGGAAGAGCAGCTATCAGAAGAAAGAATAGAGAGAGGGAGACAGAGACAGAGACAGAGACAGAGATGAAGAGACAGACAGACTGCTGAATAGGAGTTATGGACTAAGACAGGAAAACAACTGTCTTAGCCCATTTGTACAATTATAAGAAAACATCACAGTTTGGGTAATACATGAGCCATAGATATTATAATTCTCTGGGGCTGAAAAGAACAAGATAAAGGCATTGTTTAGGCATCCTCATATGGCAGAAAAGATGGAAGGCAGAAGGAGGGAAATTCTGTGTCCTTGCATTGCAGAAGGAAGGAGAAGGGCACAAAAGGGCCTCAGGTAGTTCCCCAGCCCTTTTCCAAGCACTAGTCAATTCATGAGGGCAGAACCATCATGGCTTGGTAATATTCCGAAAGATACCACCTCTTTTCACCACAATGGGGATTAAGCTTCAGCACATGAATTTGTTTTTTTGTTTTGTTTTGTTTTGTTTTTTTTTTGGTTTTTCTCTGGTACTGGGAACCGAACTCACGACCTTGCGCTTGCCAGGCAGGCGCTTTTGCCGCTGAGCTGAATCCCCAGCCCCTCAGCACATGAATTTGAAGGGACATTCACACCACAGCAGTATCTACTACTAACTCGAAGAGCACAGGGACCAAACACCCCAACCTCTCCTTTCTCTCAGCCTCTCCTCTTACAGTGGTGCCTTCCATTGGTCAACCCAGACAGAAAATAGTAGGCATAGAAGAACAAAAAACAGACAGAGAACAAAGGTGAATGCTAGTAGAAGAACAATAGAAAGGAAAAACAAATAGAAAATTGTAGCATGAACAAGGAATAATGTGTATAGTACCCAAAATACCATCTTTGATATTTAGGAAGCTTGTTTTACAGCATGCATGACTGAGAGCTTGTGGAGTTTGATGGATAGAAGGGGAAGGCCTTTGGAAAGGATGATGCCAAACTTGAAATGGAAGAACAGATAGGAAAAGAAGAAAAATTTTCTCAGCTCACAATATTTTCTATTACTGGCTGGCGGAGGCAGCTGAGGAGAAGGTGGCTAGAGACCATGACACTCTAAGCTGTGTTAGTTCCAGCTGCCTCTGAAGCCTTGGGTTTTATCTCTGATCTGCAGCATGCTGTCATGTTCCGCGATTGTAATAATAGCAGCCAAGATAAGCACTTTTGAAATAGATCGCTGTGGAGATGAATAGAACGGATGATTTCATAGGACCTCTCGCAGTGGCGACTTTCATATTAACTAATTTTTCTAATACAGCACTTGTTTTATTTAAAGCTCACTGAGGTATTAAATATGAGAAATATTATTTTTATCTGGATTTTGATTAAAATAATGGGTACATTTCAAACATTTCCATGGCTTAAACAGTTAAATTTAAAAAGAAACTGAGTAACTCCAAATATAATGGCCACAAATTGAAGCAGATAGAAATATTTTAAGTCCCATAGAATGACATCACAGCCCTCTAAATCCTTTCTTTTACTTACTTCCATAAAAATGTTCTCACTGAAGTAGTAAAATAACTGAACCCACCTAAGAAGTACAGGTGTTTTAGTGAATGAAAATAGATCTTTGTAAGCAAGCCAGGACCTAGACCCTCACTTTAACAGATGGAACAGTAACCTAGTCTTAAACATTTATCAAGTACTTACTGTGAAGCTGGAGAAGAAACCAATGATCAAAGAGTTTAACCCTTTGATTTAACCCTCCAGCTTTGAAGCTGGAGAAGAAACCAATGATCAAAGAGTTTAACCCTAAGGAAGTCAATTTACAGAAACCACGACAAGAAGTTGGACCCTGTTTTAGATTCCCATGCTTTCTGTTGAATGGAACCACTTTCAGATTTACTTCTATTAGTAAATTGATTAGTGGGGAACAGATGTTTAACTATAGACACTGGTCAGAAGACATAAACATATTTCTTATAAGATACAGTATGGAATAGTGGGATGTATCACGAACTGAAGAGTGAAAGTTTCACATTAAACAAACCATGAGTTTCTAAAACCAACAACATTAAAAACACTTTTTGAGTGAAGTGTATCTGTGGGTTAGATTTAGCCTGAAATATACCAGTTTGTCCTTCCTGAAATTTAGGCTTCTTAGGAAATAATTCTTTTCCCTATAAAGTGTGACCCTAACTGAAAACTTTCTCCACTCCCTCCATCTCTTCTCTCCATATTCTCTCTCTTGTTTATGCAGATTGCTTCACATTTCTCACCATTAAGATTTTTGGTTAGTATTAGAAATCTTGAAGAATAATTCATTTTCAAAATGGCTGCCCACACAGTGACTGAAATAGCAAGGTGAGATTGATTATAAATATTTACATGCAGTGTCAAAGTCTTCTGAAATTTATAGTAAAGTTGAATACCTGGAAGGGGAGAAACCTGGAGAAATCTTGCTAATTTATGTCTTCTCTGATGCATACAATTCAGTAAAGATCCAGTAATTCTATCAAGTACCATATAGATCCATGGTTAAATAGAAAAGAGGAGAAATTTGGGGGGAAAAAGAAAAACAAGCCAAACCCTATAACCATGCTAAAACACAAACTTTAATGATTTCACACACTTCTGTACTTAGTTTATCCCATACTACTATGAGTGGGAAATTTGGCTAGCTTATGTTATCATCAAAGTTTCCGGGATAATCAAATCTACGCAAAATTATAGCTTCAGTTTACCTTTCTTAAAAGGTACAGCCATTTTATACAGGCAAGCCATTGATCATTCTTAACATGAAAAGGAAGATTTCCTAAATGTTTCTGTCACCTGAAAAGATTGAAGACATAAAACTGAGGCATGTAGATTGTGTGTAAAAGACTAGGCCCTAATTCACATACACACACACTTCTCCTTAAAATCTCTGAAAATATTTCATCCTTAATTTTTATAAACTCAGAATTTTAGAAAGGGATAAAATCTAATAGTGCATGAAATTCTTACCTTGAGCACTTTTAGACAATTTTCAAGGCAAAGTGCTTTGGATATACACCCTAACATGTACATTATTATTTGATAAACCCAATCTATTGAGTACTATATATTTTTCCAGGTATGAAGATGATAACAATGGTTTTCCCAGAATTTCATCTTCAAAATATTTATAAATTAAGGAAGAAGGACTTGAACATAATAAAATGACTAAATTTAAGGTTTTAACTAATAAAATGAAGATTATGAAGAATAATTACTATTGTTGTTCCAAAGCACTAGAAACCTTGTGGAGTAGGCCTTTTCTACTTATATAAGAAGCATGCTGGATTCCTAAAGTCCAGGCACTGTATTAGATACTTAATGGTAGAGGTATCAATTTTCAGCACTGAGGGGAAGCTTATACTGGTTTTCAAATATGGCTACTTCTTATAAAATAGAAAAGGTGTAGGAGGACATTCCAGGGAAATGGAATCACAGAAGCAGTCATTGCCTTTGGGAATGAGTGGGACCTGGAGTAGAAAATTCAGAGTAGAAAATTCATGATTGAGAAGGATAAGAAGTATGTTAATGAGAGGTCATATTCATATTGCTCCAGACCTTCCTGCATTTTATCCTTTCCCTGTAAGAACTTTTTTTTTTTTTTTGGCAGTACTGGGGATCGAACTCATGACCTTGCGCTTGCCAGGTAGGCACTTATGCCACTGAGCTATATCCCCAACCCCAAAAACTTTTAAAAAATCCATTTATGGCTTACTTTGGTTTCATCCAGTGATCTGAAGTCAAATAATGGAGATACTATTAATAGTAATCATTGATAATAACAGTAGTATAGTAGTACCTTTAGCTAACCAAAATATTTTCAGTATATTATTTTGCTATTTAAACAAGCTTTGGGAAAGTAGATAGCACAATTATTATCCTCTTTGTAGTAGGGGAGAAAAGAAAAGAATTAAGAGATGAAATTTACTTTTATTTATATAAACACTGAACTACACATAAATAGCCAAAGTCTTAACCAAAGATCACTTTTGAAGAAAACAAAATTCACATGAGCAGGATAGTTTGTCAGAGCAAGCATGTGTTTCTCATATCTATCTGCAATATAAAAGTTCAAATCAGAAAATATTATTTTATGTATTTTTCATTCTCTATACCACTGATGGTGAACCTTTTAAAGCTTTCAATGATACAAATAGCTCCCTGTGGCACATGTGCCATAGGTACACCACCACTGCCCTATACTTTATATGTTTTTGTCATACCCTGGAAAGTGAGGCTATTACTCCTCTTTATACAATAGCCTTAATTTTGAACAGAAGCAGGCAAAAAAGCATTATGCATTATGCACTCTGAAAATCTCCATCATATTCCCATAATTCAACTTCATGTGTTTGTTAGTCTGCCTTCATGAATTGACACAATGTGCATAAGTATTTGAAAGAGAGTTATCAGCCAAAAAAATCCTTTATCTTAGTTCATTGTGGCTTAGAACATAAGTGAACACTTTCTAAGATAATAGAAATAAAATAGTTAAAATTGGAGATTAATCGGAAAGTTCATACAATGACAATAACTCTCTGTTACTACATTGAAGTGGGGAGTTGTTGAAATATACAGATGAAATTATAGGATAAATTTCAGTGTAGATAGAATGATAGAATGGACTGGGAATCTATTGTTCCATCTGTCTGTAAGGAAATGGGAGGATTCTGATTTCCAAATAATATAATCAAAAGTGATATCACTACTCTCAGTGGGACAGAAATAAAAGAATTAAAGATGCAAAGAGTCAAATCAAAAGAGAAATTCCTTGTACAATAGTTTTTTTTTCATTTTCTTTGTTTATTTCATTGAAGGGGTTTACATTAAAATCATGCTAATAAATTAATATATTTTGATTAAATATGATGTATTCTGAGAAGATATGTTGTTTATGTCTTGAATAAATTACAATAATCTACTTTTTTTGAAGTAGCGACTGAACTGAAATTATAACACCTCATCTACTCCAATAAGGAGGAATCTCAAGTGTATGCAACCTAATTTCAGGGTCTTCTTTACCTATTAACATTTGTAAAAATTTACAGCCAACTTTATAAGATACCAGAAGATAATCAAAGACCACCTTTTTCCTTCTTTGTGTGAAGAGATGCAGTTTTCTCAGCAGGAGATTGTGGAGCCTTGTAAAAATGTCTACCTGGAAAAGAAAAAGAAAAGAACGGACAAAATGAAAGAAGGGAGAGAGGGATAGAGACAGAGATAACAATACAAAGAGATAAATTAAGACATGAAGATGCAATCTAAAGTAGAATTTTAAAAAAGTAGAATAAGCCCATGTAGATGTAGTCATAACTTTGATTTGCTTATCCCATCACTGATTCTTCTTTAAACTATCTATATGTCCCTCTGAGACAGAAGGACTTGTACCATCATCGGCCACACAAAGATGTTATAATGTATTTTAACAGCATCAAATCCAACTCTGTAATTTGAGAGCAGCAATGAAAGATTTGGTTGGTATCTAACTTCTGTTATTTCAGTAAGGATGGACTTGACAGGCTAGTATTCACATACTCCACTCAAAATATCCAAAATATATATACACATAGAGAATGTCAGGCTCTCGAGGACAGATAGTTGGCAACTGTTTTTACTGAAGGCCAACATGGAAGACAGAATCCTCAAGTACCTGTCTTCATTAATCTAATTTAATTAAATGAATACCTGAATTGATACATATATTTATTCTTAAAGAAAATACATGATTGGATTTGCCAAAATTCAGACTCTTACTAAACTTAGAATAAAGAGATTATTGTACACTGAAGTCCTACAAGATTAGACCAACTAAAGGTGATAGAAATAACAGCTAACACATACCAATTGTGCTGGTCTAAAGTCTTTCTATGAATTAATAAACTGAGCCTTCGAAGAAAAGGGCTTAATTTTTATCCTGTCTTTATACATGAGTAAATGATGTACAAAGAGATTATTTCACTTGCCAGAGGAGATACATGGACAAGACTAGACTTAATTTAAATAGTCTGACCACTTGAGCATCTTAGATGCATACTGATCTTTCTGTTAACTGCTTCAAATCAGGAGGCAAACAAAGGAAGAACCTGGAAATCCATACTGTAACATTTGCCAGGTATTTCTTATAGAGCCAAAATAATGATGCATATTCATGTAAACTACTTTGGCTAACAGTTCATCATTTTTAGTCCATAGTAAGGGGCTCCAAGGCAGGGTGTTATGGAAGAGGGGAAATCGCTGATGGCAGGGCAGCAGAAGGCAGAGAGAAATCAAGAGAGGAGGAAAGCAGAAGCTTCCTTCCAGGCCACACCCCAGTGACCTCCAACCAGGTTTCACCTCCCAACATAACATTAGCTATTAACTCATCAGTGAACTAATCAACTGATGAATTTCACACACACATACTCCAGTCACCTCCTGAAAGCCCCTCCTATGGGTGGATGTGACTTTGTGGGTAGGGTTTTCTAGACATAAACCAGAAATCCCCTGAATCTGGCTCCAACTACCACAGCTGTCTTTGTTGGTACAGGTAAACCTCTTCAGTTCACCTTTGTAGTGCATAGAGTGGATAAATGAGTAATGATACTGATTGGATCAGATTGTTAGGAAATTGAACTGTACTGGATACAAATTCCTGAGGTAGTAACAGCACAGATGGCAACAGAAACTCTGTGCACACATATAATGTCCTGTGAAGTATTGTAGAGGAAGGTAACTTTCCATATGTCTCTTGATTTTCTCTAATTTTATTCTATGGGTTCTAGAATGATACTTTTTTATCATCATATCACTTAACCCAAGAGGGCCACAGAGCCCTCAGGATTGTTTTGTTTTCTTTTTCCACTGACTGTCACTTGCTGCTTGACTTGTAGACCAGCTAGATTTACATAGGTAATCTTTTGCAAGACTTGCATTTGCATATCATTCACATAGGGATCCATTTAGAATCATCACGAATCGGTTTACTACAGTTTACATTTTTCAGCTGCTGGAATTATAACTGAGGAAAGCAGAAAACCCATTCTCTCCTGCTGGAGGAAACATGCAGGAGACTACTTTGGGTTACAATGCTCTTTTACATTTGTACAGATGCTGAAAAGCAAATTCTCAGCTGGTCGATCTCACTCAGAAGGTGTTCTTCACTAATAACTGTATGGGGGAGCATTGCCGACTCAAAATATAACAAGTTAAACTGCTTGTTGTATTAGCATTATTCTTAATGCTAATGTAATGTCTATCCACGAAGGCAGCATTGTTAGATTGTTAGTACTGTAGATTGTAATGACAAAAGGAATTAGATGGGTTTTCTATGTTAAATCAATCATTAAGCTGTGCTATAATTATTTGCTGTTGGGAACGCTCTTTTTTTCTATTGTAAAATTGACACAGTCTATGAACGTAATTGCTGTGTTTTCATCCTAGGGCCCTTTAAGATTAGAGTCTGGGAGGAAGACGTGGCACTTCTAATCCTTCTGACATTTCAGAGGGACTATCCTGGCAGGAATAATATCACACCGCTGTGTAATTAATCCGTGCATCTCCTATGGTCTGTGAAACTCCTGTTTCCTTCAGCATTTGAGAGACAGAAAGGTGGCATGTTCGAACTTTCTGTAGCTTTAATTACAACGTGATGTTGGGCCAATTATATTCTTGGCCAATTTGACCTTTTCAGGTTGCATATTCAGACCATTTCACTGATTCAGGGGTTGAAGATTTTAGGCATAAATGCATGTGGGTTTGAGATCATTGGATACCTGTTTCCTTCATTTCCATGAAAATCTGAAAGTCTTAGAGTATAAACTGGTAATGATGACATTAAATTAAAAAAGAAAAACCTTTATTAGCAGAAATGGCATGCCTTCATCTTACAGACGATAAGGCCAGCACAGCAGGAGCCTTTATTAAAGTGCAGACTTTCCCTCCTCTTTTATCTGTCTCTTCTTCAGTCCTCTGTGTGTGTGTGTGTGTGTGTGCATGCACGCACACCCATGTGCATTCATGTATGTGTCTGTCTATCATTTTCTCGGAAAAATATTTTTAAAATTTAGCTACTCATGGGTGGAAGTGAGAACAAAACCTATGTTTATTCTAGTCATAATTTAGTTCCTTTTTCACCAATATCATAGGATTAGTTAAGCACCTGAGACAGGTACCAGAATTATGTGCAATTTCAGTCTTGTATGGAATTACCATTAGTATTAATATCAATCAAAGGAAGGAATTTTTTTCCTTTTCAATGCTGGGGATCAATTCTAGGGCCCTGTGCAAGCCACATAAGTGTTCTACTACTGCACCACTCTCCTAGCTTGAGAGAGGTTTTTACTAGCACAATAATATGGCAGGTGTCATGAGAGATATAGAAGCGGAAGGTGTGAGTTCTGCTTTCCCATGTCCAAGAAGAATACATGGGAAGGAATCGGCACTGTAGAGAGGAAAGTGTGACAGTATAGGAGATGCACAAATGTAATTTAGAGTGGAACAAAGAGCCAAGGAGTAGGGTATTTAAACATGGTTTCCTAGGAGTGCAATCTTTAGCTGAACCTTATTTCATAGGAAATGGGCAACTAAAAGAAGTTTTTAAGCAGAAGCATTCCATGTTAGGGGTGATTTAGTGAACCTGACCTGGAGATTTTGAGTTTGAGTACAGGGAAAGAAGGGAAATGAAGACAAACTGCTGGAAGACTGTGTCTGAAGACTTCTTTCTTCAAAGTGTAGTGCTACATGGTGTCATTTGGGTCATAGGTCTAGATGAGATATAAAGAGTAAAATCTAACACAGTGAGAACTAAAGATGAGCATCCCGTGCAGGTGCGGAAACGATTGGGGCACACTTTCACAGAACACTCTCCAAATCCTAACCCTGAACAATGTGAATAAATGATAGATACAATCATTTTGCGTATGCGTTTCTGAATACCCAGCATTATGGGAACTTTTATACATTCTGTTTTATTTCATTCCATTCTCATAATTCTAAGTAGTTAATCTATGATTTTTATAGAGATGGACATGAAGCCAAAGTGCTTCAAGTTAAATAAACAAAAACAAAATAGAATAACAATGATACAGTCAAATTCATTTCTGGTTCCACATTCCACATCCTCTTCACTCACATTTTCTAACCTGCACATTGGAAAGGTAAGTTTATTAAGTCTCTATATGCAAATGTGAAATTTCTCATCATTAGTTGTTTTTCAAATCTGTGCTAATGAGATAGATTGGGAGGCAAAAACATGGGCTTAATTGCAGTTCACAGGGTGAAAATATACTGTGACTGCAAAGGGTTCCTGGCTGTGGCAGGTGTACTTAACAATCCATCATCTATTAAGGTAAGGCTGTGGAAAAATACAATACAGCTGTGATTTTCAAGACTCCTAAGTCAAATTTTCATGGACACAGAATAGATAGCATGGGCTATATGAAAAATTCAGAAAATATTTATAACACTTTGTTTGACTTTTGTTTGCTGCTTTTCACTTTTCTGAGCCGCCCTTTGCCTTGTCACAGTCAGGGATCATCATCAGTGCTTGTGCGTTTGTATGTCAGCTTCAGCTGGCCCGACTCTCCTCCCAGGAGTAAGGCTCTGTCCCACCAAGTGCTTGAGTACCGTGCACCGGTTGCTTCTGTCTCTCACCTTAGTTCTCTTTGCTTGCCAGCCCCTGATGGCCTCAGATCCATTCTGTATCTCAGGTTTAAGCTTCCCAGGCTCCACACCTGTGGTGGCAACCCCTCCAGGACAAAAATCAAGAGTTTCTGGGGTCCTGCTAGGTGGTCTTCAAAATGGAATCAAGAGCAGCATAAAGGGGCTGGGGATTTAGCTAAGCGGCAAAAGCGCCTGCCAGGCAAGTG
>NW_004955402.1:25016861-25018407 GCF_000276665.1 Chinchilla lanigera | reverse complement strand
GCACCATAAAGCCAGCCCAGGCCTTAGACCTAACCCTTCCCCCATCCAACTGCTTCCTGGGTCCCAGTTAAACCTGCCCTCCAGTGTCCTGGATCTGAGAATGAAGCTCCTGATGCTAAGCGCTCAAGCCTGTTCCTCTCTGTGTTCTTCATGGTTAAACTTTCCTGCTTCAGTGCATATTTATGAACAACTATAGTAAAGGTCTTGGGTTTTTGGTTTTTTCCACTTTACAGGGACCTAGAAAATGTCTCATGAAACATATTGGCCCTACAGACAAGATGGTACACACCCAGCTGATTTCCCTTCAAAAGGCTGAAAAGGGAACTGATAATGACTCTGAGACTCCTGGTTTTACTGATATGACCATCAAGTAGGAATGCAAGGAAGACTGTATAGATGTATGTAGTATGTACACCGTCAGCTTTCTGTATCCATTGGGTTTTGTGTTAGGGAATTCAACAAGAGACAGACTGAAACTGCTCTAAACAAACCAGTTCTGTTTAGAACATATACCAACTTATTTTTTCTTGTCGTTTCTCCTAAAATGATACAAGGTAGCAACTATTTACATATCACCTACATTGTATTAGTAATTATGAAGATGGGCGGTGCACCCCTCTAATATCAACTCTTGGGAGGCTGAGTCAGGAGGATTGCAGGAAATTTGAAACCAATCTGGGCAACATAGCAAAACCCTGTCTCAAAAAATCATAAAAGAGAGTAATTATTAGTGATTGAGAAACATTTGAAGAATAAGAAAGAATGCATACGATAAATTCAAATACTACATCATTTTTAGGAAAACACTTAAGGGTAAAGGGCAACTGGGATGTGGGAAAAGAGAAGGGAAAGAAGGAGAAATTTTGTATGTATGTATATACAGGATAGTTAACATAGTTGTTCTACTGTCTTCTATTTCTTTGCTGAAAGAAACTGTCAATGAGTCCTTGATTGATCAATATTGCATGTCTCTGTCTGTTTTCATGAGAAACCACTTTGAAGATATCAGTATGTAATACAACAAGCCTTGTTAATTTCCTTCCACTTTGTTTGTAATTCTGTATTGTCTGTACTGTTCTTTTGCTGTTTTGTAAAAGGTTGTCTGTTAATGTTTTCCTCCTTTTATTTAAAAAAAAAATTTAAAAATACTACATCATTATATATAGGGAACTTTAAGATTTCAATATGTGATATCTGCAGGGGGTCCTACAGCCACCCCCCCACAGGCAGATGCTGAGGACCAACTGCATTCACAGTACTATTTATGATTTCAGATTTCATAAAACCAAATACCAGTCCACAATTTTACAATAACAATGGCAACAAAAAATATAGCTCTGAAATGCAATAGAATGGTTTCCTTTCTTTTTTTTTTTTTTTTTTTTTTGGGTGACAGGGTTTCACTAAGCAGCTCAGGCTGGCCTTGAACTAACTTTGTAGCCCAGGCAGGCCTCTTCACCCCTCAGCTTCTAAAGTAACTGGAATTATAGTTATGCACTACTGAGTCTGCCTTAATGTTTCCTTTCCTTTTTTTTTTTTTTTTTTT
>NW_004955402.1:24817352-25016761 GCF_000276665.1 Chinchilla lanigera | reverse complement strand
TTTTTTTTGGTTTTTCTCCGGTACCGGGAACCGAACTCACGACCTTGCGCTTGCCAGGCAGGCGCTTTTGCCGCTGAGCTAAATCCCCAGCCCCTGGTTTCCTTTCTTGAGGGTAAGAAGAGGATTAAGAGTGGGTAACTGTACTAGCAGTCAGTCTATCAATTAAGAGGTAGCTCTTGTGGCCTTATGATCATATGTACTCTTATCTCAGTAGCACGCCTGAGTGGCAGCTCTGACATTTGAAACAGAAAAAAAAAATGGAACTTATTTATTATTACATTTTCTTCTAAATTTCAATTTACCTTTCAGTTCTAATTCACCATTTAAAACAAGCAAATTGACTCTACAAACATAATCAAGGGATGTTCATATTGCATTAATAGATTGCTTTAGTTTTGCACTTCTCACAACTTAATTATTTAGATCCCAATTTCCTTATTCAGCATTAGAATATTAAGGCAAAATCTAATTTGCAGTAAGCAGCTTGAGGCCACAGAACCATAGAAAAAAGTAGATGGAGGCAGGTGAATATGTTAAATTCTTTATCTCATCAGTGCCTGCAGATATATATGTTCTTCACTTATGTCTTTCAGTGCTTTAGTTATATGAAATAGAGTGGATGTTTTGTTAAGTATGCTTGCTCTTCAAGAATATTTGTTCCCCATTTAAATAGGGGCAGTTTCTGTCAGTAGGCTAAAAGTAAATAAAATAAAAATGAAAACATAGGAGATCAGACAAGTAAAAGTAGTATGCAGAATTTTGTCCTATGAAAGATGCCTGGTAAATATTAATCCATTTTTTATTCTTTTAGACCATTTATTCTGGCAGTATGGTATATATCCAACCTAGATATCACACAATCCACATCCATTGTACCATAGGTTACTATTTCAGAATATGTATCCAGACCAGTGGGGAAGCCTGAAATAAAAGGTAAAATAACACATATTAGAAAATATTGTAATGTAACATCTATAATGAGCTAGTCATTTGCCAGGCAATGCATTTAGTAATAATTTTAAGAGTTTTGCATCAGGTATCTTTACTCTTCTTGGGATTTAAATAAGTGCTGTTCTCCACATATTGAAAAGTTTTACAACAGTGTGTCAATATGAAGTCAAAACTGACTATGTCTTTCCACAAAAGCCTGAAATTGATAGTGTATTTGGAAAGAAAAGTAATTAGATAGACAATAGTAAGGAAAAGTTTTTCTGAACTAGTAAGTGGAGAAGATGGGGAAGGCCTTGGCATGAAAAGAATGGAAAAACTCATGCAGTTGGATTTGCTGGGGACATCAGCTCTAAAACACTCTATGAAACCCCAAGAATTTAACCATTAAAAAGATAACAGTCATATATAATGATTATTTCCCCTTAAAATTAGATCTAAGCTCTAATTTGAAGCTCCAGTGATTGGAAACTCAGAGCAAGATGCCTTGAGTAACTCACAAAAATACTGTCCACAGATACAGAACAGCCCTTCACTAATGGTGGTATTGGCCTGTAAGGAGAAGAAATAAGTCATGGTTAAATTTCCCAAACTCACACCTTAAATTGATGGCATCAGCCACAATGCGCAGTTTCTAGTTTTCTCTGACTCAGTTTAACTGACAATGAAATCTAGACTTTGAATGATCTTAAACAGATCATTAATGGTAAGGCTGGGAGAGATTTGAAGGCAGCTCTTGTATCCCAATTACAAGAAAGTTTGCAACCAGCAAGTGCTGTGTTTAGATAAGTCTATTACACAATAAAGGAAGTAACCATGATGGCCCTAACAAACCGTTCATTCAACTCATGAAATACATCACTGTATGATCTCTGAGGCTTTGAAAGCTAAAGCTCTTTCAAGGCCTTCCCTGGGAAACACCAGAAACAGCAACGGCCTGATGGACAGAGAGCTTTGCTTTACATTTCTGCTCCTTCCTGTCATTTATTATCTGTATGAACCTGAACATATCTATTTCCTTGAGTGAGCTTCAGAATGTGTATCTGCTATACATCTGGCATGTTTACTGAATGGAGGATTGCACTTAACCATTGAGTATACTATGCTAAACAGAGTATTCATTCAACAAATGTCAGTTACTGTGGTCATTATTATAACTTATCACACACTGCTAACAAAACACTTTTTTTTCTTGAAGGCAAAATTTCATTTTCAGGGAGTACCCACTCCTTTCTAATGAGTCTAATAATTCCTTGTAATTTCACCAAACTTCACGAATGAGTTTTCTAGACGTTGATTTAGTCTGCTTTTCCCAATGGATCACTTGCAGCCAATGAAGAAGTGAGGGAGGTCTCTGAAGGACCTTCCTTGAAAAGTTCCTGTACTCCTACAAAAAGGAATGAGGAGGAAGTAGTTATTTTCCATGAAGTAGCAATCCTGTACATGTAAGACATATGAAGGACATATGAGGTAGTTATGTATGACAATGAAGATCACTAGAACAAACACAAAGATGGAGCTCAAAGAGGCAACAAGCTGGATTCAAATGTCACTGTGACCTGAGCACTTCATATTATTGAGAATAACACATTTTCTTATTTATTCAAGCTAAATTAAGTCCTCTTTTCTGTTTCCTACATCCTAAAACATCCTAAATGATACATTATTGAATAAATATTGCATCTTCTTGATGCAATACCAACATACAGAGATGCACACACACATACATGCATGCATGCGCACATACACATAAAATTCATAGACTTGTATGTTAAAGAACAAAGTTAGAACATAGGAGAGCATGCGATCTTCTGATCTGGCTCTGTAAAAGGTCAACCTGTTAAGAAAAGCTCAGTTTTATCTTATTTGATTGTGATCCACTACTACCAGCACACCGTAGTAAATGATCATGTATTTTGCAAAGATGAAAAGAATATTTACTTCCAAGTGACTTTATTATTGTTTTCCTCTAAACGCTCCCATAATTCAGTCTCTCCCCAAAGTCCCATGCACTCTTCAGTGGGTGATTGTAGAGGTGAGTGTGTTTTCTGACATGGTGTGGGAGGTGTGGTGTGGTCAGAATAGACTGCTCACTGCTGGCATGGCCTGGAAGGGTCTAACTCCCTTCCCTTTCCTCTTTGATCTCTTTCTCGCTCTCCACTTCTTCTCTGCCAAGCTGCCATGCACTGGAGCCAGTCAATTAAATACTGAAACATTTACAAACTGTGAACCAAAAGAAACCTTTCCTCCTTTGCATTGTGAGTGTTGAGTATTGGGTCCCAGCAATCAGCAAGTAACTAAGACGGAGTTATAATCAAGCACCATTAAAAAGTTCATAAACAGCTGTCAACAAAGACTGGGAAAATATGTATCATAGGAGACTTGTAACATTTAGAATACAGAGACATGAGAGGTAGCCCATGATCTCTGACTATGACAGTACCCACTGCTTCATATATAGCAAGGACTCATACCATATTCCACTTTCTTAGTACTATACTTGACACTTCCAGTATAAACACATATTTGTCCCTTCTTGGAGACAATCACCGACATTTAATTTTTATTTCTTCTTTGATATTCATATCTCTCAAAAATCCATTTAATATTTATCAATTCTTGAAAATAAATATTCTTTCCTCCAGTCTTCCTGTATTAATTGTTAATGGCAAAGATTGAGGTTTTTCTTTGGTTTTGTTTTTTTTCTAGTACCAGGATTCGAACTTACAACCTTGCACTTGCCAGGCAGGTGCTGTGCCACTGAGCTAAATCTCCAGCCCCAAGATTGAGTTTTGAGATTAAAAAAAAAAAAAATTATCTTTCCATTTTGAGTTTGGAAAATCTATTTCAAAACTAAAAAGTTGAGAATTAACTCTTTTCCCTTCAGTGTCCCACTGTGACATTCCATCTGTAGGGCAGAAAACTTGGAATGGCCTGGATACTGCAAGAAATCGGAGTTGGGCATAAAAGGAATTTCATGGGCAAAGAAAAGCACATAAAATCATGCCAAATTCACCTCCGTACACATGAACAACACTGATAAACAGGAACTACTGATACAGGAAGCTTCCTGAAGAAAATGTGAAAGTAGATTCTTAAGTATTTTGGTGGTAAAAAGTACAGAGGAAACTCTTTGAAAAATGGATAAAGACACAGAGGAAGAGAGCTTCCTAGGACAGTCTATGGCATGTTGGTAGTGTGCAGGCTCATTTTGGTCACTGAGTGAAATATAAATTTACTGTGTCTTTGTGGCATGCAATAAACTATCAGGTAAAAGTAAAAGAAAATCAACTTAGCAGGGCCCATGATAGAGCTACTATATAAGCAAGCACCCTTTCAAGCCATTTGAAAGTGCCGACCAGAATGGCCCAACTGAATCAAGTTGCAAGGGTGGAGATGAAAGATGAGAGGGGAATGGCACGGATATTGTCTAAGTGGTGGGTCTGTACTATGGCTTAGCTATCTGAGTTGAACCAAAGCGTGATCTGTCCATTAATGCATCCACACATGAGCCTCATCCTTCCAAGGATCCGTTCTGCCTGTCTTAGCCAATGTTTTCAGGGTTTTCAGACGTAGTTGTTTTCCTCAGCATTCCTCACTCTCAAATAGAGACTTCCCTAGAAGCACCACCCAGTTCTGTCCCGCAGGCTGCAACAGTGCTCTAAGCAGGCACTTGAAGAACTGTCAGAAGCAAGGGACAAAGAGCAGAAAGGGCAGACCATGCAAGCAGAAGGCAGTGCAGGAACTGGGAAGTGCTGCAGAGTCTGGCCGTTGTGACAATTTCATGCTTTCACACCTTTGAATGAGTGTTCAAAGTGTTTCATTTTGGGAGCCTCAGACAGTAGAGCACTGATTGCAATGGCTTCAGGCATTTTAGGGCACAGCTGGCCACTCGGCCACCTCTGTGTCCACGGCAGTTTTCTAAAAATAAGGGAAATAAAATATAGGTTATTTTCAGGTCTGATGGGTGAACCTCACTGTGAACAACCGCAGGATCTGTGTTCTTTTTTTCTTTCTTTCATTTTTTTTTTTTTTCAAACACAGAACAAGCCACATTATTTTTGAGGAATATGATTTTTCTTTGACATCATTTGGAAGAAATTGCAAGAAATAAGAGTTGTTATTTAAGACAAATAACAACAACTTCTGAGTTAGGATTACCCCAGTGATCTAGCCAGTACCAAATTGTGTTTCAAGAAAAGAACAAATAAACAAATCTGGGCAAGGTCAGGTAAACACTCTAAAAATAGTTGTTGACATATTATACTTAGTTTTTAAAAACTTTTTAAATAAACAGATCCTTAAGTAGTCATTTTTTTAATGAAAAGCATAATTGTTATTAAACCTATTTCAATGTTCAGCTATCTTACCTTCAGGATAGTGGATGTGGTATGCAACATCTTCCAACTCTCCCTTTTATCTTCTCCACTTGAGAACTACCTGTCAGAAGGTCTGAGTTCTAGACCTCATTCTGCTCTTCACTGCCTGTTATGCTTGGCAAATTGGTCAGTTGCTCCATAATCTCAACTTCTTCCTTAATAAAGTGCAGATTAAAATATGTTTTTCTTACAACATTAAGTCATGAAATTAGTTGAAAGTTGAAGAATCCTAGAGGTCATTTCGTTAATGTGTTTTATTTTACAGATGAGAAAGTTACTGGGTCACACAGTTGACGGGTAGAATATCCATAATGAGCATCCAGCTGTTCTAATTACTGACATGTGTGCTTTACACATTATTATTATCATCCTTTTTTATACCACAAAACCTTCTATTCTTATAAATCCAGTCCATTCATCCCTACACCAACCACCAATAATGAAAACCTTCTATTTCCCAGGATTGTCCACCTTTTATAAACTCCCATATGTAGCCCAGGAACACCTACCCAGCTTTCTGAGCATATAAATGGGTATATTCATCTATGCTGCCTTCCCTTCCTAGTCTTGCAAAAATAAGTATCTTCTCTGTCTAAACTGCATAATACCTCATAGCTTCTACCATTTGTTGATACTTTTAGTCATTAATCCACTGGTCCAATGACTAATACATGTAATCAAGTCATGACACCCACTTCTTTATGTTCTCAGCAATTAATACTGTTCTTTGATGCAGTAGTTTTCCTATATATATGAAAGAGAAATATTAATATTACTTATGTCCAATGACTTTTGTGAAGATTAAGTTTTACGTAGGTGCATCAGCACAAAGCAGAGCTTAATTCACAGTATGTTTTATATTAATCTTGGTATTACTGTATGACTTTATGTTGTTAATGATACTTCAGGGTGGTGAGAAATTGTGTTCTGGTGGATGGCAGATGAAATCTCTAAACAGGATTTCTCATGAGACTTGCTGAAAAATACAGAGACAATTAAGCTAAGTACCTCATTCTTCTTTAACGAGAACTCCACTCCTTAATTCTATGAATGTGTGAGATTGCCTGAATTTCTTAGAACCAAAGTGAAAACCAGCACAGTGTGCATTTCTAGAGCATTTTAACTTTCATTACTTTGCCTTATAGTTCTGATATCATTTCTCTGAATTATAAGTAATGAGGGTTGAAGATCCATGATATTTATTAAATTCTCAAACATATAGGGAGAATATAGACTTCCTTTTTGATTTAGGAGACATTAGTAGCAACTATATTTTTCTTTACACATGGAGTTGCTCCATTTGTTAGACTACAAGGTAGCAGCTGCAAAACATTGTGGTACTTATCAATGAGAGGCAACATATAAAGAATTCTCAACTGGGACTCAGGATATCAGACTTTTATTATGGATCTCCTTCTGGCTGCAGTATAGGAGAGCTAATTTTTTATTTCTGAATATTCTGAAATATTTTGGAGAGGTCTTGACTACTTAGCTACTGTGCAATTTAAATTCTTGGTTGAAGTTAATAGATGATATAGACCCAATTTAGGCTGATTACTACTTGCTTAAGCACAGAAGTTCTCCCAGTAATAGATCAGTGTTTCTGTGGTATTCAAACCATGATCACAATTAAAATTTTATGATATAATATTTTGTACAAAACAGAGAGAAAATACAGAGAGTCTTACCACCCCCACAATGTATCTGTAGAGCATGAAAGGCAATCTTTCTGTTTAATGTCAGTTCTTTAGTTCATTACAATATAGTTGATCACTTGTGGAAATCCTAAAAATTGTTGAGAGCACATTCCATTGACTGGGAGATAGGGTATAGTTTCACCATTAACTGACATTTTGACAAAAAAAGACTACAGATAGAGAAAATATACACAGTCCTGAATTCCTTAATGCTCTTCTCTTTCTTTATGTTGCAAATCGATCTTAGAATCACAATTTAAATCATTTTAGCACATCATAAAGCATCCTGGTATTTTTTAGACCACATCATATGGGATCATTACAACAACCGCTCTATTAATACATGACTAATTTCATTTTGCATTTTTTAGAAATAGTCATTGATCTCCTTACAGGCATTTACCGTGAATGTGTACAGCACATTGTAACACTCTTGGGAAAGTAATACACCATTTTACAATAATGAGTACATGTATACCACCTTTCAAGTATATTATATGAACTTTAAGGATAAGCATTTCTCTTTTAGCCCTATGTTCTCAAAGCTCTCCCAAAATATTTGATAGAGTAGGTGAGTGAACTTTTTTCTGATCACACTAATATCAATTAGGTTTATATGTATGATTCCAAAATTTAACCAGCAGCACTCCATTTCACTTACATAAAAGTCTCCACTGCATGATATATGATTTGGTTAACTTGTTTTACCTAAACAAATAAATAATTAATTGAAGACTGTTTCCTCCTTCCTTTATTGAGTTTTGTCAATTTTTGTCTTGTATTTTACAAGATAATCTTAAAAATCTAAAGAGCAGAGGTATCTGATGAAGGCCATCAGGAATTATTTCAGGAGGTAAAGTTTAATAGGAAGTTGGAAACTTTTTAATCTTCTGTAGGATCTTTCAAAAATGGTTATTTATCCTTAGTTTATGTAAATGTTTAATACATAAGTTATAAAATGTATAATACATTGAATCATGTCTACTAGGCATTCAACTATGTGCGGAAACTCAGAGATGACCAAAGCAGATGTGTCACTTCCATTCACAAAGTCAATGTGGAAGGGGTAGATATTACATGTAACCATTATGCTCAAAAATATATAATAGAAATATGATACCAGCAAAGTGGAAAGGTGCAGTAAGATACAGTGTCAAGGTGTAGACACTTCCAACATAGATGGAAGTGTCTAGGGGCCAGTGACTGCTTCTTAGTAGAAGTAGAATTGAAGTTCCAATCTGCACGCCGAAGAAGACACAGTATGAAAAGAATGTGGAAGAAACTCTCCTGAATGAAGCCATCACATACAGTGAGGTTCTGAAAGGGAAAAGAGTTCTGAGAGTGCTGTGAACAGAAGGCTGCATAATAAAACATTGTCAAAGGTAATGAAGGAGTTTGGTGCCAAAGGATGGTGAATGTGAGGGCAATGGCAGATCACGTAGAATGGCAAAACCTCTTTCATACAATAACCCATTCTCTAATTTTGCTCCAGTCCTAGCCAAGTTAATAGACCTAGGCCCCCTACTCAGAAGAACAAAACTCATATGTACAGTGCATGACATTTCTCTACCTTCAGTGTTTTTTAAACTTACAATATGCATGCATGCTGGGGCAAGAACCTGGAAGTAAGAGAGGGGATTGAAGAAAGCCAGATTCATTACTTCAAAGGAAATGACTCCCATCACTAAGACTATCTACTCATCCCTTGCTTTTCTTCCTCTTTTTTTAATTAAAAAGGACATTTACATGCTAATTGGATCTTTATTCCTTGAGAGTCCCTCAGCTCTTGTAAAGTCTTCCTCTTCTGAAGCACTTAATCCCCAGTTTGAAGCATCACTGTTGATTGTAGTGGAAAGACTGTGATGTCACAAATGGGGGATTATGACTTCACAAGGGAAATAAGAGAGCAAGACAGACAGTTTCAAGAGACCAAGATCTTTTATTTATGAGAATGTCTCTATTAATCAAAAGGGAAGAGAAATACCAAACATATAGAAAATGACAGCAGAATTGTAGCTAAATAAAATGTTCTTCAAAATTATCCTGGCAATGTCACTTTCTCTTTAGAGGATTCCTGAGAAATGCTATTGCAGAGGATAGGTTTGAGATACCAAATCTCCCTATACTTAGCACTTGCGAAATACTTAGCCCTGGGGTAATCGAAAGTATAATCAGGCCTGAGAGCGAGCTGACACTGTGTGCAAAAAAGTAGTGTAATGTTACGCATGGCCCTACTGTGATGCTCTTTGTTGGGTCTGTGGAAGAGCTCGCTTCCATTCCATTTAACTCCTTTAATGAAAGTCATGACATAATCTAGCTTTGAACACACATAATGGCTGTCCACTGGAACTTTTTTTTTTCTCCTCAGATGGTCAGTTTGCTACTTCCAATTCAAACAGTACTTCAATTTTTAAATCATGTGAAATTTTCAATGTAGACACACAAAATTTTTAAGGTAAACTATTGTTAATAATGAGTAGCAAATGTTACTATTTATAGTCAGAGATTTCTTTCAAAGGGCTACAATAAAATATGTATTTGTATCTCCTAACTTCACAACTTGTATGCCAATTCTATTGTGGTGCCCATAACAGTCATCACTTAATCAAGTGCTACAGACTTGTGCAGTGGTTTTCAATATGCTATTAAGCAGCCCGTTTGGATGACAAATGACCTAGGTATCCTGTTACATACAGAGACTTGCAGGCTAGCCACCAGTGAGGACTGGATGCTCTCTCTGAGGGGCCAAGGACTCTGCACCTGTAACAAGTGCTCCAGGAGATACTTATGCATCCCCAAAGTAGAAAATCATGGCTTTCCATGTTTTATGAAACAGTAGGAAAATCAGAGCATGGAAAAGTTCCATGTAGCTAAAAAATTGAATGTAGATGCAGGAAATTGCTCTCCTAGGTGAATACTCAGCTTCTGTTCACTCTGCACTTTGTGGACTTGGTCTTCTTATCTTTCTTTTCCCTACAAATAATTTTGATTGACACTGAACTGCATCTTTATCTTTAATAAAAAATTATACTGGGCTTTATAGCCCAGTATAGTCTCTCTGGGATTCTACGAATGGTGGTGTGTGCTGTAATGTATGGAAAAATAAAATATCTGTGCTATTTTTTCTTAAAAGTTGGTGTATTCACATGTACTATACCTACCAAAAAAATAAAAGTACTGCATGCATTGCTTTGACAAAATGAATATAGTCATATAGCCATTTCCTCCAAAAATAAATAAAATACCAATGACATTCCACAAGGCCCTTTCCTCCCTTTCAGTTGCTGTTGGCTAGCATGAACCCTTCTTTTTAGTAATAAGGGAAATTAAAACTACAGCAAAAGTTTACAGGAAAAAGTCTTTGATTAGAAAGTAAGAGAGAACGTTAGCGACTTTAGTTTGAGGAGCTGACAAAGATCAGTAAGAAAGTAAGAACAATAGCAAAAAAACTTCAGTTTGAGCAACCAGAGGGGCGCCCTCACACAGAGGTTCAGACTAGCCTGCTTGCAAAGGCAGGAGAACAGATTTAAGGATTAGCTGGTGAGCTGGCATCCAACTGATCCTTCTCTACATTCTAGTTTTGTAGCTTTGGAATCCTCACGACTTGAGGAGTGGGCCCATTTTAATGAAATGATCCTGATAATTTCAGTAATGTGGTACTCTACTTTTCCTGGAATCCAAGTAGTTAAGGTTTAGCACAATGGCTGGAGATTTCTGGGCACTGGTGCGTGTCCCTGTAAACCTCTTATCCTGGTGTTCTCACTCTTGAAGAAGTACATGGTCATGTAAATTTAGAGTTAATCAACCTGGTTTTAACATCTTTAAAACAGACACTTCCTAGATCAACATACTTAAGAATAGAGCTGAGAAGATATTCGATCTAGAGATTTTCAGTAACAAAGGATGCAAAATAGACATTAAGATTTGTTCTACTTTAGTTATTGTTTGAGCACTGAGTAGGTGCAAATAAAGAGTCATAGATTTCAGCAAAAACTACTTGTAAGTCCCTGAGTGAATTAGGAGTAAACACAAATCAAATTTTGGCTCAGTAACTGGTAAGGTACTGGATTCAGCCAGTTCCCCATCACAATGGCGGTCTCACCTTCACAACTGGCACAGCCTCTGTAATTATCAAGGTCATTATCCAAATTTTTGTGCTTTTCTCTCTTCTATGCTGGTGTTTCTCTTTGTGTTGATTTATGAAAACTATTTTTACATAGGTAAAACTACTTCAAGACTACTGCCAAAAATTTCAGTTTTTGTTCATTTTTAAATTATGACCTACTAATAAAATAATAGCCATTCAAACCTGCAGGCATATTAGGGAAATTCATAAAGGTTTTGCTATCTTAATAGCATAAAAATTCTTAATTATTTTCTTTTAGTAGTGTATATATTTTCATTTTGGTTTTCTTATATGGATATGAATAGAAATACATACGTATATCATATATAGTTAATGCATATATACCAAAGAATACATATGTAATAGTAAGATCTATATCTGTATATAATAAATGTGTATAAGTGGCATTTAATTTTATTTAAATTTACAAGTTAAAAACTATAGTACTTTCAAAATTTATTTAGGTACATGGATCATGTCAAAATCTTTAAATCCACAATGCAAATGGCCTCTCTGAAAATGCCATGCCAATTTGCAGTGCTGTATAGGATTTCCTATTTTAGCATTTTATCGGTAAGATATAATCAAATTTTAAAATTGAATTTTAGAAGGGAAAAATAGCATATCTCTGATCCTTTTCCAAAGTTAGTTTTATTTAAATATAATATATCCACAGACATGTTTGTAAAGCATTAATGCATTCATGATTGTATATATCAAAAGAGATCTCACTGTGTCAGCATCATTACTCATTTCATTATATTTCTCTAAAATGGCTATTAAATATAATATTATTAGATCTTTTTTTGGACTTTCTTGGCTTAATCCTCTGTCCATATTTTTCTTTTATTTTTCCTTTCTGAAAAACAGCCTATTCTCTTTCAAATTCAATCTTTATAATTTTCCTTGATGTTTAGTGATGTCAATTCACCACTCATATCTTCCTCTTTTAAAAATGTTTTTAAATATTTCCACATGCTTCTTATTTACAATTTTCTCTGGCTAAAAGAAATCTGACTCCTATTATCTACAATTTATTTACTTTTTTATTCAACCTTAGTATACATGTAAGAGTTTTAGAACTCTTAACTGTTCCCCTGTTAGAAACAAATTATACACTACTGCACTGTGTTTATCTACAATTTCTTTGGCTTAAGCCTTGCAGTCTTTAGCAAGAAGAATATTTTCAATGTTATTTAGGTCAGCGCTGTTATTCTGTTTCACCTTTAGTGAGATGAAGTAATGTATACACATAACAGTACAGTTAAAACCATTTGGAATTCCCCTGAATCCTGATTAATTATTTTATGGTAAGGTTTGTCATAAAATTAGAAAAGTTTTGCTTCTTTCAGTTTTTTAAAGAGCTATCTTTTTATGGGCTTTGACAAATGCATAGAATTACTGTGTGTACCCACCATAATAGATTCAAAAAGAATAGTCAAGTTACTCTAAAAACTCATCTATGTAACCCCTTTTTGGTTAATAACTCTGAACTTTAACAACCTGGAAATTTTGACCTATTTTCTCACACTTTAGCTCTGTATTTTTCACAATGCCATATGAACTGAAGCATGTAATTACACCATTTGGGTAAGATTTTTTTCACTTCAAAAATTTAAGATTATTCCACAGTGTGTGTAAATGAACAGTTCATTATATGTATATACTGCAATTTCATTCAACTCTTGATGGAGAGCTTTGCTGTTACTAGCTTTTGACAGTCATTATAAATCTTCTCTAAATATACATGTACAAATTTTTGCATGAAGGTATGATCTTTATTCACTCAGGTAAACACAAAAAAAGTAGAATACTGAGGGTATAGTTGACTTTAATAGACACTTCCAAACTCTCTGCTCCAGCAAATGGAATACTTTTGTTCCTACCATCAACAAAGGATACTTCTGCAATATTCTGTCCTTACCCACAGTTGTTAAAATATTTGATTTTTAATCTTAGCATATTGTTGCATAATATTGCAGTTTTATCTTGGATTTCTCTTAGAAAAATGCTGCACAACTTCTCAAACTAGACTTTTTATTTAACCATCCATATGTCTTCTATAAAAGTGTCCATTTAGATCTTTCCCTTTCTATGTGGTTGTCTTATTATGATGTGTTTCAATACCCCTTTATATATTCCAGATAAAAGTCCGTTATATAATATGTGATTTACAAATACTTTCTCAGTCTCTAGCTTGTGATCTTATTCTTACAACACTATCTTTCATAGGTATTTTTAAATTTAGATTAAGTACTGGTTACCTAGTCTGTGACTGTTTAAATACTTTATTTTTATTCCTTGCAATTTTAGTAAGATATTTAAAGCTTATTTGAAGTACATTTTAGCTATATTTTATGTATTGAATAGTTTGGCATTTGACGTCAAATATGTAGGTCAGTAATTCTTTTTTGAGATATTTTCATGTGAATTGTACACTAACGTTCTTTTTTTTTTTTTTGCCTACTTATGACCTGTATATCCAGTGCCAATTACTCTAAACAGCATCTCCTCATGAATCTTTGTCAAAAATTAATTGGTTGACTTTGTGTGATTCTCTCCCTGAACTTTCTATTCTGTTCCATTATTCTATGCCTATTCTTTCACCACTACTATATGCTCTTGATATTTTCTTTTGCAATTTGAAATCTTAAAAATTACATAATGTGAATTCTATTTTCCAAATATTGTTCTTTCTCACAACTGTTTTGGCTACTTTATTAACTTTTGAATTTTGTACTGATTTAGAATTAGTTTGTCAATATATACATAAAAGCTCTCTGAGAGTTTGATTAGAAAGGTGATTAGGGGGCTGGGGATTTAGCTCAGTGGCAAAAGCGCCTGCCTGGCAAGCGCAAGGTCGTGAGTTTGGTTCCTGGTACCGGAGAAAAACAAACAAAAAAAAAAAAAAAAAAAAAAAGAAAGGTGATGAATCTATAATTCCAGTTAGGAACATCTCATTCTATTGAATCTTCAAATCTGTGAGTGCAGTATATCTTTCAGTGGTGCCTAATAGATTTTATTATTAAGATGTTACAAGCATTTTGTTAGATTTATACCTAAATACTTCTCTTTTATGATTTTCATATAAAATGGTATTGGATTTTATTTTTAAATCCAGCTTTTATTGCTTTTATATAAGAATAAAATTGACTTTGGTATGTTGCCCTCATTCCTACAAGTGTCCTAAACTAACTTGTTATTTCTAGGAGCTCTTTTGGTAGAATTCTTTGGAATCTTACACATATAAATACATACAAATACAAATAAAACTTTTAAAATGTTTTCTACAAAGACAACTTTATTTAATCCTTTCAGTTGGATTTGCTTTTAATACTTGACTGATCTGGCTAGACTTCCAATATGACTTCAGAAAGAGCAATGAATGAGAAATACTCTGTCTTGTTCATGACTCTTGGGGGAAAATGTTTAGTGTTTCATTACTAATTATGAAGTTAGATTAAGATTTCTTCTGCAAGTGCCTTTTATAAAGTTAAGGAATGTCTTTTCTATTATTTGCTGAGGGTACTTATCAGTATTGAATGCTGTCAAGAGGTGAGAAGCTTTGTGGGTGTAGTTTCTTCAAAGTCCTAGCATCATAATGTTTCCCTCCTTTTATCCTTAAAATAAAATTAAAAAAAAAAAAAAAAAGTCCTAGCATCAACCACTACTTCATGGGAATTTCATTCTTATCATTGAAAAGTGGGGGCAAAAATGAAGGTTTGAGTTTTATTTTTTCTCCCAGCACCCCCTGAAAAAAATAAGAAAATGAGAGCACATTTATATATCTACAAATATTTTGATAGCAGCCATTTCTCTAAACATCAGTTCATACTGACCACTGTAATCTAGTCCCTTAACAGATGGATGATACCAGCTTCCCTTCTTGGTTATTTGTGACTTTCCATTCTACCATGAAAAGCACCTCAATTCCACAATACACCAAATATTCAGTCAATTGGTGATTTTGGTATATTTATATTATAGTTTTAGAATTTTTAAGTGGTACTGTTGAGAAACACAAATTTAAACTTAGTAGTTACAAATACCTTCTTTTACCTTTATTTTTATGCATTAAACGCATGACAAAAGTTACATAAAGTTAACCATTTCTCCACCTTCTTAGTAATGTTAACAAATTTTTTTTAAAAAATGTTCTATCAAAAATAAGAACTTGGCTTGAATTCTTTTTGGGAAGCTTTTTTATCATGAGCATGTACTTGATTCTTACCAAATTTCTACTGTTATTAAGGAAGCCATAAGTTTTTTCTTCATTATTCTATTAGGGTAAATTTCAATAATTGACTTTTATATAGATTATTGAATTCAATTTAAAGGTTACTTTCATGAGTTGTAAGCTTATAAGTCAACATTTTCTATCAATACTTTAAATAAATACCTCTGTGTTTGCAGACATTCTCTAGTAAATTCCAGTTTTGTTTTCTCCTTTGTAGTTAATATGCAATTCTCAAATTTTCAAGTGGCTTCCAAGGTTTTATTTTTGTCATTGTTTTCATTAGTTTGAATGGTGTAAGCCTTGATATTTATTTTTCTTGGCTTTTAACTTCCTGAATCTGTAGCTTTGTGTCTGTCAGTATTTTGGGGCGGGAAGGTCAGCACTATCATTTCCTTAGTTTGCTTTCTTTCAATATTCTCTGTTTCTTTGGGGAATACAATTACATATTTGTTAAATAGGTTGACACTGTCCCATAACCTGTAAAGGCTCTGTTCTATTTGATTTTCTTTTCTTCTCTTCTTTATCTTTGTATTTCAATAATAAGTATATACTTATCAATATAGATCAAGTATATAGTTGATCTATATTTGAAGTCTCTGGTTCTCTCCTCAGATGTGTTAAATCTACTAAGCACACCGAAAAAAAATCTTTGGTTTATTTGAATTTTTATTTCTAGAATTTTTATTTGATTTTTTTCTTGTGTGTTCTTTCTCTCTGCTGACAGTTTATGTGACATATACTGTTATTGAGCTTTTCTTTTAAAATCTATAACTTATTAATCATAGTTACCATCAATCCCCTGTAATTCTAGCCTTTGTATTTCCTCATGATTTTTTTCTTGCTTTTCCATATGCTTCATGCCGTGTGTGTGTGTGTGTGTGTGTGTGTGTGTGTGTGTGTTCAAAGGTATATATGTTGTGGAAGATAGCAGATACTCAGATATAAGAAATAACATCATTTCATCTGCTATGTCTTTATTGGGGGGGTCTGGGTGCCTGAGAGTTTATCTGGACTTCATAGTCATTGTTGTGATGGATGCTTTCAGCATAGGAAAGGTTTCCAATTTCTGTGGCTATATTTTTTTTTTTATTTTCAGGGCCTGTTTTCTGGTTTCTGGTCCGTTCTTTGACTGCTTCCCAGAGATTGTCTGTGCTTTCCATTTCTCCCAGCTCTTACTATATAGTAATTTTTACTTGATGCCTATTAGCCTGATAGTGTGCAGTATGACAGTGAACGTGTTATTTAATAATCCTATTAAGCCTTCATTTTTTGGTATTCACTGTGACCCAGTCTTGTGGGTGTGATCCTGTCATATGTTCTAAACTTTCTTCTAAGCGTTATGATGAATATAGAATTTATTCTGTCCCATCCAGGAGGATACAGCGTTTTTTAAATTCCCCTTTTCCCATTCCCTTCCAGATACAATGAGTTTCTCCAAACCTCAGAGCTACAGGTGTGATGTTCTTCTCTCTGTAAGGTCAAACACTTTTTCTTTAATGACTGTAGAGATGGACCTGGAAGGATTTTCACTGGTGACTCCCATTCCTGACTCTGGCTGCTTTTGAAGTGCACAGAACCCTAAGATTACAGGTGTCCTGTATAGGTTAATGCTTTTCTTCTTAGGAACATATTATAGTTTGTGTCTGGATGTCCTCCTAAAGCCTCATGCAGCCATGGTGCAGGTTTCTAGAGTTTATGATCCATCCATGGTCCAATGCTGGGATTAGAGGGGTGAGTGCTACACCTGCCCTGGGGAGGGTAGTTCGCATGCAGTGTAAGAGAGGGAAACAGGCTGCTTGCCCTGGGTTCTCCCTTTTGCTCTTCCTGCTTTTGCTATCTTCTGCTGCCATGAGTTGTTGCCCTGTGCCATATGCCACTCTGCCTTGGAGCCAGCCAAGTATGGACTGAAACCTCCACAAACTGTGAGCTAAATAAACCTTTCCTTCCTTAATTTTGGGTGTGAGATATCTTGTCCCAATGACAAGAGAAAAGTAACCAAGACAAGACAAAAGAGAAAATTAATCTGATGTATTTTCAGTAGTTGCTTTCATATCTGTTCCTTAACAGCCATTCAGGTCTGCCAGGGTTCTTAGGCTACAGATATAGTTGATATAATTTCCTTGTAGATTAGATATTTTTCTTCCTAAACACAGCTAGAGCAAATGAGTGTGCAGTCATCTGCATGGCTGGCCTCTGCCCTTCTTTTGTGGTTGCACCTAGAAAAAGTTAGACAACATTCAATGCACTTACGGTACAGTTTTAATGCTGTTATCTCTCCAGGTGAATGCTTATATTCCCTAGACACACAAGTGTTGACAGGCTTCTAGCATTCGCTGGTATTGTCTTCCATCGCTGTGATCATAATGGAACTCCCAAAATCCTCTCATAGCTCTCTTTTTGGCCTTTGGTGGCACTGTGGAGCAAAATGCTTCAAAAGCCTTGGAATTCTACTATGTTCATAGCCGTCATTGGCTCCATGTTCTCTCTCTCTCTGTGGTCCACACTAAGCATTTAGCTGTCCAAATCTCACTGAAGTTGCCTAACAAACTAATATATCACTAAGCTAAATCTGACCATGGTGAACAAATATTCAGAATTTCCTCCTGTTTTACAGGTGTCTATTTCTCTTTTTTTCTTAGCTATTCACCCGGCAAGCTCATTTCTCTGACAACTTCAGTGTCATTAATTTGCTATTTTTCCAGAGTTTTCTTTCCAATAAAAGTGAAAATGGAGCTATTTACTGCTTTTAGGTCTCTTAGATGAAACTAGAAGCTTCCAAGTTTGTGCTTTTAATTTAACTGAATACAAATTTCTGCTATGTTTTCTTTTTTGACTTCCTTTTTCAATCCATCACAAGAGCTCTTGGCTTTGATAAACTCTGATAGATGGACAATGCAGTGAGGCAAAGATAATAAAATCAGAAAATAGGCCTCATTTTATAAAAACTATGTACTTGAAAAAGTAACTTCACTAGGAAAATATTCATAAACACCACTTACCAAAAAAAAAAAAAAAAAAAAAAAAAAAAAAAAAGCTACTCAACACAAGAACTGCTTCAACAGAAACTAGAGAAAAGAGTACAAAAAGTTTTGCTAAATGCAGGACAAATTCCAAATTTAGGTAATATAGAATTGGATCATTAAAATGTTGATTCTAGAATAATGAGATTTTAAATGCCAATAATTAGCAATAGAAAAGCAGCAACTACAATAACAATAAGAAAAGTGTTATTTTGCTTCCAGCCCAAGCAGATTGGTATAGCCCAAAACAAATAATGATTCTTTCGTGAAATCTTGCCTGACTTTAACCAAGGGAATTAATTGTTCTCCTGCCTAAGCAGTTCAAGCACTTACCTTCTTTACTTCATATCGAATAGGCAAATTCTGTAGCTTTTCTATCATACAACCACTCTTTATATTGGAAGCTTCTGGAAAGCAGATTATCTTCTCAGTCTTCCTGTAGCAAATCTAATTATCCTAACTGATCATTGTGTTAGATACTGTTGCTTTAGAATTGGGCAATACCACAAAAGCATCATAATGTTTAAAAATCAGAGTTCTGGTTGATATCCTCCTCACTCTGAGAGTGTGAGCATGTGGAAGTGTAAGGCAAATCTTTATATGACTATGGGAATGAACACTGGGAAAATTTTCTTTTACTTTGTTTTGCTTTTAATTCTGCACCAAACTACTAGATTGTGAATCATAAGTATGGAAGTAAATGAAAAATCAAAGGAGACCAAGAAGAGGCTACTTAGAGTTCCCACAGCAAGAGTAAGCCACTGTCAGTGGCCTTTTGGCAGAAACTCAAAAGGCAGGCAAATAAATAAGAAAGCTTCACCGTGACAAAATATGAAGGCATCATATGCACACAACTGGAGGCTGGTTGAGTGAGAAAGCTGTAAGTAAGCTATTACTGTAAATCCTGATGTGTAAACTGCATTAGATTAAGAAATACAAAATTAGGCCTAACATGGTGGCACATGCCTGTTCCCAGCATTTGGAAGGCTGAGGCAGGAGGATTGCTGAGAGTTTGAGGCCAGGCCCTGGGCTACATAGTGAGTTCAAGGCCAGCCTGAACTACAAAGTGAGACCCTGTCCTGAAAAAAACACATGAAATACCAAATTAGTGAAGCACACTTGTGGGTACATTTGGGTGGGACATGGAGGTGTGGTCTTGGGTACTATAAGTGGTTCCTAGCCTGCTCCTTTCTGGTCCTGTACCCTACTCTGCTTCCCTGCCCCATGAACTAAGAAGCTTTATGTATTCCACTATGTTGTTTCTGCCCTGGCACCAAGCAACCATGTAATTTCCTCAAAATGTGAGCTAAATCAACTCTCACCTTTGTGATCTCACCAGGATCACATCCAGTGATGGAAATGTGACTAACACATAAGCTAACCAGCACACAAGAAGTAGGGCATCCTAGTTGTTAGTGAGGGATGCATATTTTGTTTTCTCCACTTGATTCTAAATTGGAAATTAGAACAGAAATTGTGGAGATTGCCAATTACTCATCAAGTCATGCCATTTTGGGACAATTGTTCTCAGAGCTCCTTGTTGGCTTACTCTATTGGTTTCCTGGCTGGGTGCTGCAATTTGTGTGTTATAGTTGTACTTCTATTATATGGCCCAATAACTATTTGTATGTTTAGTCTTTCAATAGCAAAGAAAGGCTTTCTGAGGCATCCAGCACAGCTCTCGAAGTTCCTGGGAAGAAGGACAGAGGGAGGATGGAGAGACAAAGATAAGAGTCAGAATACAGAAAGCTGAGGTCAGATGGAGCTCTCTCTCAGATAGGAGGAAAGGAATTGCTAAACCACCACAGTGCGTTTATTTATACATTCACAGGTTGATGTTATGTGACAACCCTCTGCCTAGCACCCTGCTGGCATGGTAACCTGGGATGCCATGCATTCTTGGAGATGGAGCAACTTGTTCACATGGCTTGCCTCTGGCACTCTTTCTTCTCTGACAGCCTAGCTCCAGCCCTGCACACGTGATGGATCTACAGCTTCAGCCACTCCCCACAGTTTCCAAAAGTCTAGAGATGGTATCTGCAAAATCACACCCTCACCCGGACATCCCCACATCTGCAGCATAGACTACATGTGAGAAAGCAAATAAAAGAAGAAATCCTAAAAGAAGACTAACCACATGGGAATAATTAATGTAAATAATTAAGTCTCTTAATAAAAAGTCCCACTCAGCCAAAACATGCTACATGTTTCAAAACTAAACTTGAACTGGAGTTATCCTCAGTAAACTCCTTCTTCTTGGCTGAGGAAACAGTGTACAGGGAAATGTCTTAGTAGCACTGAAGAAGTCAGAGGATCTGCAAGCCATGTTAATAACAATGTTTGTCTAGGGATATTTTTCTATACTTCAGTCATACGATACTTTAGTTGCATTAGGTACTTCCCTAGCTTTAACTCTTTTAAACCTGGATTTAAAAATTTGTGAATGAAACTGTAGGCCAATAGTTTCTCATTCTACCTCTAAAAACTTTTGAAAACTCAACAGCTATTTTCAATATTGTACGTAGCTTAATGAAAATAAATATTGCAGTAAAAAAATCACAGTCTAATGAAACATTACATATTAACCTTTTTTTCTTAAGGCATTAATATTAATTGTACATGATGATATGATTCCTCGAGTATTAGTTAGGCATATAATTCTTCATAATACATGTGGAACATGGAAACTATTTCACAGTAATACATCTCTAGGAGGTAAAGCGTACACTCATCATTTTATAGCAAAATAATGAGAAACCACTTCACAAATGGACTTTGGGGGGTACCTTTTGATTGTACAATTTTATGATAACAGTATATAGATGGTTATCATAATTTCTTTAAGTGTAACATAAGGACAATCATTTTTAGTGGATTTGTTTGACATAGAGATTATAACTCTAAAATATGCTACCAAACCAAACATACAAATTCCATTTCGAATTTATGAAATTTGAATGTGTAATGAATCTAAATTAAAACACATATATCTTAAAGGATCAAGAGTAGGATATCATAAATTTATTATATAATGTATTTTAAAATAAATAGTATGTTATATTTTCCCAGATAACTTTCATAGAGAAATATATTTTAATGAGTATTTAAAATTTATCACTAGTTTTTGGAGGTAAAAATGATTGCTTTAAAGAGCGTATAAGTTGTCATCCTTGATATTTAAACATTTCTTGTAGGGTGAGTATTTATTGTTGGTTTACTTATTAAACTTTTTCCCCTAAAATACAAAGAGATGATAAACGCCCTTCCATCTATGACATGAAGAATTTAGAAAGTGAGTCCCCTTTTCAGGAGAGAGGGCTATTTTCACCTCACAGGGTCAAGTGAGATTCGCTATAGGGCCTTCAGCACAGAAAGGAAAAGACTGGTGAAGAAACCTTAGTGTGAAGCTTACCAGGATTCACTCTATTGCTTTCTGTTATGACCCCAAATCAAGTGCATTCATAGGACTGCCCCAGACAGCTTTGACAAACAGGGAAAGTAGAAAATACAATCTGCAAATCCTCTCCTCCCTCCCACCATTTTAATAAAAAATTGCATGCAACTTTTGCAGCCATGTCAGGAAGAACTCTAGGCTTAAGAGAATTCATTTTGCAATGATTTGTCCCTTTGCTACTTCAAGAAACAAGACGACTTCAAAGAGTAAAAAGAACCATTTCAAAATACAAACTGGAACATCAACTTTTATAATTTTATTTTATTCTCCATATTAAAGATACCAATATATTCACAAAAAAAAATCTTCAAGAAACATACTTCTTAAATATAATAGGTAAAGGATGACACAAGTAAAGATTACCTTAATTCAGGTAGCCCTGACAATTTTCTTAGTGAAACCCATAATTTGACCCAAGAACTATGATCCTAGGATACTTTGTGTACATGATTTCAAAATATAATAATTCAAGGTGATCTTGCCACTGATTATTATAGGGCACAAGGAGTTATTAAGTGATATAACCTGTTGGCGTGTATTTTACTCTGTTCATATAAAGCAGTGAAGCAAGATCAATTTGTTTCTCGGTTGAATTAGTTTTCTTGTGGGCACCTCAAGCATACACTCAAGAACAGCTTCCAAGAAACAAATTTATTTTCCTGAAATGATAGTCTTTATTGGCAACATCTAGTTCTTTTAATTTTACAGTTGGTTTCCCAGTTATGATCTCTGTTTTCATGAAGCATGAGAAAAATCCTAGAACAGTTAAATGTGCTTACCATATAGTTTATGAATTAGTTGCTTCTTCAAATTGGCAAAAGACAGAATAAAATTGCACTCACAGTAACTCAGTTCTTCTTTCTCTGACTCTCTCTGAATAGTACAATTATTTTTCCTGCATGCATCACAGCTTGGCCATGGCAGTTATTAAATTGTCATATATACATAGGCGAGATCAATGAATATTTGGTGAAGCCTCAGCTCTGATCCTACTTCAGCCATTCACTCATTGTGTCTCTTTCAGATACCATGTAAATCCCCTGAGCTATGTGTGCCCGATCCATAACACAAACAGGGAAATTACTTATTTTAGACTTATCAAGTATCAAGGATGTGGGGAAGTTTGGACAACTTAACAATAGAAAGAGATTCTGAAAGGGTAGAATATGTTCTGCATATTTAAAGGGATACCATTTTTCTCTTTGATCTTACATCAGCACATAGCACTGAAACTAAGTGATGAAACTAAGTTTGATGAAACTAAGCTATACAAGTTGTATCTGGTATTTCTAACAAAGAAAAAATACTTCCTTTCAGTTGTCTTTGTGCTGTATTTGAAGGAAGGAATAGTTCTGTCTCTCAAAGAGTTCCTTCATGTGCATGTTGGTAGCTCTCATTACTTTGCTTGAATTCACTAAGACAGAAACAAGGTCACCCCATGAGATGTTTTCATGACTAAAGAAGATGTGCAGGTCTTTAATCAATGACAGAACCTCTGGTCCCACCTTTGCCACCTGCTAAGAGGGAATATATTCCCTAAAAACACACAATATTCTCATTAAGTTCCTATTCATTGTTCTGTCAGTCTACAAGTGGAAATAGTTATTTAGATAAATTTAATGTAATATCTATATCAAATAAAATAATGCCTTGTACTGTGTAAATACCTGATCTGTGATAATTCAGTTAATATTTTGAAGTTGGAGAGACAACTGTTGGTTTGTTTCAGAGTTTCCAGAGTTCAGCATGACAGTAGAGCATTAAAAAGAAGGGAAGTGCTCTCTACTGAGTGATGTCTGCCGCCTCTTCTCTTAGCAAAAGTTTCAGATGGGAGCTACAGGGCTTTTGTAGCTGAAAAAGGTAGAGAAAATGTGGCCAGCAGGGTGTTGCTGATTTCAGTATATTTTTAAAGACATATGTATATGTACATACAGTGTTAGTACATATGGCAGGATAAAGAGATACAGAAGGGACTAATCTGTAGGAAAATATTCCACTGGCTGATGCTCACATGGATACTAAATTGGAAGAGAATAAAAGTGTGTGATTGTAAAAGTGAAGTGGACCTTAGAGTATTTTTTTCATTCCACCTTGCTGTGTAGTAGATCAGAAACATGATGTCCATAGGACTGAAATGCAATGCCTAGAGTGGCACCCTGAGTTACTGTTTGGGTCTAAAACTGAGATATCTGCTTGATATTTAAGAATTGTATGAACTTTACAAATCATAATAATCAGTAATTTACTCTGAAAATAGGCCATGGGTATAAGCAGTTATGGTTTAGTACTAGAAAGTGTTGTGATTTAGTGTCTAATGCCCGTGTTTTGATGAACCTCCCCTCTCTGTATCTGTACAATTTCTATCTCTATTTTCCTCTTCCATACATTTCTTAAGATATCAAAGAAATCTGAAGTCTGTTCCAGAATTTGCTTTCTCCCTCTGGGGATGGCATACACCCAAGATGAGTCCTTGTTAGTAGACATTGGCTCTGTCCTGCTGGTCCACTGCTGGTCTGCTGCTGCTCCCAGATTAGGATGTTCACAGTGCATTTCAAAGTTGAGCAACTCGCAAAGACTTTCTGCTACTTCAACCACCAATTTTGACAGGTCACCATCTCCATGTTCAAAACCCAGGCACAACAAGATATTATCACATCCCCCTCAGTACTACCTTTTTATTCCCTTCCATTGTCCACCAAGAAAATTTTTTTCATGTGTACCTATCATGCAAATAGAAGCCTATATGGGTCAACCCACTTGCCAAATGAAAGACTAAATCTCTGCTGGATCCCACATAGCTTCCAGTGACTTAGTGACAGCTCCTGACTGCCATCAAAACTCACACAGTCTTTAAGTTTCTTATTTAGGACCCTCACTACACAGTCTGGCTGAGGTACCTCACAAGACTCGCCTTTACTGAAATTTTCCATGTATCCCATCTGGGACGTTTAAGTCTTGGAGTTTAAGATTGTGATAGTTTCTATACTGAAAAATATAAGCACCTCTACCTCCAAACAGAACCAGTTTCTGTAAGACTGTATTCTGAATATGGATTAATAAAGAACCTTGTCTAGTATAATTTTACTTGTTAACCAAGTAGTGACTCTCTACAAAGAAAGGGACATGTTCCCAAGCACCAAGCCCCCTTTGTGATCTGTTCTTCATCAGCTTTGGGGTTTCCCAGTGTCCTGGACTACAAAGTGTGCTAATCAATACTTTTTCCCCCAGTACTAGTCATATTAATTTTCTTGATTAGATATCATGTTTAGCTTCACAGGAAGGAAAGTTGGAGTGAGGGATTCAAGGACAGTCCATAATTCTCTACAGGCTCATTTATCTCAGTACTTGACTTTTTTCTCTGATTCTAGGTCAGGAACTTTCGCTTGAGGACACCTACACTGGAAACTGACTCTGTACCATGCTATTACTATTCAAATTTCTTCCCCTAAATATTCACTTCAGTTTATTTTGCTTGCAAAGTGTGTGTATACTTTAAAATGACACCCGTAAAACATAGTACTGCTTTCTCAAAACTGTGGCATCTTTGAATATAGAAGGCTATAAATAAGTTCAGTGGCTAAACTTCTGTGCTTCATACCTTCACTACTTTATCTCACTCTCTGCAAAACTTCCATCCTTTCTCTTTCTTCATATCTGTGGTTAAATATTTATGTGCTACTCACCAGTCCTTCTCTCTTTTTCACCCATTTAATTTTTATTTCTAAGTTTCACACAGTCACCACATTGAGAGTTGTAATACACTCACCTTAGGTACATTTCCATGGCCTCTAGGAATTAGAGTTGAAGAAAAATAATTCCTAAGTTATCACTATGTTGATTTGTCTCATTCCCACCCAAATGTATTAGTGGGCCACCTTAATTGCACACATTTCTGATATTTTCTCTTATCAGATCATTATAGTTGCTCTCCAACCATTTTTCTGCACAACTTTTGCTAAACTCAGTTAACATAATCTACTGTCTTCTTTAGCATTCCCATTTCTTCTTGATTTTGCTCATTTCTTTTAATTGAATGGCAGAAGTTATGAATGCCCATTTCTGGCAGCCTCCTGTAGCTGTGAAGTCTCTGTCACTCTCGATATTCATTTTCAATTTTCCTATTGTCTTAACACATTAGTCAGAGTCAAATATTGCAAAAAGAAATGAAAAAGAGATATAACACTTGAACCTTTACTTTTCAGTACTCAATAAGGTATATATAAGGCCTCTTTTCTTACAAATGGGTCATATTTTTCAGTCTTTGTTTGTGTAATGAAAAAAAGAAAAAGCTATTTAAAAAGTCATATCTTACATTTTATAAGCTGCAGAATAGCTGAGTATTCATGGACTATACTAAGAACTGCAACCAAGTCCATTTTTTAAAAAAGGGACCTTTACAATAGTACTGAATTTCCTAGCATCACATTGCTTATACCACATCATCACAATTATCTAAACATGAAAGTAGGCAAGATTTTGTAACTCAAAAACCAGAGGCAGTCACAGGCATCAAATGTCTACTGACACTGTGAAAACAATAGCCAGGCTATCTTCTAGCTGTGAAAATCTTGCATATTGTATAAGTAGCAAAATAGAAAAATAATACATACATATTTTCCTCAATATATAAATAGAATGCACAATTCATGTAGCTAGGGAATTTCCACATTTGTTTGAGTGGATCCAGAGAACTGTCACAGAGAACATCAAGGCTTATGGTCCTCTATCATCTCTCTTCCTTCATCCTCCAAATTTTCCATCACTGTGAAACACATTTAAATTACATGACTGAATCAATAGCAAGTTGTAATGGTGGGTATTTTCTGTAAGTTTTCAAGAGAGAGCATGATACATTGACTTATTTGAAGATATCAGAACATTAGATCAAATGTTTCTTTCACAATCTCCTTCACAGAGCACAACTTACCAATTACTTTATACTGTATTTTTCCATCTTCAGTTGATTGAAATTACAAAAAAGTTTTTAATTTTTACCCAACTAACTGGCCAGTCCCTCAAAAGCTGTAACTGGATTTTCTTTCTATTTGTTTCCCCAAACTGCTGAGATACTTTTTAAAAACTTCAGTTTCAAACATAAAAAATAACAGTTTCCAGTGATACAGGGCAATTAGAGCATTTGTACATGAGTGGTGGGAGTAGAAATCAGTCCAATTTCTTTGTAGTACTGTCTCACAATTTCTTACAAAGGTAAATTTATAGCTATTGTACGACCTATCAATATTAGTCCTAGTTATACATACAAAAGATAAATGAAAATATATGTCCACACAAAGAGTTATGTCAAAATATTCATGGCAGCTTTATTCATAATAGAACCAAACTTTAAACAACTCATGTGTGAATTGGAAGAATGTGTAAATAAACCATGATATACTCATTCTATGGAATACTATCTGACAATAAAAGAATAAACAAATGGTATGCACAATTGCATAGATGAATTGCAAAACATAAAGGATAAAAGAAGACACACAAAGTCTACAATCTGCATGTTTTCATTATAGGCACACCTAATTGACATGGGTAGAAACCAGGGTTGTGGTTATTTCAGGGATAGGCTGTGGTGAGAGGACTGAATGAGAAGGAGCAGGAAGGAAGCTTTTGGGTAGTAGAAATATTTTCTGTGTTTATAGAGGTCATGTTACTTAGGTTTATTTAACTTACAAGATTTATCCGATCTCATCTGAGTTCTTTCTACCTTAAAACCCTCTGCATTTCACCTTGTGCAAATGTTTTTTTTTTAAAGTGAACTCTTCATCATGTAATAGATGTGAGATTTTTAACAGATCTTAAAAAGAAGTATTAAGCATCAAGGTGATTACTTTTATTGATGTAATGAGTAGTATTATTTATGAAATCAAACAAAAATGCAAAATAGTTTAAATGAGCTAAAATCAATTAAAAGGGATACAGCCCAAGTATATTACCAATTCTCCTTAAGGTAAGAAAATATAATACTGCAACAGATTTCACATCAATATATTAAGAAATTTGCTCATAGAGGAAGATACACAATTGTAACTTTGAGCTAATTCTTTATGAATATTTTCTTTAATAGTATAGAAGATTTATATTTGGCTTAATTAAAATGAAGTAGTTCTCTCCTGACTTTTGAAACCTAGCTCTATCCTTCCACCTAAGATGCTTCAGTTCTTCCGGCACTTATAAGAAAACATTATACAGACTGCACTCTCCTGGTGACAACAGCCCAGGCATTTTCTTTCCCTCTATTCCTCATTTATCAGAAGTTATCAGTCCAATTTTCTTATCATCTTGTTTTTACAGTGAGTTAATATGACCTAAAATGGTAATAGTTTTTAATAATTTACTGTGTTTTGGGATTTCAGTACTTATTCTCTTGGGTAAAAGGAGGTGGGAAAGGACAGAAGATAATAGGTTCCAACCTCTGTATACCTGTTAGTGATTAGATAAACATTGATTTTCCAAGCTTTAAACTAGCATTTGAAAAGCTTTCTCAATCACCTTGTAGGGTAAGTCGTATACTGGAATTTAAAGAATTTAGCAAAAGTGAATTAAATGAAGCAAGATAATATTGCTTTGCTTAAAACTAGGAATTAAAATTTCTGTCTTTAGTTAAATTTAAAGTTACTCCAAACTGTGACTATACACTCAGACATATTACTTGGTGAGGATATTTAAGATAAATTCAACTTTTAAAAGCCTAGAAATAGTGTACAATTACCATGTAAAGGCTGACCTGTCTGAGTGGTTTTCCCTGATTTTATACATGTGTTCCTGTTTTAAAATGCAATTTTGTTAATTGAGAATAATTTTGAACTATTATATTTTGGAAGATCCTGTCAGCTGATTATTTTTACATAGAAAACTAAATTAACTATTACTCCTGGATTATGTTTCATTGCTAAATACATTAGTTAAATAATTGGAAAGGAATCTATATCTGGGCCAAAAGCATAACTTTAGCTAAAGATTTGAGTAATTCTGGACAGGATCAGTTTATCCAATTCTTAGGCATTTTCCTTTTGAACCTTGTGAGAATATTTTCCCCCAGGCCATTGTAATTTTCATGATATGCAGCACAGAGTATTAGTTACTTATTTCATCATAAGAAACTACCCAAAAACTTCATGTCTAAAGCAAAATAATTTATTATGTCATCGATTATGTGAGTCAGAATTTCAGAAGGGTTTTAATCAAGTGGTCCAACTCAGCATCTCTTGACTCTGCAGTCAAGATGTTTGCCAGGACTGCCAGAGTCTGAGAGTTTGACTGAAGCTGACGAATTTGTTTCTGTGAGGGTTTTTTCCTTGTGACTGTTGGTGGGAGGCTCAGATCCTCATCACATGAATCTCTCTGTGGTCTCTTCGAGTGCCATCATGATAAAGCAGTTGACTTTCCCCCTGATCAAGTGATCCAAGAGAGCAATCAGCAAACCACTATACCTTCTATGATATTATCTTAGAAATCATGTGTGGTCAATTCTGTCATATCCTACTTATTTTTAGTAGTCAACACGTACAGCCCACCCTTAAAGGGAAAGATATTAGGGCAAATAAGTAGTCACCTATTTTAAAACTAACACAATGAATGACTTCACCCTTCATTAAGTTTCTGACCATTGATAAGGAAAAATGGAACTTGTTCTGTTGCATTTTAATAGTACAGCAATTTTCTCAAAGGAAAGTCACTGGTATATGGGGGGGTTAACCAAAAGCTATAAAGAGAAATACAAATTATATTCAGGATCTTCACAAACAAGAGAAATGAGAATACTTAAAGAGGAACTGGCCTACAGAGAAAATTAAGGAGGTAAAGATAATAAAAAAATGATTATGTAGCATTAACTTTATTTTTAAAATGTTACTTTAGATTATTATCTATCTTGATGAATAAAGTTATTGTTATGGTTTGTGTCTAGATGTCTTGCTAAAACCTGATGTGGTCATAGATTTTTTTTGCAGGTGGCTGAATCCACAATGTGTGATTCATTCATACTGCAATACTGGAATTCAGTATTGAAACTGAAAGTTGTGATTGCTGGAAAAGTACAATGATTGGATCAGTACTGCCCTAATCCTAGAGTGCCGGATACAATATAAAGGACAAAAGTGGTTTACCTCACTCTTGTTGCTTTTGCTGTTTTCTGCCTTTGTAAGCTGTCACCCCTCTGCTATGCCACCCTACCTTAGAACCAGCGGATTATGGACTGAAACCTCTACTTTAGGCTAAATAATCCTTTCCCTCTTTAACTTTGGGTGTCAGATATTTTGTTTTAACAATGAGATAAAAGTAACTAAAACACAATTTGGTACTGGGAATGGGGCCATTTCTGTTACTATACCTGACCACATGGGTCAGGAGCTTGTGGGAAGAGTTTGGAATGATTTGGAGATGCCAGTTGAAAAAATAATGCAGGCACACCTTAGGCTGTGCTTTTTGGGAGGTTCTTGTGAGAGCTCAGAAGACTAAAAGGCAGATAAAAGTCCTGCCTATAAAGATCAGTCTCCTGAGGTTTCTGCTGGGAAGAAGGACTGTGTTAACTGTTGAATTTCAAATGATGTGTGTTATTGCTTAGCAGAAAGTTTGTCTAAATTTTGCTCAAGTCCAGAGACTTTGCCTGAGACTAAGATTAAAAGAGCCTGCCCAATCTGGCATAAGAAATTTCAAGGCAGTCTAATGTTGAAGCAGTGCCATACTACTGTTGGGGGCTTTTAGCCAGATTTATGTTGAGAACCAAGAGTCAGAGCAAAGAGCCCAGCAGAGTGACTTATAATGTTGTGAGTTTGCTAGAAAGGAAGCTCCAGTAAAGCTGTGTTCTGTAAAGACAGAACACAGAGATACTGATTGTTGAGAAGGAGCAGGATAATAACAAAGATGGCTTAAGGGAATCACAGGAAGCAGCAGGACTCTAACCTTTGCAGCTGCCAAAATGCAAAAGTGAAAGACTTTGGTTTAAGGGAGCTGCTGGCAGTATAGAGAAATTTTTGCTCAGAACTGGATTCATACTCTTCAGTGACTGAGGCACTTGACGCCTACTGCCAATAGAGAGGGAAGCTTGGCTACTGCTCCTGCTGACAGCAGACCTTCATATCATCCAGGTGGTAATTTTTTTAGGTGCATGCAGAATGTAAGAGTTGTGGGGTTAGGAAGGCTTCCACCCAGTTTTCTGAAGAAGGCCTGGGAAGCTAAGTAGTGTGCCCCGAGATGGTTGTGTGTGAAGCTGTAAAAGTGAAGCCAAGGGTACAGTGCAGACACTAGAAGTTTGGAGAAGCAAGAAATATGGATTCCCTGAGGATAATTGCAAGGAGGTATTAGAGCAGGCCCTAGAGAAAGGCCATGGTAGCTACAGCCACAGGAAGTGCTATAGGAGGACCCATCCAAGCCCTTTAGAATTCACATTTTGCTACAGATTTCCTCAAAGGTTGCACATGGGTCTATAGGACTTAATGTTTGCCCTGGTGGATTTTGGACTTACTTTCATCTCATTCCTTTGTATTTTGGAATGGAACTATCTATCTTGTGCCATTTAATGTTGGCAGAGTTTAACTTCCTTTTCATTTTTACAGGGGATCAGAGCTAAGAGTTTAACTTAAATCTCAGAGGAGATTTTGCAATTAGACTTTTCAGCAGTGCTGAAACTGTTAGGACTTTGGCAATTCTTGGATATGAACTAAATGTCTTTTACATAAAGGGATGTATATGAGTCTGGAAGGGGACAGGGTGGAATGTGATGGTTGGTTTATAGATGTCTCCTCAAAGCCTCATGTGGTCATAGGGATTTTTTTGGAGGTGGCTGGGTCTAGAGTATGTGATTGATTGATGGTGCAATTCTGGGATTAATGGTGCTGGGATTAAAGGTGAATAATTGCTGGATCACTCCACTGATTAGATTGGCACTGCACTAATCCCAGTAGACTGGATATAATATATGGGGCAGAAAGTGTCTCACTCTCTCTTGTTGCTTTTGCTGTCTTCAGCTGCCATGAACTGTTGCCCCTGTCCATGTGCCACCCTGCCTTGGAGTCAGCTGATTACGGTCGGAAACCTGTACAAACTGAGCTAAGTAAACCTCTTCCCCTTCAACTTTGGGTGTTAGGTATTTTGTTTTAGAAATGAGAAAAGTAACTAAGACACTTATTAAACCTGCTTTATGTTTACACTTGAGTTTAATCTCATATTCCATTTGTAGTTTAACCATGGTCCCGACCACATGCATGTAAACTTTGCTCTATTCTGCTCTATGGACTAGTTTCTAACCCTAGTTACTTGCAGCTGCTTGAAATTAGCAGATCCTCAGTATGCAGGAAACGGTAATGGAAGCACAGACAGTGAGACACTGCCTGGTGTGGTATCAGATGTCCTGGGTGCCAGTTTTCTCTAATCAGTGGTGGAGCATTAAGAACCTCATTGTACCTCTCAGTGTGCCAATTTCTCTGTGATATATTTGGAGTAGTCAAAATACATATTTTCTTAGTCCTTGTGAAGTGTTAATTTTTTTTCTGAGACAGGTTATCACCACATAATTCTGGCTGGTCTTGAACTCACTATGTAGCCAAGGTTGATATGATACTCCTGCCTCAGCCTGATGAGTTCTAGGGTTACAAGCATGCACCACCACACCCAACTAATACTAATATTTTAACAGCATAAAGTTTTAAGGAACCAGATAATATTTTTCTTTCCAATGAATCCACCATCTTTAGCTGAAACCCTCCAATCCATTACACTTCTTAGCAAAGCTAATGCCTTTTCTATGTGATTCTTATATTTCAATTTTAATTTGGAATCATTCACTTTGCAGTCATTTTGTGGGTTTGCCCAGTCTTGCTCTGGAATAGTCATCAGTGCATGATGCAGTATTGGTATCATTTTCTATTTTTATTAAGGTACCCAGAGGACTTGCAGCATTTGATGTCAACAAATTTAAATTAGTAATTTTATTACAACAAGAATTCTATAATGGCAGAATTACTGAAATGCTTTTTAAATTGGTTTTTAACTAGAAAAACAAACAGAGAGAATTTGGACACCAGGGAAATGAAAAAGTGAGACAGCACTGCTATTGATTTAAAGTCAGGTAAAGGGATATTTCTTTTGAAGTTCAATATTCACAAATCATTCGACTTAGATGAGATACTAATGAGAGTTCCAAACAACCGCATAGGTGTGTAATATTGAAGAGGAAATCAAGTATCAGTAAAGAGCAAAGTGTGGTGCTCACGTATGAGAGAGAAGAAACTGGTATCACTAATTAATATCCTTTTAATTGAGTCTACTTTTTAATTAAAAAACTCTATTTTCAACATGTCTAGTTTAAAACCTACTGTAAGCAGTAGATGAGAGAGCAGGGATGAATTCACAGCTCCATTTCTGAGTGATTTGGGTAAATCATAAAAAAAACAATTTTAAACTGTCTTCACCTGAAAAATGGGGACATTAAACCCCCCACATAGGGATTTTTGTGTAGCTCAAATAAGGTGTTGTGCATGGAAGCAATTTGTAAACTGTGAAATTCCCTGCACATATAGAGAATTTACAAATTTGTAGGTATTTGTCATTCTCAATTAATTTTAAAGAGAGTCTTATGTTAGTGTTAGAGATAAAATAATAGAGATGAATTGTAATGTGAATTTATCCATTGATGACTTAAACCTGACCATGAAAAAATACAGGTGTTCATAGATTTCACTTTGCCTCAGAGGGAAGCAATGGCCTCTTTAGTGAATAATAGTAATACAGACCTGTTGAACAACACTTGTTCACACATTTAGACAAGAAGAACTTCAGTTAGTGGCCACAACAAACCAATCATTAAAATATTTTCATTTTGTCTTGCACCTAATTTGCCCCAGTCAACAAACTTTTTTACTGTCTACTGAGTTTCATTTTAGCAACCCTTCAATTTCAAATATGGATCACTCTGAGTCTGCAAAGAGGATCATCTTAAGGGCAGGTCCAGGGTGGGACTGTTCAAAAGAAAAGACAAACTGCGATGAGGGAAAGGGGAAAGGAAGCAAGGGGAAAAGAAAAGAATACATATTTATACACAAGATAGTTAATGTAGCTATACAGCTAGTGTCACTTAGTTCACTGAAAAGAAAGGTTTATGTTAATATTGTTTAGACTAGGTATCATACCTATATCTTGTATTCTGCAAAGCTACTACAAAGACAATACATAGTGTATTAATTATTGTAACTCTCCTAATAACTTGCTTTGAAATTCTGTTTTATTGTTATTTTTCTCTTTAAAATAAACAAAATAATATTTAAAAAGATATATAATTCCAAGAAATATGGAGTACTTTTATGGTTAGCAAAATAATCAGCATTCCTAGGAGGAATCCAGAAGCTTAATTACTCATGTAAAGACTCCGGCTGCTGTAGAAAGATACAGAGACATAATCTGAAACGAAATCCTAAATTTCAGTTTGCTACAAGCATCTCTGGGTGAATCCATAAAAAGCAAGCAGAATCCATAAAGATTCCTGGACTATAGATTGAGTGGCTTAGAGCTGGCAGAATAGGAATGTCAAACCTACTCAATGGCCAAGATGAATCTTTGTATATGCTTTTATCACAAGGAGAAAGTGAGTAAGAATATTTTAGTGAGTTCCAGAACCATACTGTGGAAGACAAGGCCAGTAAAAGATGAAGTGATATTTTGAAAATATATTTGAGTATTTAGTTTGTTGGTATTACTGAATCAGGCCTTAGGTAGCACATTCTATTCACTGTCCTCATAAGGCAAGGTAAGTTCCTGCTAATAAGAAAATTCACTTCTCTAATATGATGCATAAGGAAAATATCATTGCTAGGAAAAATTATGTTGGGATTATGACTTAACAGGTATACTGTAAGAAAAACAGTGAGACCTTGTGACTTTTTGTATGCAATACTAAAATCTGAGGAGTCTTCTCATTTAGAGATCAGTGCATGCCAGGGAAGTTCTGATGAGCCTAAAGCACATAACAGTGCCAAGTTAGATGCCAACTGCTTTCCATTTATGAACTCCTAAGCCTCTTTACAGTCTTACGTAACAAATAGTATTGTCTCATTTTACTGATTCAGGAGCTGAGGCGCTCAGACTACAAGTGGGCAATGGATCTTGAACTCAGCTACGCTTTGGGGGCCTCACTTTGTGGCACCATGTTTTTTTGATTTCTTGGGGGTGGTTGCAGAGGAAACAGGATGAATATGTGCTCTTCTGGATCATGTGGTTTTCTGATGGAGGAAGGTCAAAGAAATATGGAGTTTCTCCTCACAGAGGGGCAACCTGTTGGGGTGGTTCATGTGAGTTGGTCTGTAAATTAAGGGAAAGATAACCATGTTGGGAGTGAGGGGGATACTCCACCCTCAGCACTTTCCAGAAGACTATGCTTTTAAGTAACTTCCTAGAGGAAGATTAAGGAAAAGACTAAGTTAACTAGACTTTTAACGCTTATCCTTGTTATACTGCAATTCCCTGCTTGGGGCCCTCAGACCCTTCAATAGAGGCATGCCTTGACATCTCAAGGACTGGGCTGATGGACTCTAAGGAGATAGCCAAATAAACATTGGGCAGCCTTGCTACGTCCCCAGAAAAGAATGTAGCACTGGACTTCTGGTAGACAAGATACAATCAGAACATTTTTAAAATTCTCACAAAAATCCAGAACTTGTGAGCCCAAGAGATGCTCTGTAGCAAGAAAGAATAAGAGCAAACATCCAGGTTAACTAAAGGGCCCCGTGGATAGTGCTCAGAATATTGAAGTTATATTAAAAAAATCCCAAGTGATTGTTGCCTGAGCAGTTCACTTCTGACTTGGTACTGACTTCTGAATACGTATCATCTACAGTACTTTTAAAAGAGAAAGGGGCAATCTTTATTATCCCCTGAAGCTATTTCATTTATTTCCCTTTATAGTCTAGCCCCTTTCTTCAGATTTTCTGATGACCGCTAAAAGATATTTCCATGTCTGCTACTCATGGGAATGTCCATCTGCCTGCACTCCATCACTTCCAGCTGGATTTCTCACAAGTTTGTCACTAATAGCAAGTTCTTTTTCCTTACTTTCCCCAACCCTAGACTGAACATCTGCTTTGTACACTGGCAAGATTAATATACCCCACTTGAGCAAATGCAATATGCTCTCTTGATGTCACTCTCAGAGACAGGATTTAGCTTGCCAGTGCTGATAATTATGCATATTATACTAAGAGAACATCATTCCATTCTGGTCTAAATAGCATGCAATCTTTTACATGGAAGCTTAGGCCACTGACCCCCATCAGTGACACACTGGGAGAGACATAAGTGTCTTTCTCTCACATAGAAGAAGAAACCCATTGCTGATTGTTTTCCTGTGACACAGAGAATTCTGCCATTCCTATTTCCCGTGCAATGGTCTCTCTGTGATAATATTTATAATATTTGATTTTATAGTCAGAGTACATCTTGTATGTATGGTAGCCTCAGTGTTTGACATACTGCCAGGGATATTAAGGGACCTGAATTAATATTGGTTGAATGCATAAATGAACTTTATCTGAAACTTCTTAAATTTTAAACAGGTTTCAGTTACTCTCTCATATATCTCATTTGCAGACATACTTGTTTTGCCAAAGAAATTTAGAATATTACATATAATTAGAAATATCATATTACTAGGTACAGAAATGTAAGTCAGATTTCACAAAATTTTAGATATTGTGAAAATCCAAAATGGGAAAAAATGCCATGAAACTGAAAGTAATACAGTCAGAAATGTGTGAGGGATCCAAAAGGTAGTTATTAAATGCAAGTAAATTGAATTTTTCTCAAGTTGTATGATTTATACTTTAACATGGAGTCTAGAGTTAACCTAGAAATGATGGGGAAAATTCTATTTTAAAAACCTCTACCTCATATAATTCTTCGATTAAAAATTTTTCTGCCCTATAAAAATCTTAAGGTTGTCTAATCCTAAAATTCTGGAATTATTGAAAATTAAATTGGATTTTGAAATTCAAGCTAAAGAAATAAAACAATCTTTAGGGTGATCATCTAAAATACGACCGTTTCTGAGAACTGCTGCTCTCACCTATTTTAGAAAAAGACCACTCCTGAGAGATACATAAGTTATGTGCTACCGCTATTTATATATAAACCTTTACCACCACCAATGTACCCTGAATTCCAATGCCTGGCCAAACCCATCACTTGTAATCAACCATCATTCCAAGAAGTGAACATAATCAGAAGCTAAATCAAATAAATATGCCTTACTCTCTGTTCTGACATCAGCCAAGTTCCATTTCTGGTTGGAGGCCAAGGGGGACGGGTGCCAAAGGCATATGGCTATGGACACCATTGTGCCAGAAAGATGTCAACATATTGGAAAGGATTCAGAGAAGAGAAGTGGGGGTGATTAAGGGGCTGAAGAATTTACTTATGAGGAAGATTAAGGGAGCTAAGTGTGCATACATTGGCTAAGAAATATATGGGAGACGGCAGAGATGGAGATAATTTGAAGTGTCGACAAGTCCATTCAAGGAATTGGTGGTGTGGGAACCAGAGGAAGTAGTGAGGGTGGCTTGGGGAAAACAGTGGATGGAAACAAGGACAGCAACAAGGATCTGCTTGTCAGCAACAATTTTTAAGAGTATACTGGTGTCAAATAAGAGCATTTTACAGGAGCACACCTAAGATTAGCCATAGATTACAAAGGAGACAGATAGAACATGAAAATAAACTACATGAAGCTGGTGGGATGTAAGGCATAAGTAACAAACTTTGCTTTCCTCATTTTCTTTCCTCTTGGGACATCATTACTAAGAATACGCCTACTAATCTCACTTACCTGGAGCTCCTCAACCGTATTTGCTTGAAGTAGCATCACTGGGTTCAAGCTTTACTGTGCTTTTCTTCCCTTTAACATGCTTTAATCACAGACACTCCTCCTCAGTGGAGTGTCTAGTAGATAGTGAATACTCAGTAGAAGACAGCTGCAGATTTGTTCACCTATGTATTGAAATATAATTCACATGACATAATCTTATAATTCATACACTTAAAGTGTAAAATTCTATGAGTCTTCATATATTTACAGAGTTGTGCATTTATCACCAGGATTACTCTTGTAAAATGTTCATAATTTAATAAAGAACTGTAACTTTTAGCTATCACCCTCCAATCCTCACCAAAGTAATGTAAGTATAAACACACATAGACATTGTGAAAACTCTGCCCCAAAAAGGAAATAACCCACAATAATAGTGATCACACAAGGCTGAATTTAAGAGGAACCAGAAGATAACTCAAAAATATGAATTAAATTTGAATAAATTGATTTTTCTCCCCCTTTGAATGCCTCACAACTTCTTTTGCATGGTATAAAGGTTTTATAACTTCATGCTTTCCCTCTTCATGCCTAGGCAAACACTAATTTTTATAGAATTTCTTTTTTTTTTTTTTTTTTTTTGGTCTTTTTGAGACAGAGTCTTGCTATGAAGTTCAGACTGGCTTTAAGCTCACTTTGTAGCCCAGGTTGGTCTCAAACTTGCAACAATCCTCCTGCTTCAGCCTCCCAACTGCTGGGATTACAGAGGTGCACCACCACGCCTGGCTAGAATTTCTTATTTTGGTAAGTTCATATAGAAGTAATCACATGCAATACAAGCCTTTGTGATTGGCTTTATAAAATTAGCATAATGTTTTAAAGGTTCATTCATATTATAGCACAGATAGTTACTTTATTCTGTTTTATGGTTTGATAGTATTTTATGTATGGATATACCACATTTTGTTTGCCAATTCATCAGTTGGTAAATATTTGTCATTAATAGAGAATATCATATAAATAGTCTTTCCTTGAAAATGCCAAAACATTTAATTTAGTCATACGATTCCCCAAAGAGATAATGAGGGGCATCCTTGTCTCTTTTGGGAAAAAGACAAACTGTCTACAAAAAAAATGAATAATACAGTGATCCCTCACCTATTGCCAGGGTTATGTTCCAGAGACTCCCACGATTGTGAAAATCTATGAAGTAGCAGCGTTATATTAATTTTATTATTTCTATATATTTTAAGGCTTTATAAACACATCCCACACTCCTATAAACTTTCCCCACTCTCTTATTAACCTTTCCCACACTCTTATAAACACTTCATATGCTCTTAAAAACTATCTACACTCTTAAACCTATGTAATTAGAACAACATGTAAAATTCTATATGGGTACTCAATGTGAAGTGGACAAGGAGAGATGCTGAACGTATGGGCACAGTGTGGGAGAGCAAACAGAGCAAAGCTATGGTCACTGAGGAAATCAGCACCCAGGATACAGAACACAGTGCTGTGATTGGTCGCCTTCCATTCTATCAGCCAGTAGTGTGTGGGGCACAATCTCACACTGGCAAACTTGCCCAAGAGGTAGTGGCATACTACATTTCCCTTGTGTGTGTACAATATTCATCCACTGATGAAATACACATTGTGTTTTTTTATTTAATATTTTTAATATGTTTGAATTAACATGTTTTATATTTTTATGTTCTTTTAAAATTTTTAGTCAAAAGTAATTCAAAATCATAAATATTGTATAAATTCCTATGTACCACAAAAACCTGTGATGTAGCAAAAACTCTATGATACCGAATTAGATATATTTTATTTAAAAACCCGTGGTACAGTAAAGCACCAATAAATGAACTGTGATATAGCGAGGGACAACTATATTGGAATTTGACATTAGGTTTCACTGGAGCAGTTAGTACGATGTCCATTTCCTCTGATAAATTGTTTTTCCACTTATTGAACATTTGGACACAGGCTATCTTAATGTCCTTTACCCTTGAGTATTTCCTGAAATGGTTAAAGAATATACTCTAGTAGATTTTGGTGTAGCTTTCTCAAATCTCTAACAATAGCAGAGGGAGATTCCATGTATCTTCTCTGAATACAGATTTCATTTTAAGAAAGTAACATAGGGTCCTTTGAATATTCTAGAAGTGGTCTCAGAATTATACTCTAACTCTAACAGTAATGTGACTGAGAAATGTATTTAAAATCCCTGAGAACCAGTTGAATTATGGGAATAAGGAATCTTATAGGATAGTATGAAAGAAAATAAATGACCTGCATAAGTACCTGGCACACACTGGATGCTCAAGAATATTATTTGGTTTTTAACTAGAGTTGAAGTACATGTAGGCAGAAAAAACTCACAGTGAATCATTACAGTATTTGATAATGCCTTGTATATATAAGAAAAATACAGAGCACCTATCATTTTAGAGACTTTCACAAGCTTGGTAAGTTCTCAGTTGTTTTCTTGTGTGAGCCCTTGCAACTGTCTTCTACATTAAATACTGTTAACAGCCACATTTATTAGCAGAGGCATCTGCTGAAGGTAAGCGAGATTCATATACAGGTTACCCGTTTCCGTTTTTGGAGGGTGCTGGGAATCAAACTCAGGACCTCGCTCTTGACTGGCAGGCACTGCGCCAGTGAGCCTATTTTCAGTCTTTATCCCTAACAGCACACTCTTTTGCTGATCTGCTTTCCCTATGTGAGGGACCACGTCAGGCATATTGTGCACTAAAGGGTATATTCAGTTTGGGGATATGAATAGGACATTATTCATCAAGTATCACTTTCTGGAAGGTCAGCATTTTAACTTACACTGTTAATTTTAAACATATTGTTTTAAATTACTGCTCTTTTCTTCCTGTGATAACTTCAACTTTTATAACTCTCTTTTACCATGTTAAAGCCTAAGAAAAGACCTTGGTAAAAATTGAGCTGTTCATCTCTTTCAGAGTTGTCTTTTATATGTCATCTTTCATTGCTGTAAACTTGCAAAGAGAAGCAGGTGGTGAGGATAAAAATATTTTAGTATTCACATTCCTAGCCAAATTCACCTAAATTTCACTGGAGGCAAATAAGAATCATGCAAAAGAGACCTCTCTTTATCCTTATCACATCTATGTCCAAAAGCCCCATCGGGCCCTCAATTTCCATTTCTGGATTATTGCTATACATCTGACCTACCACAGACTCTGATACTTGAAGCCCTGCCTATACGCGGCTGCCAGAAGATCCCCTGTATAACACATTACTGCCACTCAAGAGCTCTCAATGAATCTTTCTACCAAAAAAATCCAACTTCAAACTCTTGTATTTCATCTTTCTCTATTCAACCTTTCCCTCAACATAGGTGTCTGCCTCAGTTAGACAAATCTTATCTTTGTACTTGCAGGTGTGATTTATATCATACCTACCTCGCAGGCTGCCCCACTGCACAAAACATACACGTGCATGCACACACCCCCACTCCCAGGCACGTTAAGTACACCATAAATATCAGTTCTTGTTCTCTCTTCTCTTTCACTGACTCTGTCATTATATAGTCTCTAAATTCCCCAGCCTGGAATACTCTCTTTTGTCCTAAACTCCTAATACACAGTTGCTGCCCTCTTTCGAGCTTGACTCTTATTTATTAATTGCCTCTACCACTTCTTATTTGACCATTTGGGCTAAGATTTATTTCAGAAACTAGGTTGAGTGAGTAACGAGTATTTGATAGTTTTTACCAAATGATTGATTCATCAAATTCACATTGATGGCTTGAGATCAAATATCATCTGTTTTTCTATGCTTTCATGAACCTGAGTGCAACTCTTTCTACCCTCAGGAAAATGGAATTTCTCCTTCTCCATTCCCATACCAATATGAGTTATATATCCACCCCTGCAGATGTGACCCTAGAGTCCAGTTATTGTAATGAAGCTGTTTCTCCCAACAGGCTATGTGCATCTTGAAGGCAAGAGGCACGTCGCTTACCTTGTCTCCCCAAGGCCTCTGCACCTAATCCTTAATAAGTTGCTACACCAATCTTTTGAAATTAATTCAAGGTACAGGACTCAAAAAGCAGAGGATTAAATGTGCTGAAAAGGGTCCAGCAATGAAGAAGCTGGCATGGTGCAGATGTACAGGGTGCTGCTTCTTTTCATACATTGCATTAGATTTGCTCTTTATCCAGGACCCACTGTGCCAAATCAGGCTTGTGATTAAGATCAAGTCTACCGGGAAATCAGCAGAGAGTTGGAGAGCATTTGAAAAGGGCCTGGCTGTCCAGAGTTTGCAACTCTGGCAAACAGCTGTTATGGTTCTATTGTTTTATTTTTGCTTCCTTTAAAGGGCAAGGTTTGAAAAATCAGGGGATTTATGAAAAGAATTTCAGTAGAAAGAGAGCACTTCTGGAATCATTTTCTCTTAAAACAAGGTGAGTTGCGAACTGCACTGAATACCCCTTGTATGGGTGGCTGTGCCTGCTTCAGGGGTCTTTAGACCAAAATCACCTTTTTCAGATGTAAAAGACCTACTCTGCCCTCAGGCAGGACTTCCAATATACCGAATCTATTTCCCCAGCTGTTTTCAGACCCATTTAGAGTCCTCTAAGATTGTGTCTCCCATTCTATGGGGAACAGAAAGTATTTTCTCATTGGATCAAAGAATATTAGGGTTGGAATAGACCATAGAGGTCATCTACTTTAAATTTCTGTTTTCCCCCTTTTATTTGTCTTCAAAAGTAAGAGGTAGAGGGCCTGGGGATTTAGCTCAGCGGCACAGCGCCTGCCTGGCAAGCGCAAGGTCGTGAGTTCTGTTCCTGGTGCCAGAAAGAAAAAAAAAAAAAAAAAAAAAACAGTTACAAAGAAGAGCCACGCAGCCCAGTAGCACAAATAAATTCATCCAATGCCACACTTCGGAGCCCCTACTAGTGTTTATTTCTGCTTAACTGGAAACCAACATATAAGCATATTAAATGAATATGTCTAGACAGTTGAAGTTAGCCTGTCTCACTAAAGAAAAATTCTATGCAATTTTATGTCTAAGCTGCTTAATTTTTCTGTATTGGTGTTATATGAAGAGCAGTTTATGGATTTCTTTATTCCATTTGTGTATCTGGAGGATGAAAGGGAAATTGGAGGCTTATACTTAGAGACTTAGTAAGCCCCTGTCTCAAAATAAAGAATTAAAACAGTCTGGGAATGTAATTTAGTGAGAAGACTCTGGCTTATTTATATTTACATATATATATAAAATATTTATATATATAACATTTATTTGTTTTGTTTTGTTTTTTTTTGGTACTGGGAATTGAACTCAGGATCCTACACTTGCCATGAAGGTGCTTATGCTACTAAGCTATATCCCCAGCCCTAACATTTATATATAATATTTATATATATAAAATATTTATATATAAAATATGTGTGTGTGACCCTGATGGTGTGTCTGTGGATGGGTGTGGTGCCTGCATATTTATCTGGTATTGATGAGTTAAAGAATTCATAAGGAAGATCATTTGATCACAAAAACAATTTAGTATGCAGTGATTGCAGACAACTCAGCAACAGAAAAGGAAGACAAATAGGAACTCTGGAATTGAGAGTGAGCAAAATGCATCCTTGAAAATAACGTCTCTGTAATGAAGCATCACTGAGGAAGAACAAACCTCAATTCTGTACCTAAGACCAAAAATCATACGCGATAGCAATCAGATAAGGGTGCAACTGCCAATGTAGATTTGCTTATCTTTTCTGCACTTCTTGGTATGAGTCACTGAGCTACATCACCAGCCTATTTTAGCTTTAATTTTGAGGCGGGATCTTGCTAAGTCAGTTTGCTTCCCTGGCTGGGCTCAAGGTCATGAGCCTTTTTCTTGCTTCAGCCTCCCAGAGTGCTGAGATTACAGTCTGTACCACAACTGGTTAACATTATGATGTCCCTGAAACAACTCAGGATGTAAGAAAAGACAGAACCTTTGGAAAATATAAAAGGATAGTGAAATAAAAGTCAGCTGTTGTTTTGACTTCAAGGATAACATCTGAATAAATGTAAGAGTATATCTTAGTGTATAGAACTAGCAGAATGGTATAAAAATATCACTTATAGACCCAAGAAACCATGTAATGGGAAAAACAAACAGATAAGGTCATATGCATCTTAGATGAAATGGATAATGCTATGAGTGTTTGGATACACATTCCAACCTGGGCTTTCGTGCTGCCCAATTAGACTCTGGTATGACCCTGGTACTAAATAGATACAAATATTGGGAAATACTGATAAAGGGCCAAATGTGTGTTGGGGGTGGGTAAAATCTTTTCATTTGTCAGTCAAATCAATATCTTGTTTTTGAGTTTCTTGAATTCAAAAGTCCTTACACATTCATGATGTAGTCATAAAAATAAGTATGCCTTGACAGCATCACCAAAGGAATCCCCAAAGGGAGAGTTAGTTTGCGGAATCCAGTTGAGAGGAAATAACTAAACATCTTAGGTTTCTGTGGTGCTGGAAGCTCCTTTGGTACGAACCAATCCTACTGTGTCTTCATCTGAGGCTACTTTATAACTTTAATTAAACAAAATTAAAATTAATTATTAATAGAAACAATTAGATGAATTAGCTAAGGTGACCTGATATTTCATTCTTTATTTATTTTTTACTCTTTGTAAGGTACAGCTCTCTCTTCTACTCAGCACTAAAAATGGTTTAGTGCAAACAAAGCTGAATAACAACAAAGTTCTCACCTCAAGGTGCTTTCTTTCTATAAATGAGTTCATAAAAGGCAGATCATAACTCAAGTAGTACCTGACAGAAGCTGCTACTTCCAAAATAAGAGAATACCAACGGCAAATTCTAAGCAGAGGAAGAATTGAAAAGTGATTCTCTGAAGATTTTAAGGGATTTAGTCAGTCAATATCTTGGGTTTTGTAAATAGTTAGGGGCAAAAAATGAAATTCTTCCTTTAATGTAACTCACTCTAACTCTGGGACTGGTATTTAGTTCTGTGAAGTAACCTGGAACTAGGTTATTCATTCAATCTATTTTGGTGAATAGATTTCTCCCAAGTGATTCTTACTTTTGGTTTTGTTTTGTATTTCAACTTGTGACCTCTTATTGTAGACCTTTTCTTTTCTTTTTTTTTTTTTTTAAATAAAGTTTATTGAAAAACAACTACTTCCCTTCATGGTAACAAACAAAAATAAAACATAGCATTTACAAGTATTAAAATATCAAAGCGTGATAAACTGCACCACTAAATTCACAAGACGTATACACAGAAGACTAGAAAACATAGAAATTAAAGATCCCAGGAAATGTTTTAAGGTGAAAACATTCATGTCAGGATAACAATTTTCCCAAAACTGATTTAATAACCTAATTCTAATGAAAATTTCAGGTTTTCTTAAATTAGCAGGTTTTCTAAAATTGATATGAAAATCCAAAAGACTTGAAATCATTACAACAATTTTGAAAAGGAAAAATTTTCTTAACAATTACTTCTTGAAAATTTGTTATGAGCCAGGTCCTACTGGATTAGTGTAAGACAGGTATAGATATTCTATATTTTGGAGAGAATCTTTTAAGGCCTCCTGAGAGGGAGTCGGACAAAGGCACCACATCAGCTTGAGGCTGTTTCCTAGGTTGTATAATTTGCTGGTTGCAGGCAGGCAGAATTCACAGAGAGGAAGAGACAATGGAAGAGGGTAAAAGGAAGCCTTATAGGTCAGATTTCAATCATGTTCCATTTGAGGTACTAAAGAGACATCACTGAGATCAGTTCCATGTTTGTATTAGAATTCTGTGGCTCCGTCTGGTCATGTCTTTTCTCATTATCATAATAATAAGAATGACAGCTATCACTGAATAGGATGTTTTGACTTGAAGTGGTTATCTGTAGGAATCCCTGAAGTTGACTGAACTCTTACACTCTCACAGAGGATTCACCTTTGCTCTGCTAACTGACCAAGACCAAACTGGCATCACTTTAACAAAAAGCCTAACTTGAAGTATTTTAGAAGAAACAGGAACAACATATTATAGAGCAATCTACCAATTCTCATAAGGTATAACAGGGTTAAGCAACACTTAGGAGAAGTTTTGTTTTCTTTTTTTTCCTCTCCTCAATCCATCATCAAAGTGAAACTGAGAAGGATTTTCTGCTGTCTATTCCTGTACGTGAGGTCTGTGTCTAAGCCTTTGTGGTCGTGGTTTTACATAGAAGGCTCCCGTTAGACTACCTTGTCCACAGATGCTGGGTACCATCTTCTTGCTCTATGTACAAGCCCTGTTTATGAGCAAACTAACTTACTTCACTGGAATCCAGTTTTCATTTTGGTGTAAATGTATTTCAAGAGACCTATATTATATTTTACTCAAATTTTAGTTGTTTTAGGTAGGAATTCTTTTCAGAGAATTTTAACTATCATGAGGATAGAATGGAAGTTGTGATATTTTATTATTTCCCAAAACATCACTATATGGATTCACATCCACTACCTCATTTAATCCTTAAAGCATCATATGTAATAGATGATTTTATTGCAGTTTCCAGAAAATAGGTAAAATGAGATAAATAAATTGACTGAAGCAACAAACTATTAATGTCCATAGGATTTGAATTCATAGCTATGCATGAGCTATAAAGCTCATGTTTGCAGTAATTGTAAGCATTAAATCATCACACTAACACCTAGCTCATTTTTCCAACTATCCCCTGTCTATTTTTACACTCTCTAAACCATTTTACTCCCTGTACATCCCCAGCCCTCCTGCTGCATGAGCCTTTTCCATCTCAATCAACCGAACCTTATTCATTCAATTACTTGAGTTCAAAAAAAGGTTTACATCCTTTTTGATGTTTGTTTCCTCAGTCTCCATAGTCATTTCTGTCTCCGGGCCACCATTGCAGCTTGTCTGGAGTTATCACAGTAGCACTGTCTCTTTTATCTCTTCATTTGCTACCAGACATTTACAGTGTCTGGTAGAAGCCAGGCTGATTGCCTTAAAAATAAATCATATTGCCTTACTTCCTTTAACAGAGATGAGATGAGGCGTCTCTGGGCTTGGTGGCACATGCCTATACTCCCAGCATTTGGGGGATGTGGCAGGAGGATCTTTAATTGGAGCTTTGTTGGGGAAACATGGCTAAATGAAGTTCTGTCTAAAAAATAAAGCAAGGGCTGGGGATATAGCTCAGTGGTACAAGCGCTTGCCTGGCAAGTGCCAGGTCCTGAGTTTGATTCCTGGTATAAACCAAAAAATAAATAAATAAATACAACAGACAAGCAAAAGAACCATAGGGGTACACTTCAGTGATAAGAGTAGGCAGAGCGTCTCTGGGTTCAATTCTTAGTACTGCTGAGAGATATTGAAGGAGAGGGAGGGAATGCATTTTATTTTTATACAATTTCTCTCTGATGATGACTATTAAGACTCATAATTTGAATTTACTTACTTCTCTGTCATCATTTTGCACAAGTCTCTTCCTTACTATCTTCTAGTTCCACCATGACTTTTAGTTCCTCAGGAATACCAACCCTCTTCATGTTCTCCGACTGGCTGTACTTGCTGTTTCTTTCAGTGGTGTTCTTTTTTAAAAAGTTTGCGTTCTTCATGTATCAAGTCATATATCCCACTACTTGCTTCTGTCATATGATCATGCTTAATTTTTTGTCATTTCTCTCTAAAATTATTGTATTAAAAATACATTTTGTTTCCTTCATTAAAATATAAATGCACAAAAGCAGAGCCTCCCCAAATGTGCTACTGAATGAATTCATTGTTTAGTGAAATAACCTTTGGAATTGGATCATACCTGAGTGGCACTATTCATGAATACAGTTCACCAATTACCTGACTGCCTGAAAGCACAGAGCCTCAAATAAGAGGCCATGGTTAACCCAGTTGTTTTTTATTTGAGTGAGACCAACTACTTTTCCCATACCCACTGATTTGTGCTAGGCCACTGTGGCAGATTCCAAAGATCTCAAAAGACCTTGTGGCATCCTACAAGAAATTAACCTCATCTCTGGGAAATAAAACCTTTATCTTCTTCCTTTCGTGGTGTGATCACTATCAATGAAGATTTCCCATGGTTAAAATTAGAGGATTTTAGGGCAGATATCCTTGTTTCCTTAAAATTCATCAAATATAAACACATGTGACTTCAAGGGAAATCAGTTTATACTTTAAAAATTCCTTTTCATCTGTGAGCCTTCTCAACATTAAAAAGTAAACATTAGAAATATTGACATCCACAAAGTCTACCCAATCTAGAAAGCTATTGTTCATTTCTTAATCTTCTCTCACTTTTTTGACTTTGTTCTTTTCATTGCCAACCAAATGAATGAATCCGTTATTATAAGTCACTGAGTCCTACATTGCCTTTCCAGGTTCTGAGAATAAAAACTAGACACTACAATGTTAATATCTTGTGAAGATAGCCATTTGGCTATGGTGCAAGAAAAGAATATTATTGACAATACCATGTTCTCTGCATGGAAGTATTAGCGTGCAGATGCTGCAAACATTGGTATGGCCTAGACATCTATTCCCTATACCATATTCTCTCATGCTGACCCCATACACCCATTAATGGAGAAAATCCCCCTTTCACTTTATTCACTGTGGTTTCTGCTTCTCCTTACCTGGTAATTAAAATGCAGAAATGTCTCTACATTGCTAAAAGGAATATTAAGACCCAGAGAGGATGAAGACATTTTTATGGTCACCAAGAAGGTTACAGGCAGAGCTGTGTCTGAAGTCTAAGCTGGCTTGTGGTCACCAGATTGTATTGATTGTCCTTATTTCTACTGCATGACATCTTTAGGGAGCATACTATTTAGAGAACAGCACAAGTTACATCAGCAACAGGAAGGATCATCTCCTTGCTCACCTGTTCCTTGTAATTGGAATTTTTATTGAGAAGAATTTGATAAGATAAGATGCTATGGACTGAATGTTCATGTCCCCTAGGGTGCTATGTTAAATCCTTCAGTGTAACTGTACTTCAAGTTAAATTCTATGCAGAAGTGATAGAGTTTAAATGAAGTTATAATGAAGAGATTCTTATCGGATAAGGCTAGTGTCTTTATAAGAAGTAGAAAAGAAACCATTATTCTCATCTTCTGTCCTGTGTGGACATATCAGAGAAACAGCCGTATATGTCAGGAAGAGAGCTCTCAGTTGTATCTAAATTGGCCAGAACCTTGATCTTGGATGTCCCAGTCTCCAGAAGTGTGAGAAAAATAAATATCTGGTGTTTAATACATTCAGTCAATAGGCATTGTATTATGGCAGCATGCACAGACTGACATACAAGCGTGCCATTTTTTTAATAATACATAGATAACATTAGACATTAATTTGCAAGTGCAATTTCAAATTGTATTATTTGATCTCAACTTTCCTGAAGTACTGACAGTTAATCTGATGAAAAGAGATGTCTGAGGGGCTGGGGATTTAGCTCAGCGGCAAAAGCGCCTGCCTGGCAAGCGCAAGGTCATGAGTTCGGTTCCCGGTACCAGAGAAAAACCAAAATAAAAAAAAAAAAAAAAAAAAAAAAAGAAAAGAGATGTCTGAGGTGTTATGTAATTCATAAAACCAATAAACAATAATGTATATCTGAGAAATTCACAAACTTTACTACAGTATTGAGTTCCTACTTTCTTTTTCTTCATCCTCTCCTCCCCTTCTCCTCCTCCTTCTCCACCCCTCCTCCTCTTCTTCCTCTTTTCTTCTTCTTCCTCTTCTTCTTCCTCTTCTTCCTCTTCTTCTTCCTCTTCTTCCTCTTTTTCCTCTTCTTCTTCTTCTTCTTCTTCTTCTTCTTCTTCTTCTTCTTCTTCTCCTCCTTCTTTTCCTTCTCCTTCTCCTTCTCCTTCTTCTTCTCCTTCTTCTCCTTCTTCTTCTTCTTCTTCCTCTTCTTCCTCTTCTTCTTCTTCTTGCTCTTCTTCTTCTTGCTCTTCTTCTTCTTTTGCTTCTTCAGCTTCTGCTTCTTGTCCTTATTGTTTTCCTTCTTCTGCTTTCCCTTTCTTTCTCCTCCCCCTACTTTACCATTGCATTTTTTATTCATTATTTAAAATACTCTTGGTCTTAGCCAAGACCATAATTTTCACTGAAATGAACTGTGCTGAATTTGGATACAAATTAAGTAATTCATACACAGTGAATAACCACCTCCTTCTTATCCAAGAAAGACCAATATAATTTAACAGCACTTTTTATATCATATAACAAGTAGAGTATTTACCAATGTCTGCAAAATTAATCTGAGTGATTAAAAGTGGTATAAAATGTTTCTGTTTCCAAGTTTATCTTAATAGGCATTTACATATCAATTGATATAAATATGTATATGTAGTTTTCCTTATAAAGTGTATGCATGTGTGCATGAACTGTAAGTATTTAAAAAACACATTTGATTCAACTCATTGTGCCCACAAAAGCAGAAAACCAATCTTGTGCTGGAAGCTTCAGGGTATTAGACTTCCTCCCTACTGGATGGATGAATTCATGGCCAAACTAACAAACACAGTGTTAAGTACCACACAAAGCCAGACTTGTTGATGCAGAAGTTAAGTGAGTCCTTAGAATGTGTGAGTCTGTAGAAAGTAAATTCCTTTGGGGGAACGTGACACTCCCTGTGGCCTTAGAAAGCTGATCAGCTTTATTTGCTTAGTGACCAATAAATGTGATATTAAAATGGTAAGAACCAAAAAAAAAAAAAAAAACCAAAAAAACTGTATAATATGGATCTGATATCCTCCTTTGTATCATTCCCCACACAAGGCAAGCCTTTAAGCTAATATGAATGGTGTTTTATATATTTGCAAGTAGCTCACTGTTCAAAAACACTGTGTATGCTGCCTAAATTACTTCTGCTTAATTTGTACACTGACATAGCTACTGAGAGGTTGTGTCCATAAGGACACTGCAAGCTGCTTATACATCCATATTTCTGTCCTGGGATCTTTTCTTCTGTGACTATGAATTTAAAATGAACAGAAGCAGCAAGTAACAGGGGCCATAGAATGCTTCTTAGGGCTAAGGGAGTGCACTTTAGAGATGAGCACAGTCCAGCAGAAAATGAGGAAACACACACAGAACCTTAATTTGCTTTAGTAGCCAAGTTTCTTTTAAAAAGAGCTGAAGATGATAAACATCTATTAATCAGACATCTTCTATGTTTTTTCATAAAAAGTCTTCAAAACCTGCAGTATGTTTACAAATTATATGCAAACTGGAAACATCCATATTTCATGTGTTCAGTAGGGTAGGTTCATACCAGTGTTTGATAAACCTAAGAAATTCAAGGTCTCTTTTTAAAAAGAAAAATAAAAGTGTAAAGCAAAAGTATATGAAAAATATTAAAACAAATAGAAAAAATACAGTAGATATAGAAAAATATCAGTAAAAGTACATATAAAAATAAAAGTATATACTAAAATTATATAGAATAAATATACATGTATTAAAAATAATAATGTATATATCTATATAGATTACAATAGTTAAATTGCATCTCAGTATCTTATACATTCTGCTCATATTCAATTATAAAATCAAAACAACTTGTTTCAACAAGTACAAAGCAAATAAATGCAAGTTAACATTAATTCAACATGATAGGTCATATTGTGCTGAAACTAAATCATCTCTGTACACAATAAAATGACAATTTTAAATTTGACCCACTGCACATCTCCCATCCCTCTGGGATATGTCAGAAATTCATTTAGCTTTTTCTCAAAATGAATGCTTCATTTAAGGTCTCTGTTCTCTTCTCATTAACAAAAACCAAACTACCAGCACTTAGCACAAACATTACTCAATTGTAAAGCCAATGTGATCAAACGAATAAACGCAGAAGTAGGGGCTGAAATCAGTTCTAGCTCTAGTGATCATAAACAAATTCCATTGAATACTTTCAAAATTTTTCCTGCCTTCTCCCTTTTCCACTCTGCTTACATCTTTTAAAATTAATGTACCTAACTCTTCATTTATAAGCAAAATTTCCTCTACTCCTACAGAAAACTTCCTCTATCTCCCATGGTATTACTTTTAGTGGTGACATACACTTGATCAAGCATGCATCACTAGAACCAGCTCACTACTGAATAGAGGATCATCTCTGACTTCTGTCACAAGATACAAATAAAAATTCCATCTACTGTCCCTCACCTCAAACTTCTTGACACTCTTTTCCATCTCTTCCCTAAGCACATTGCATTACAGAGTATCATCTACTTCCTGAGAGCCTGCCTCTCTCCTGGGCCCCTACATTCAGGCATCCCAAAGGGAAGAGCAGCATGACCCTTCTCTCCTTTCAATTTTTATCCTCCTCACTCACCCATATCCAGAATTTCAGCTAAGTCTTATATGTCAAGAAAGGCAGCACTGTCTTCCAAGGTCTAGGTAGGTTTTCCCATTCCTTAGAAAGCTCTCCACAGAATCACCTTTCTAGTAACCTAGAGCCTACACTACATTCAGCTTTCTCTGTCCCAGTAGCTCATCACACAACAATCAATACTTCTCTATCAATGATGCTCTATCCTACTTATAAATATAGACTCAAAACTTTGAATTTTGTATTTGCCTAATAATTTTATTTTGTCTTCCATAATAAAGTACTTGCCGAGCTGGTCCTGATGACACTTCTCATATATGATATTTTCAGTCACTTGTCCATTGTCCTTACCTACATGATAGCAAAGATATCTCACTAAAGTCATATACATACACACATACACTTAACTCTGTTCCTTATTTCAGTATTTTTAGGTTGATGTTCTTAAAGCAGGCATCTGACTCTGACAGTCTACTTTTAGGAAAGGTCAGTGGTGATCAAATCAAATACTGTACAACTTACCCTTGGAGACATGTTCTTTTTCACCATGACTTAATGAATAGGGGCAATTTGAGATATGGTGAACATGGATAAGTCTTCTCTCCCTCTAGTCCAGTGGATAAAATTTTGTGTTTGGTGAGCATGTCTTATTTATACTGAATTGAATAATATTAATGGGATATGTGTTACATAAATATATTTTACAGACGACTTTAAACAATTGACATTCTTGAGCCCAAATGATGTTATCTAGAAATACACAAGAAGGCTGCTATGCCAAAAATTGATAATACTTAAAAAAAGATATATGATAGGGTCCTGAAAAGCCATCTAGGTGTACACTGTCTTGATAAACAAAATGAAGGATCATGTGTTTTAAGATAGGAGCCCGGGGCTGGGGATTTAGCTCAGCGGCAAAGCGCCTGCCTAGCAAGTGCAAGGTCGTGAGTTTGGTTCCCGGTACCGGAGAAAAAAAAAAAAAAAAAAAAAAAGCTTTCATAAAGATAGGAGCCCATAAGCCACAGAACCACAGAGCTTGAGAGTCTGAAAGATTATTTAATTCATATCCCAAAGAGTTTCATCTCACGGAGGAGATGATGATAATAAATATGAAAAATAATCTACTTCACTACTCCATTACACTGTGAGTCTCCTTTCTGACATCTCTCTGAATTGTACTTACTCCAAAACCATCTGTCTGAAGCCTTCAAATTTCTTCGGTGGATATCATAATCTTTAATTGATCAGATTGAATCTATTATCATGTCCCTAGTGTTTAAAGTCTTCTTAGAAAGGAAAATTTAGCATTGACCACAGATAAACTCTAGTAAAGTAATTAACATCTATTAAGTATATTGCTGTGTTTTACTTGAAGGGTATAGTGATCTTTTGAGAGATTAGGAATTTATTATTATCTTATTTTATCATTGGGAAAATTGAGGCTACATTTTTTGTGACAAAGGTCATGTCATACCATGACATAGAAAAACCAGAAGTAAATATATTTCTTTTGGTACATAGACCAGCACCCCTTCTATGATTTCTTGCCCATCAATTTATTATTTTTCAGTTATTAGCTTTGCTTACAAATAACTATAATATATATGGAATGCTGTAAGTATAAGATACTATCTCTTTCATTGCAATATATTCTAAATAAAGTTCTAGACATTTTTTTTATTTAAGTTTCCTTTTTTGATGTTTATAGAATATGTTCCTGTCCTTTGATTGGAAGTCACTTAAAAATAATGATCCTTTGAATAAATTATTCAATTATCAATGTGAATTAATCAGATATAATTTTTCATTATTAATTTTCTTCCTAGTTTTCAGCTTTTATTGTAGATTCTTACATAGTTTACATACCACGCATGTTTTATATTACAAGGTCTTCTTCTAAGAGCATTTCCTTTGGGGTTAGTTATAGCTTCAAATCAATCAATTAAAAGTAAAAAATCCACACTTATGTGACCCAGTGCCTAAAAGCAGATGATGTTGGAATAAATAAAACTTTGAAATTCTTATCTCAGTGAGGAGACTCACAGATTTTGTTCCTGTTATTGTTGCAGATTTTCAACTTTCTATTTTATAACATAGGGAACAGCTGAAGTAAAACATGTTTTTATTTTCATTTTCAACTTGCATATATTAACAAATGAAAGGCAGATCAAGCTGCGAGAGTAGTTCAAGTTCTCTCTCCCTTCCCCCAACTGCATTTGAGGAACTTACAGTAGGGCTACCAGATTTTTTTCTCTACCAAATCTAGGGACACATATTTGCATATCTGTTTGCATGTATTTGAATTTTAATTTACATAAATTTGCATAGTAAGTGTAAAAGCCTCAACTGCGAGTATATAAAGTAAAATAAAACTGATTAATTAGTGCAACCTACTATAGTTGTACTCAATCCCATTAATCTGGCTGTGCTGGAAGACGTGTAATCAATAGTGGCCTGAAGGCTAGGGAGCCAGCTTCCCAGCTGCTCCTTAAAACTGGGGCCAGCAACATAAGCAATGAATTGCAGGCAATGGGAGGATCAGAGTTAAAACTGTTCCTGGAAGGAAATATCCAGCACAACTTCCCCAGCACACACAGTTTTAGCTAAAGACCAAATAAGAGTGTGGTACTGAGTTAGGTATGGGCATGGGTTTTATTGTCTTCTATATCAATTCCAGTAAACAGAATAAAACTTCTTCTAAGCCCATAAAGTCACTTATAGATGAGCCAGTCCATTCACTGCTGCCTGGCAACTCACCAGGGGAAAAGGCCCTGACACTGAGCAGAAAGCCCGCAACCACCGATCCTATGCTTATTAGTCCTATGCATATCTGTCTCACACCCTTCCAGTGCCATGTCACCATCCCTGTCCCACACAAGTCTCCTTTACATGTCAACACTTCAGGTTCTTTTCTGAGCTGTCTCTTTTCTTATGCTGGATGCTTTGTCCTTTTTCTTTTCCTTGCTTGTTGATATTGGAGCTACAAGGTTTATCTCAGTTTGTTTACATCTTTAAAAATCAGTAACAATAGCAGTAAGCACAAATATGATTTTAAAAACAGAACCTTTCTTCCCTCTTTCAGTCCACAGTCCTCCTTTTCTTGCACCTCAATGACATGAATTCACAATGACTCACCTCAAGCTTAAATGTGGAGCTAAATGTGGAGATGAATGTGATATCATTTATCACATAGGTGTATAGCTTCTCTTAATACAAACGTGCAAAGATTTGTGGACTAAATACTGCACATCTAAAATCTTAATAAGTATCTTTCATATTTGGGGGACATATCAAAGTATCGCTATATTCATGGTGAATGAATAGAGTTTAGTTAAATGAAAGGTACTATGCAACACAGCAAGCAAGAAATTAAGACACAGAGACAGTAAATGTAGACTCCTACAGGTAGATGCTGTATAAAGTTTATATCTTTGGTTTAGATGACCTTAACAATAGGTAGGACAGGTTAACATTACCTTGTACTTATTATGTGTGGCCCACTGAGGTAAGTGAATCACACAGTGTTTTATTTAATCCTCACAACAACCAATTGGCAGAGTAACTTTTTAATCAACATGCTGCAGATTAGAAATCTGAGATGTTAAGTGATTTGTTACAGTTCACTCCTCTGGGTAATTTGTTACCTTTCCAGTGCACAGCAGAGATGACACTCACACCTAATAGGTCTGGTATGAAATCCTCTGTCTCAACCCAGCAGACTAGACTGATTCTCATTTAAATGCCTCTTGTTTCAGGTTCTTCATCAGGAACTGTATGTGATGACCCCAACTTCATTCAGTGTCTGACTCAAATGAAATGATATAGATGAAAGAACTGGAGGTATAGAGAGGCTAAGGATGTGTTTCATATTATAGAAAAAACTATTTTTCTTGCAGTTCACTTCCTATCTCTCACTTTAAAGTACTGTAACTTACCATTTTTATGGTGATTCAAAGAACCCTCCAAACTTGCCACTTGTCAGATTGAAGAGAATATGTCTTGACACCAGTAGGACACATAGTCAGGGTCACTTCTCTCTGTTTCTCCAATGACATAGCTTGCTGCAAGGAGCTGAATCAAAGGTGAATGTCATCCCACTCCACACCGACCAGGGCAGAGCTATCTCTTTGGCCTGTGGCATTTGACCATCTTGCATTATGAATGTGCCTCCAATCACACTGTTTGTCTTAGAGGTAGTTAGAGTGAATGCAGCACCTTTTTCAGGGGAATTAGAGTTTTGAAGTAAATTAGGCAAATTTTAAAGCAAAGTTTATTCAAAAAAATTCGTGTTATCTTAAAATTTGACAGATTATAAGAAATGGCATTGACTTCTGGGTAGGTTCTCGAAATACTTCCCTGCAGAGCCTGCTGTTTTATTTAATGTTAAATGAAAATGACCAGTCAGACCAGGTTGGGTCCTGTATAATCAAACTGCTGATATTTTGTTCTTTCTCTTTGTACAAAGTTCTCCAGGGAAATGTGTATCTTGGTTTTGTGTGTAATGGGACATCTCTATAGAGGGCTGTGAATTTTATCTTCTAATTAAGGAAGAAAATACTCTGCTCTGTCCAACAGGTAAAATTTAACAAAGTGATAAATTTAGAACTGTGTATTTGAGGTTGTATTCATTTTGGTATGCATGTAAGTTCATGACAAGTTGATGGACCGACAATGTTACTGAGTGCAGCACCACGTAACTGTCTGTTTTTTCTTTTGCATTGTTCACTGTGGATGGGATCCAGAAAATGGCTGCAAAGTAGAGGTCAATCATATTCACATTCTGGCAGGAATTCATAGGTTTCTATGAAGCTTCTTAGGACTGGTTATATTTTTTTCTTACTTTTAGAATGAAGAATTTAGACATTGTCTTAGATATTAGAAAGACATACTTCTGTGTTTACTCCAATGGGCCCATTACTACTTACATCAATTTTGTCTAATAGTGTAACAAATACATAAAAAGTTGATGTTATATCATTTCCCTGAGAATAAGAACCTTCCTAGGTAAAGTGATATGTTCTCATTATATAAAAAGTGGTAATCATTTTGGAAAATTCTCTACTCACATTACCAATGAAGATACATGAATAGCCAACAGGTACACAAATAGAGGCTCAAAATTATCAGTTTTAGGGAAATGTGCATTAAAACCTCAATGAGATACCACTTTACTTTTGCCTCAAGAGTTATAATCCAAGGAGAATATAAAAACCTTGATGAAGACATGGAGAAACAGGAACCTTTACACATTATCATACTTTTATTCTGATGCTCAGAATCACTCATTTATCTCTTATCCCAGAAGTATTTTTTAGAGGACTTGCTACATGTATTATGCTATGATTGGCCACTCCAGTTTCTCCTTGACCTGAAACAATACCTAATAATTAATGAATGGCATAAGACCTCACTCCTGTCTTCTTGTGTTAAAGACAGTTTTTCCTTGGAATAAAGAGAACAGAGCCTCAAACATGAAACAAAAAGCAGAGCAAGTTCTACTCTAAGGACTTTGGATAACTTTACAGTTCAGTTTTTAGCAGACTGCACTAAATTATATACCAATTTGTTTTTAGACAAGGTTAAAAATACATACCCATAAAATACTTGGAAAAAATTAAAGTGAATTTCAAATATAAGGTAATATCATGTAACTAAAAATGTCATATTGCATATTCTTAACTTAATAACATAAATATAGAACACAGGATAAGGCCTTATAGGTGGCATAAATTGGTTTAATTTTCTTCTTACTACATTGGAAGGAAAAACACTGATTGCTTTAAAATTCTATAAGCTCTTGGTAGGATGTCATTAAAAGTTACCCTTAAGTTAAGTGGTTATAGAAAATGATATAAAAACCACTCTAACCTAATCAAGCCACTTCAGCATTTAGAGTAGATTTTCAAAAATGAAAACATTTTTGACATTTTTGATGAGTGTTTGGCCATTCAACATTTTCTAATGTTGAGAAAGAAAATGATTAGTTTAAGATTCTGCAGCCAAGTGAAATGTTAGTACCCCACAAAGTGAGAGTAAAATACAGGTGGTATTTCTATTTAAGAAAAGCTAACATATGGAAATCCAGGTTTACTGAGAAGACACATTAGAATATTATGATTTTTGTTTTTAAAAATATTTCCTCACATAACAAAAGGAATTTCCCCCAGGGTTTTCCTAACTTGGGGCTTTGTTAGATCTCATAAGCAAGATTCAATATCTGCACCAATTTCCATAAACATATTCTTCATGGACAGTTGAATATACCTGCAAACGGTCATATACATAACCAGACATTAATTTTCAACACCTAGCCCAGTGCTTGAGCAATGCCACAAATATTATGTCAATGCTTAATAGATAAACGAATCAATGAATGAATAAATGAATTAAATTAAATACTTTTATGAAATCAGAAATGCCAATTCAATGATTATCCACTAAATTTCTTTTGAATGTTCAGTATTAACCCCAAATAACACCGAGTGAGGTGATCCTCTAGATTAGGAAAATAAAATTAGAAACACATTTTCACCATCAATTCATGTTGAAGACAAATGATGACTGACATGTGTCTTAGCTATTTTGCTTTTGTTGCTGAGACAACATATCCAAAGCTAAAAGGAGGAAGATTTATTTAGCTCAGTTTGTAGAGGTTTCAGTCCGTACCGGCTAGCTCTGAGGTAGGGTGGCTTGGAGGAGGAGTATCCCAGAGGAGAAACAGTTCATCATGGCAGAAGATAGCAAGAGAAAGGAAAGAAAGAAAGGACAAGCCTCTTTCTGTCTTTTGTGTTGTATTCAGGCTACTTGCCCTAAGGCAGCTGTAGCACTCACACCCTTAATCCCAGAATTGGACCATAGATTCAGCCACTGTTGCAAAGCCCAGCCCCCATGACTGCATGAAACTTTTGGGGGACATCCAGACACAAACCATAACAACATGTGAATAAAATCAGTAAAGCCTCATTGCAATGATCAAACCAGTTTTGAGGATCTCATGGTTGATTTGATGCAGAGCCTAAAGTATTAAGACCTTTACTCTTCTTCATTCTCTTATCATACGCTTTGTACAGTCTGGCTATGACTGCTATTGGACCAAACACCAACTTTTCAGCTCTTTCTTTTCCTTCCTTCACCACTTCTCACATATAATCAAACAAAACTTCCTGAATTCCCCTTTTCCTCTGCAATATTTATCTCAATTCTCCAGCCCAATGACCTGAAATCATGGATGTCTGAATCCTGGGCAAGGAAGCCCTCTGCTAACTTATACAGAAATGAGTCAGTGTAGCATATGAAAGAGGTTCTTCAACTAGTGGTCCAGACTGACTAACACATTAACTTCACTAATTCCTCCTGCTATGAAAACTTTGGTTTCTCTTACTTAGACATCATGCTGTGCCAGATTTCCCCATTCCTTTGCATTCTCCTTCTCCCCTTTTACTTAGGTTCCCTCTTTTCCATTTTCTGCTTCCTTCGCCAACACTGCCCTCCTTAAAAACTGAAGCCATGTCCTCAGCCTATATAGGAATGAGTTTTTAACTCAATGACAGCAAAGTTAGAGAGGAATGAAAACTGAAGTGAAAATGAGTATGCAATGTAGTTTGAGGCCTTAGTCAAAGAAAACTGGATCAGGGGAAGGACATAGGCCAGGAATAAAGCTCTATTTTCAGGTCAGGCCTAGGGTGTTCTTGTTGGTGATGCTGAATTCGGAGGGTATACTGCATACTCCAATGAAAGAAGGCAGTGACAGGTCAATTGCAGGAGTCTAGAATTCACCAGACTCTGCAGTCCCCAGAAGAAGCCAGGTGTTGCAGCGTACTTCCTGAACAGCATTACTTTCCAACTTTTCCCTCAACTCTGGACCTGTTCTTTTCAGACCTCCACCAGACCCTTCAGGAAGTAAAGCAGTCATTCAAGAATGGCATTCTGAGTTTCTGTGGCCAACATTCTGCACAGAAGGTGTTGGCCTTGAAAAGGATGGTGTGGTCCGTCCATATCCTCAACAGCTTCTATGCAAAAGGTTGACACAGCTTCTACCGATGGTGGTAGTGGGAAAGTTCAGCGAGAAGTACCCCTGAGTTTCCTCATTCTTTAGAACTTCCCAGTCTTATTCTCTTCTGCTGATCTTTGTTGTTCATGCTTCTTACAAATCTTTGCTCAGTTATTCCCCTCAACTACTTACGCTTAGCCAAATTTTAAAGTTTAAAGATACTCTTTCAAATGGTTCTTTTGATCATGTCTCTTCCTTTCACTCACACCACTCAAGCTCACTTTGGATTAGTCCTTACCACACATTATACTGTTATGATTATTATTTCATGTACTTAAATACTTATTCCACAAACATCCTATTATCTTCAAACACAAAGCTTTTGCTGTTCATTTTTTCTTGTATCTTGCTAGAAACTCAACATGGTACCCAAATACTCTTGTTACTCATTACTTACGAGAAATGTTTCCACTTGCTCCAAACTACTCCTTGCAATTTGTGACTTTAAAATTTTATACTGTCTTTTCTGTTACACTAACTTGATTTCTGTCTTAGGGGGATGCTATTTCAGTTGTGTCTTTATTTTCCCATCTATAAATTGAAGGATTCTGCTGAGCTACATCTAAAAGCTGCTCTACTCTAAAAGACTAGGGTTTATGTCTTCTGCAAATTTTAGAGTATCCCAAATATGAAAATTCATCAATGGTTTTGAGGATTAACCTTGTAGAAACTTGGATTAGCACTATCTCCCAAACCTTCAGTCACACATGAATTTGTAATATGCAGTGGCAAAGAATTCTGAGTAAACTCTATCACTGAGAGCCAAAAGCTAGGATTAGACTTTTACAACTGATGATCATCGTTACCTTGACACATATTTTAAGGATTTACAGGGTCAAATGATGAGGATCTTGCTGTAGAAAATGTAAGATAATTATTCACTAAGTATGAGAAATAGCCTTTAATCATAAAAATCCTCAGTTAGCAAGACTTTAAGTTTATCAACCCTAGGAAATATCTGGTCAATAGAAATTATCATTTAAAATGCTATTATAATCATCTTCACTAGGGATGTAACTCAGAGGTAGAGTACTTGTATAGAATACACCAACCCCATGCTCCATTCCCAACAAACACACACACACACTCCTAAAAGCTGGCTAAGGATAGGGAAATTCTGGTGTTTGAGCTATCTTAATACCTAGCAAAACAAAACTTATCACAAGGAAAATAAATATAAATAAACTTTCCATTCCTTTTTTGCAGTGAATGAGAACACAGCATGAATATAATAAAACAGAAGAAAATTTTGCTATAAATCTCAAACTATTTTCTTAAAAGTTACTTCATTTAGTATTGTATGCATTTTCTCTCACGATGTCCATTGAAGCAACTTATTTATGAGAATTCACATGTTATGCTTGTGTTCTGATAAGTAAGATAATTAAATTTACAAAATACATTTATTCTCCATTTTGAAGAATTATGTGGATACTAAAACATCCAAATTAATACAATGTGCTTCCTCTCTTAAAGGTTATTTGTATACTCAACTGATCCTTTTTCCATCATTGAAATCACATTAGGAACTTTTCTGAAAGATTGTTCTTCAAGATAACCAGTCAGGTTTATTTGTAGTCATACATGGTATTTGCCCGCAGCATGATCAAGTATTTTACCAACATCATTTTGCTTACATATCTAAAACTCAATATCTCTCTGCTTGGCACTATGTAATTTTTGAGAGTTGCCTGCTTCCAAGATATTTTTTGAAAAAGAAAGGAATGGAGGGAGTTTGGAATGTAACATTTCCAAAGTAAAGACTCATTAAAATGGTGAAATATTTACATGGATAGAGAAATTCTTGTGTGTTCACTGTAAACAAAAAATCAAACTGCAACAAAATCAACTACACACATACAAAAAAAGTCCTAGGACTATGTGGTTAAAACTGGTAAGCCAAACAGGACAAAATGAACTGGGTACAAAATAGTGTTTCAACAAATGCATGACTGAGTGAATGAATGAATAAAAGAAAGGAATGCATCACTGAAAAGATGAGTTCTTCTAGTCCCTTCCTTTAACAAAAAATAACTGAGTGTTAGCTTTTGTGTCTAAAATATAGTAGATCCAAATCACTATTGACTGTTCAGAATAAGCTGTACTCCAGCCAGGGCATAAGAGAAACACTCCTTGGGGAGGCTTTATTTGATCTGCAGAAGTTTTATTATTATTACTATTATAAGACAAATTGGAATGCAATTTAATTGGAGACATAACCAACCAGATGTGCAGACACAGAAAAAGAAACCAATGTGAAAGGCTGTATTTATTGAGAAAACACCCTGCAAGCATAAAATATGATCCAATTTTGAATGTTAAAAGACTGGAAATGAGAAAATTGGAGACTTTAAATCTATACTGAAGAGTTCATAATGTTCTGTCAGTAATACCAATAACTTCAAACACTTTTTTAATTTGAATGTACCTACAACTAGTTTGCTTTCAATATTTTGTGTAAGCCATGCATTCACTGGTACTCATAGATGATATTAAGTAGTTATTTTTAGCTGTCTAAATATATGAATGAATCAAAGTAAAGTAAAATCTTATTGTCCTTGAACCATAGGGACTTTGGGGCCTCCAGTATCAGAAAATTATTTTCATTGTCAGCTTTACTTTATTGGGTAGGAAATATGGTTTACTTTGTGAAATTAAAACTGCTGGATTCCTTTTGCTGACCTTGTCCTTCATTAAGACACATTTTATGAGATTCTTGGAGGGAAAGATGCACAGAACAGGGAAAGAACCTGGAAATATGGAAAGTGGGTTGTAATCAACTCAAGGCAAAGTCAATCCAGTGTTTCTGAAGTACTTAGTATTTCACTTGATCTTAGCCAAAAGCTGAAAAGTGATTGAGTACTTAGTGTTTCTGACCAAAATACTAGGCACTTCCACACACATTGAAAGCTACCCCGCAAGAAAGACAGTTTCCTCCTGTTGCAGATCAGGAAACAAAAGCTTAGAAAATGCCCTACAGGTCTCTGAGGGAAAATTGAGATTCACAGCCATGTTCCTCTGACTTCCTTATGCTGATTTGTCCATGACATAAAAGGGTAATTATGTCCCTCACCTGGGAGATGGAAGCAGCTATGTAACCTGTCCTCTTACACGGCTGAATTTGAGAATTAATGTACATGTGCACATTTAAAGAATATATGTTGTTCAGAGTATTTTTCCAAGGCTGAACTCTCTAGTAATCCCCAAATGTGATTCCAAAACTTCCTTAGTGAGAAAGTAGACTGAAATTTCTATATGTCCAGCTTCAGTTCCCAAAGCAGTAGGTGATTTTTGCCAAGAGGGCCAAGTTGCCCTACACCAAGAACCCACGAAAAAAAAAGAAACACGAATATAAGATAAGCACAACTGTCCCTTTTAGGAGATATTCTGTTTCTCTACTGAGCCTTATTTGAGTTGTTTTTATTTTATTACCTGAGAAAAGTTCTATGCCATTAAACCATTTTATTCCCTTTGGAATAAGACCCCTCAGGCTAAGGTCTCTAAAACCTCCACATAAGCATTATATTGGTTTTATAATGTTCTGGAGTGGCTTGGTCATTTTGAGGTCCTAGGTCACCATTGCCAAGGCATCAAAATTATTCAAGAAAATATTTTATATGCATGATTAGAGAGAAGACCCACCGTGGAAGCAAACACCCATATGACACAATAGTTTGTAAAGACCTGAAAACTCCTTCTCTTTGCAAGAAAAATGAACTTGTCAGGGGCTATCAGAACCACAGGTAAATTTTCACCCTAACTACATGTTTGTCTCTCTTGTCTATGTTTATACTTATTTATGAATCTTTTGTATGTATGTCTTGAATTAGAAGACTAGTACAAGTTCACTGCCACTTGTAGATTAAATAATAGATAATACTTATTTTGTAGACTGATAGATCAGAAGACTAATGCAAAAATAAAATGAGAAGAGAATTTATGGTCTTAAGCACCCTATGCAGCAAGGTCTCCCAAGTAGACCTTCCCTGATGGAATCTAGCTTTTGGTTCTTCCCCTTGTATTACTTTTAAAAAATAAATACCAGAAATAAGATAGTGATTCAGCAGTAAGGAATAAAGAAGAAAGATGGAAACAAAGAAAGTGGGGGAAATGTTAGTGCTTATTTAATATTTCTAAGATTTTTAACGCATTTGTTTCATTAAATATTCTTTTTTAATTTTAAAGATAAAAAAACTAATAAAGCAACAAAGACAAAATTAAAACAACACAAAAACAGCAAAAATGATACATGACCTCAAAACAAGATGATAGGAATTAACAATGGTTGCTACATTACATCCTGTTATCTCCAGCGAAGTTGCTCAGTCCACCAAAGCCTGTGCATAGAAGCCATGGGGGCTCCAGTGTAAGTTCCGGTGGAGCTGAGACTTGAACTACCACAGCGTGGCTCGGATATAGGCTGAATGGGGTGGCCGCTCTACCTTCTGGCCAGACCTTCTCCTTTCCCCTTCACATAAAGTCTTCACTCTTTCACTGGTCCAGCACCTGAAGCTTTGGCCAGCCAGCCTGTTTTCCAGGTAAGGAAAAGCTTCGCCTTCCTCCTTGAAGAACAAGAGGCCCTGAAGTCCGTACTATTAGTACACTGAGAAGCTCTTTCAGCCCCTTGGAAAACGCAAATGTTATGCATGGGGGCAGGGGAAACATATCCAGTGCCAAGCAACAAGGTCACGGCTGGAGCGGCCTGGAGAAGACAGACTGTCCCTCAGTGCTGGTGGGCACTGCTGTGGCACTTCCTTCCTGTGAAGGGTGCTAAGGAGGCCTGGCCCTGCTATGACCAGGGCAATCTCACTTTGTGTCTGTTCAAAGGACCCTGACACCTACCTGAGTGCTCAGGGAAATGGGACTGGGGGGAGGGGCGCGGTGCAATGGGTTGTGGATGGCGGGAGTACACAAAGTACAGGAAGTGAAAATGAGAGGAGAACAGGAAGTGAAAAGGGGGTGAAAATGAACTGGAGGGGATGAAGGAGGACCTAAATGGTAGGAACCGCTGTTGACCAGAGCCTTTACCAGAGAGCTGAAGAAGTATTATGGACCTGCAAAAGACAAAGAGGTGAGGTGCATGATGGTTCTGCACCAAACCAAAGAAATATTATTACACGCTTAAGCTCTGTGTCCCCTCGCTCACTTTCAAGCACTGTCCTGAATTTGCTTAGATTTTCTTGCATGTATAAGAAATCTACATTTTGCTCTACATCTCAGCCTAGGGCAAACAACCTCACAGTGTATATTTTTTGTACATTATTTACATCTTGATTTCTTGCTTCCTTTCACCTTTCTGTTACTTGTCTTCTCATTGTCTCTCCCACCTTAACTCACCTATACCTTTCCATTTCTTATTTTCTTTGTTTTTATTTTCATGTTTTACCCCTTGCTTCGCCTGTTATATCTCCTCCTTTCCCTTTATTATTGAATATATGACTATGTTAATGGCATATTTCCCTCACTGACTGGGAAAAGGTAGGCAGTAAATGGCACAGTACCATCAGGTAGCAGCTCCCACTGCTCCTTTTATTCCATCTCATCTGCCTGCTGCATACCTAGGAACACAACTGTGTTTAAAGTGGCCAGGCTGGACACTGGACATTATAATTATGCATTTCCCACAGAAAGTGCCATCAATAATGAAAATTGTAGCTTTACTGTAACTGAGCCAAATGTTATTCTTTGTTAATTGCAAGAGTGCATACATTTGGAAAAAATATATGCATACATGTGTGATGGGACTGCACTGACATAACCAGAATGAACTTTACCAAGATACCTCTCACTCCACTTGTGTGAGAGATAGCCCATAAGAGATATGCATAAACTGTTTGGTAAGTGACCTATTTTTCTTATCAACAATTTTCATACCTTCTTAAATTACTATAGTAGAAGAATTTTCCTTTGTTGTCTGTGGAGCTGAGTAGTACCATCTGAATCTTTTGCAGGGAGAAGGAACCCCAGGCCATTGCCCTAACTGTGTTCCAGGAGGGAAGAAAGTCAATGTCTTGCCCTGGGACACTTTTGTCTTTTAAATGGCTTAAATGCTGAGATCCCCAGAGGTTGTTGGAATGCAATGGCATGTAAGACAGAAACTTGCTTTAAAAGAAGTATACAAGTTATTTTCTCAATCTGAATTATTACCTCTATTAGGGACTAGAGGCACATTTTGGGAATGAATAAATTATCTTTGTGTTCACATCAGTGGCTCTTAACTATTTATTAATCTTGGATTCCTATGAGACACTTATAAAATGAAAACATAATTAAAACTAACATTTATTTATAGATTACTGTTTGTTAGGCAACATTGTAATTACTTTTCATATACTAACTCGTGCAATCTCCAAATATATTCAAAGTACATCTATTATTCCCATTTCACAGCTGTGATCAGTGAACGAGGGACTGAATAAGTCACTTGCCCAAGGATACCCAATGAAGTGTGGAGCTGCAACTGGAAGGATAGATTCACCTCAAAAACCCATTAAAGCAATTAACTCTATTACCATCATAAATGTAAACCACAGGCTTTCTTATGAGCCAAATAAACAAATATTAACCAATTTGTGGGAATTCACAGAATTCTTGAAGCCTTACCTCAGATCGTTTGTTAATACCTCATATTGAGATTGACTTGGTATTGAGTAATGTCTGGGTTATTTTTCTTTTGTGTGTGTGTGTGTGTGTGTTTTTGAGGCAGGATCTCTCTATGCAGTTCAGGCTGGCCTTGAGCTCAGTTTGTAGCCCAGGCTGGTCTTGAACTCACAAGGATACTCCTGCCTCAGCCTCCCAAGTGCTGGGATTACAGGTATGCACCACCACACCCGGCTTGCTTTTATTTTTGTGGTGAAAATGGAGAATGTGTAACTAATGCATTTTCAGGTTGTAGAGAGATGAGGGAAGAAAAACTAAGCGATAAGAACAAGTAATAACAACAACAACAAAAAACCAGACATGGAAAATCACTAACACAAACTTTATAAATATTCTACTGTTGATGAGATTGGGGCTATTCTACTCAATGTGTCTTCCATTCTTAACTGCAAATCAGACTTCATGTAAACAGAATATAAGTATGAATATGTGTGTACATGTGTTTCTATATGTGTAATGAATTCAGGCAAATCCAAAGTAGAACTTCATAGGCAGGTGCTCTATCACAAATGGTGATGTTCATCAGTGTGTCTAATCTGCTTCTCCTTAAAAAAGAAGCCATAAGGGGGAATTGTGCTATTTTTTTGAAAGGAATTAGTCCTTTCCTCTATTCAGAAGCATAACTTTCATCCTGGGAAACTAGAAGAAAAGAGTAAGTCTGACTTGAAATCTCTATTTTTCTTTCTGTGGTGTGCAATATTCTTTGATCTTGCCTTAAACAGTGTATTACTTTTTATTTTAATTAACCTGTTGCCACAATAAGATACTTCAAAAGAATTCAATCTGTCTATTCTTATTATTTTTCTATTTTCTGATGTGTCATCAAACTCCAGGGGATGAAGACTATCCAATCAGCATGCACACTGAGGTCAGGTGGGTCCGGAAACAGAAATACCAAACAGTTAACCTTCCCCAACCTTCCCCAAGTCCAGCCTTTTCCCACCAGTGTAGGAGAAAACAGAGACATACTCTCAAGGGATGAGAGTCAAAAAGGATAAAGACCAACCTGTGATGAGATCTGGTATCAAATAGGACCTTGTTAACCACTCTGCAATGGGCAGCAAACACAGGGTCTAGAGGGTTCCAAGTGTTCAGTAAGTCCTTGTTGAATAATTCCACCCATCCCCCTCTGCCTGGAAAATGCTGACTTGTACTTGTTAATATTTTTGCACTACTAGAATTCAGGCTGCCTCTGTTTGAAAGCCAGTCACATTTATTTTAGAGTGGAAAGCTGAGGATGGGCACTCGAACTAGAGCTATACTACTAAATCTGCGCATTTACAAGATGGGCACTCTAACTAGGGCTATACTACTAAATCTGTATTACTTACACTGTAATGCATGCTTGGAACATTACACACGTTAAATACAAAGTTGAATGATTGAATTAGACAATAGATAATTTAAATAATTAATTAATATAAATCTGATATGCAACTGTCCTCTCCTGCCAGCAACCTTTCCCCTTTTCTAAATTCTTTTCACTTATGATTATGTATACCACCCAACATCAACTTTCAGATATTGTTGAAATAAAATTTTATTTTGATACAATTTTAAGTTCAGAAAATTTACACAAATACTATAGGGAGTTCTGATGTATTTTTAATCAAATTCATGGTCCATTTACCTTTTGATTCTTCATTTCTATCAAATCTTACTGTTAGCCTCTACATCTTCTCTTTTGTGTCATTGTGAAATATTTCCATTATGTTTTGAATATTTCCTTACTCTCTGATTCAATAAAATGTGGTACTTGGGTTTCACCTGGACATATACCACTTTCACCTTTAAATTTGCTGCCAGATAATCTGGGTAACATTAATGCAGAATGATAGTTAGGAACCAAAATATGGTACTAGAAGTGCTCACTAACCATGGAATATCACTACTTCTTGACCCTGGAATTTCAGGCCTCAGAGGGGAATTTTTTATTTCTCTAATAAATGCATATTTAACATATTTGAAATAACAAAAATTTTATTAACATTCTTAGACAATTTTACATATGTAACAATAAGCTGTAGATCTTTTTGCACTAAAGCCTTTATAACTTTTGATACTATCAAATTTTTAAATATTATAATTTTTGTGTTTACTTGCAGTCTTGTTTTATATTTATCCAACAAATAATGTTACCGATGAGCTTTATATTTGTTTATATTTGGATACACATTTTTTTCTTTTCCATATTATCTTTCTGAAGAGTGCATCTTTTATCAAAAATGTGTTATCTTTCTTTTTGTTTTTTTGAGCTGTGGGAGCTTTAAAATGTGTCCTCAATAAATAATACTTGTTAATATATGTCTGCACAGAATAGAGATGGAGAGGAAAAGTGGGCAGAGTGCCATTTCTGACACTTGCCAAGAAATTCCAAACAGCGGAAATTTGAGCCGGTAGCGTAGAGAAGCAGCAATTCCACTGGTACAATTTCATTCTCTTCTATAGCTAGAGCTTCCATTTCTGCTACATTAGACTTTAGACTTGTCACTTGGTAACAAGTCTAGTCCAGCTTTTTGATAAATTTCCTACCAATTCATCATCCTTCACATTGTATATCATTAGTACTTTAAAATAAGTTACTTTTTCCTAACTTCTTCCCGTGAGATATTTTCCTCTGCATTCCTTTTTCCATTTCTCAATTTGTTTTCCTTTCTTGCTTCTTCATTTAAAATTTTCCTGCATGTTTTCTGTTCATTAATAAAGTTATGCTTTCTGCTACATTATTGGAAAGAAATTCACCATCGGTTTCTTTTATTTAAGGTAACTTACTGCTTCCCACAATACCTGAAGTGTCTTACACAATTCAAGGTACCATGACTTTTACATGTTCTGCAGAGCCCCCTTTCACATCAAGCTTCTGAATCCATGGTATAATTTTTTTTTACATCTACTGTAATGCACTTCCTGTTATATGACTAGCAATGAACTAATTAGTATGTGAAACATTGCCTGCTGTCCTGTGTGTGTGTGTGTGTGTGTGTGTGTGCACATACACACACACACCAGAAGCAAGGTAACCTATGAGGCAACATATGATATCATATCACAATAATCAAAAAATATGAAGAGGTGAAATATCATAAGTCCTTTAAAAAAGCACTAAAACTTTCAAGTATCTGTTTAATTTGCTTCTGTGCTCTGTGTTCTGGGACATGTTTTCAGAAAGGGCCATCCTATCTAAATACCTTTCACTTTTTCCTTTTCTGCTTATAATGAGTAGATAAGTTATTTATTAGTCATTGGTGTTATTTGTCTTCATCTACTTGAATGCAGGCTTCTTTAATACGCAGATTTCTTTTGCACACTGTTCAGCACTGGGGCTAAGATGTGTTGCCTAATAGGAATGAAAATGGGACAGTGGGATGGATGCTTTGGGTTTAAGTCTAGCCAATCTCATCCTGCAGATCTATATCCTAATCTACCTTATATATCAGCAAGGGTTTATCAAATTGCTCCTTGGTTAAAAAAGTTTAAATGACCATTTACCTTTCAGACTAAATATGATTATGAACTACAATATCTGAGATACATACATTTATTTCAATCTGATGGTTTTTTAATTTAAATTTTCATGGTCTTCTGATTTATACACATTGCTGGAGTTACAGCTGTGTGCCTTCAATAGAATTTTTGTTTTGTTTTCTTTCACACCCCTCCAATGTCTCTATGGCAATTTCTTATTGTCTGCAGTCTATATTGATTCTTCCTTGATAAATTGTTAATAGCATTTTGTTTGATGTTTTCTCATTGCATTTGGTAGTTTTTGACTATTTTTGAGTATTTTTATGATCCTCATCTACTCCAGGGACCATATCTTATTTATCATTATATTTCCATAGTATCTTGAAGAAGTCATTTATCACTGAAGGTACTTCATAAACTTAATTCAATAAAGTTTTCTGACGTGAATTGCACTTCTTTTAATTATGGGTGTACTTGATCAGCATCTTAGAAGATACAGATCTCAAGCTGGCCCCCAAAGGATATATAATTATTAGACTGATGAAGAGAGACAACAAGGGCCCCCCTACTAGGCAATATGGATCCTCTTTCTTAAGCTACAGAAAGAGTATGGAATTTTTTTAGGAAGGTAAAGCTGCACAGACCTATGAAAGGTGCAGAGACTATGTTTGTTGCTGTGTTTACTTGGGACCACAGATGAAAAAATAAATAAGTCTATTCCCTCTTGAATCAGCATCTATCTCTGGGCTTTAGGATCTGTTCTTTTGAGCAGTGTGAAGCTCCTTTGTGTACGTCAGGCTTTACTGGGAAGAAGATAAAGTATCTGGCATGTAGCTCCACCAAATAAGACTTTGGAGAAGATACACAGTTGAAAGGGGCCTGGCTGCCATATAATTGAAAGGGAGGGAGGTGAATCAGACATTGTATGTCCTAAGGAATCACATAGAGTGTAAGCAGTTCACTGATCTGTATCAACACATTAATGATTTATGTAGCCTTTAATTTACAACACAGACATATCTAAAATAATCAGGTAGAAGTAGGCATTAAAAATTCACTGCATGGGTCATAAAATGATTAGTTATTCAAGTGACTTCAGATTTGTATTTCATTAAGGAATAATTTTAATTTACTTTTAAACAGTTTATATACAGAGATTTAAGAACTCTTGCAAGATGATTATGCATACTCCAGCTTTTATGTATCCAATATATTTGAGACACTTGCATCTCCTTTTTTTTTTCTCCTTGCAAGCAGTATTAATTTGTTTGAGAGCACACTTCCAAAAAATATGGCCCATAATTTAGTAAAAACAACTTTAATTCACAGAAAGTGCTCAGCGTTGCTTTCATTATTATTTCTATTATGTGTTCTTTATGTGGATTTGATACTGGAAGCGTGTCTGGCCTGCTGGGACAGTGAAATTAAACTATCCAAATATCCCTAAGTCTACAGGTCACTCAAGCTAAATATATAAACTTTTATTTCACAATTACTATCATAGAATTATATAAAGTTATTATTAAATGAGACCTCAGAAGTCTATTGCTCCAACATGTTCATTGGCAGATTAAAACTTAGCCCCAGTGGTTATGTGGCTTGCTTAAACCCTCCCACGTAGATGGGATTCAGATACCCTACGTCCTAACCTAAGGAATGTTCCCCCATAACTTGAGGTTCATTAGCTATATCTTAGCTGTTGAAATGTTTCTACTGTTTAAAAAGCCAACTTGCTGGTTCACTGCGAGTGTTTATTTTCTGCCTCCTTCCTGATCAAATACTGCAGCAATCTGTAAAAACATAACCAGGCTAGGGGCAGTTTAACTTGAAATTAATCTTATCTAGGCTATTAAGCACCTAGTTCCTCCAGTTTCTGCAATTCTCTCACAATAAACATTTTGAGATGCTGCTCTCAACTCCAAAAACTAACACAATTATATGAAAAAGCTTAGCTATTATGAAACTTATCTGGAAGGCAATGTAGCTCATCCTGTCAGCAGCATCTCTGTCCTCAGCTTCTCTCTCCCTCCCTCTCTCCCATCCTCCTTTCCTCTCCCCCCCTCCCTCCCTTCTCCCTCTCAAATTAGTTCTTTATTCACTGCCATGCTCTACCTTGGATCTCCTTAGCTCTTGCCTTCAATGGACGGCTGTCATGTGGAACTTTATTGAGGGCCTTCTGAAGCTCATGATAAATCATACTGCATGCATTGACATTGTCAACCTTGTCTATAACCTTTTCAAAGTCAAAGAAGTTTGGCACGTTCCTGCTCTTGCCTAGACGAGCTTTTTCTCTATCTCTCTTAGAAGATGATAAGTCTTGTACCTTGAATGCTGAACAAAGTTTCTATTTTTGACACAAGTTATAAATGCCAAGTTAAATGATCCAGTGAACATTTACTTAAAATATGTAACTTGTGATACATAAGTTATCCATGCCAGGCTAATGTTCTCTGTCTTTGTCTGTCAACTTCCCATATTACTTCTAAAATCCCCTGCAACAGACCCCATTTTGTCCTTAAAAAATTAAGGATAGAAAATGAGAATTTAAACACTGAGTTATACGTTAGCATGTTCCGCAATGTGCCAAATATCCTAAACCAGACTTGAAAGTCTCACAGCAGTTATTGCTATCTCTCCACTTTTGCCATCTGGAGCTCATCATGCCGACGTCAGTGATCATTCTGTGAAGAGTTCTAGGACTCTATTCTGGTGGAAAAGATGCTATAACTAACTTTTGCCTGAGCTTTTAGAAACAGCCTTTAACACAAGTCTGGTCCTGCTTCTCTCACTTTTCTATCTCCTAGAGGTTTTCCCTTGCAACTTCAAACTCAGTATAATTTCAGGACCATTTTCATTCTGCATACCATCCTCTACTTGATCCAGCTAAGATCTATGTAGTTTAAAGAACTACTTTCCCCAAGCAAGTCTTAAGCTTTCTTATTTTGAATTGTTTATTTAAGCTTATCCTTGCCTAGAAGACTTTTGGCACAATTTCCATTCTACATAATTCCTACTCATTCTTCAAGAAACACCTGTCTCCTGCCACTCACTCAGCTATCTTTGACATTGGACTTGTGGTCATTCTTTGGCCTCTGTCCTGTTGTTGCCATTTTATACCCTTAGCTCCATAATGAAGAGACTATATCTTCCTACACAGATGCCCCAAAACATTGTCCTGAGGGTCTTTCATTTAGGAGGGCTCAGAAGATAATTTTAGGTTAGAATAACATTAAAATGCCTCTATTTTCATATTCATTTAGCTGATATATCTTCTAATTCATGTCTTTCATTGCATTGTGTATGTGTACATGTGCTACACATGGTGATGCCCAGTAAGTATTTTTTGACACGTATACTAGAGCTGATATTCAGAATACTTAATAATATTGTGGCTGTTCCACCATTCAGAATGTATTTTGGCTGCAGACATTGAATAAAGCTATATCCATGCATATTGACTCTATATTAGCCCTGGTCATATTCTGTAAAGAGAAAGAACACTTACATGTAAACTAATTCCAGTCCAGGTGCCTAGGTTTTCAAAGTAAATTTAGATGAGAAAATATATTCAATATGCAAGAAAAAGTGGTATTATTTAGTTACTATTATTTTACTCTTTACTATAAGAGTAAAGTCTCTCTCCTCCTGAAATATGCATTTTCCTCTATAGTATTTTGAACATAGAAATTGATCACTGAAAGAAAATACTAGATACTATATAAGACACGTTCAGAGAGATAATTTGGCAATTTTTAGGATTGTTAGAATTACCTCATGGAGTTTCCCTGCAGCCTCTGATCCTGGAATGCACAAAGAATATGTTAGAATTATGAAGATTGAAATTCCCATTAAGAAATTTTTTCAGTTTCCCTAAAATTTCTGAATGTTGGAATCCCTTCATAATAGGAAACCAGGGAGGCCCTGTTAGTTTTGCTCCTGAGCTATAATAGAGGCTTCTATTCTGCCCAGTGCAGTTGGTTGTAGATGTGCAAAATCCATGTGGAAAAACCATGCCTCTGAGAACAAATGCCAATGCAAAAATCAGATTGAAAGTGCAAATTTAAGAGAGTTGGAATCAAGAAAGAAACAGGTTCAGGGATGAGGAAGCTGGCAGGAGAGGCAGGGAAGTTCACAGGTCCTGCCCCATAAGCATCTCTTATTTCCATCTCTATTTATGTTTGTGATGTTATTCATTTGATGACCGAGCTACTGAGTGAATACTTGAATCAGAAGACACTAGGAGAAGCATGTTCAAGGGAGAGTGATATTAACAGTGTATTTAAGGACTCAGAAAGTTAGACATTTCTGTTGAGAATGCAAGTAGAAAGGTACAGTAATTAAATGGAAGAAAGAAATTAGAGATGAGGATAAAAAGCATTTCTTCCTGTAAGTAGATAAGTTGATCATATGAATTATATTTTGCATTGCTTTGTGTTATTATTTTATGGAGTTTTTCTCGCCCTCAATTAGTATAACTTGCTATATTATTTTTTCTCCCCTTTGGCCCTTATTTATCTACCATGTTTATTCAACAAAGTCATTTATCTTAAAAATATTTATGAAGTACTTATTTTGAGAAGGATTTAGAGAGCCAATGAGACTTCATGTTCTCATATTTATCATATTGAGGAATCACTATCATATTGGTCTCTATTTTATAAAAGTCATTGAGGGCTTTGTAAAGTTTAGGGAAAAGGACAAAAACATTAAAAATTAAAGTCCTGTAGAAATTGAAACCAAGGATTCTCCACCTCAACTGTATATTAAGGTTGCTGGGAAGCTTTTGAAAGTAAGGATGCCAGGGTTCCATCTAAGATCCATTAAAAGAGAATGTCCATTAAAAGGTAACTCCAATAGTATATGGTATGTCATGACAATCACTAGCTGAGAGAAACTGAATTATCAACCATCCCAATTGTGAAGCTATCTAGCGATATCTTACACTATAGTAGCCATTTTTAGAGATACATAATATATATTTTTTCTCATAATAGCATACATATTGTACTTCCTGAGAGAGAAGCCACTAGAGTATTCTATTATGGTAGATGACAAGACTGATACTTAACTCTTCTAGTATATATATATATAGAGAGAGAGAGAGAGAAAGAGAGTGAGAGAGAGCTATATATTATATATATTATATACATAATAGAAGAGTCAAATATTATATATATATATATATTATTTCTCTTACTAGCAGAAATCTCAAGATAATTGCTATGGAAATTTCAGTGCAGTTACAGTTTCCCAAAATCTTGTTCCTGCACAAAGCATTTGGAGAATTTTATTCTGGAAAATTGAGCCATATTTGTTAGAATATTCTCTCTGCTAATAATTCATTAGCCAGTTGGGTGGATTTATTTTTTGAGAAATACCTTAAAGTCATTTTACAGATAAATCTGGATAAACCTTGAATGAGGTTTTACTTTACCTGATTTTGAGAGAGTGAATCTGATAGATTGTTAGTCTCCTCTGGGGAGTGCACTATAGTTCTGAACCCATTTCCATGCAGCTATTGAACATGTTTTTGGGATGTCATCATCTCTGAAATCAACTCCATTCCTTTCTAATGTAACTATTTTGAAGGATAACATGCATCTATATACAAGTCTGTTCTGCATCTTTAAAATAATGACAGTACTACACATTTGTTTGTCATACAAATCAGTATTGACAGCTAATGTTTTACAGGACCCATTTCTTATTTTGCTGCAGTGACAGAAGAAAGCAAAAGGTGATACTACTGGTATTGTTTGCAATTTGCCTCCATAACATTTAGAGAGAGGGTCCATTCTGGGGAGGTTTTGTGGGTTGGATAAGGAAACCAGGCAGCTTCTAAGCAGCCTGTTCTAGCTCTGAGAACTTGTAATTAATTCTTCTCTAGTGTGCTTTGAGCAAGGTCAGAACTTGACCTTTCTTAAGTCCTTGGTCTTCAGTACCTGATGCTTCTGTGGCTATTGATTTGTTTAATCAGTTAATAAAAATATTGATTAAATTTTTATTTTCTCTTTTCTTCTGACTTCCTTGGCTCTTAATATTGTTTAGAATATGTTCCTTCTCCCTTTTAGGCCACATATTTGTATCAGTGCTAACATTATTAATGATAATTAGACATTATTGGTGATGCTTTGATAGAGTTTGTGGCTTATGCTGTGTGTCCCACTTATGATTATGGAGTTGTCTCTCTCTCTGTCAAGTATCTCCTTAGAGAGAATGTGTGCTCACAGGATAAGAGTGAAAACACACAGGTTTGAAGATGTACTGATTTTCTCTGTGTATATGTGGGCATATGTGTGTGCACACACATGCACTCCAAAATCTTCTACGAATTGGCTAGCCATTTTCATGACCCATCCCCATTTTGTGGGAAATAAAACTGACTGCAGTCCAGGGAGGTTAGGTAACTCATCTGTGGGTCATCTGAGTGCCAGAACTGACATTCAAATGAATTGAATACATTCTTAAATATTTAAAAGGTGTACATTATTTTGTGTATTATGATTGCTATTAGAATTGTAGCAATTGTCATTTTTAGACCCATAAAGAGTGGTAACGCACTGCAATTTGTCCTGGTGAGGTGAATCAGTACAGGAGAGACCACTGATGGGAACAAGGGGAGCTGTACCAACATTGAGGTTGGAAGCTCAGGAGGGAGACAGGTTGAAGGAGCTGAGAGGCTCCAACTGCTGTTAAGTAGGAAACATGGAAAGAGGAAAAAATAACTTTTGCTATTGATCTGTAACATAAGTGCAATTGCTAAAATGTAGGCTAAAAACTCAGAATCTGAAATTTAGGAGGGAATTTTGCCATCACTAAAATGAAACAAATGAGCTGGGAATGGTGCTGCATGCTTATAATCCCAGCACTCTGAGAATCTGAGGCAGGATAGGAAGTTCCAGCCAAGCCTGGGGAATTTAGCGACTTAGTAAGATCCCATCTCAAAATACAAAATTTAATAAAAAGGGGCTGGGGAGTGGGGATGTGTGAAGGTTTGGGTACTGTCCCCAAGGTCTCTCTCTCTCTCTCTCTCTCTCTCTCTCTCTCTCTCTGTCTCTCTCTATCTATCTATCTCTCTCACTCACTCACACACACACACAAAGATACAAACAAGAAAACAAAGACGCATTGGGTTGTTAAGGAGCCTCTCCTCCTACACGCAAGCCTCCCTTTAGTCTAATAAATAGCTAAGGTACAAATAAATTTATAATTTTAGCCCTAGAAAAGAAACTCAGATTTCTGTTGATTCACTTAATTTCCTAGATGCATGGATAAATCTAGGGATTTAACCATCACCTACCATCACCTGGACCAGAACCCAATTGCATGTCAACACTTTCAACGGTCTTTTCATCTCCTCGTTCCAGTCATGCCTTACCTCAGTGGAAATTCACTGAGAGGCGCTCCTGCTCCTGCCTGACTTCAGCAACTGCCAGCTTCCAGACACTTCCCTCTGCAGCTCAGCAGAGAGAAGAGTGTGACTGCACACCTTCCGGGAGCAGGGGAAGACAGATGCCTTCTGAGGAGGCGTTTGAGTCCTTCCACTCCTTGGCACCTGGGCACCTACAGTATGCATGTACACACAAGTGCAGTCTCACTTTTCATTTGCAAACTCACAGCTCAGTTCTAATAATATCCTGTGGTGAGACCTTTCCCCAGGGGCTGTGATTTTCTGTGCCGCAGCCACTTCTAAAGCCAGCCTTCTGTTCTGCTTTTCTTTAAGGGAAAGCTCTTGGGAAAATCCCATTTAGAGGGACATGCAAGAACAGCAAGCAGCAGTGGTTTCTTCATCTCAGAACACAAGTTACCTCAGTTCCATCTAAACACAGAGTGGGAGCGGCAGGAAATGCATCAGGTGAAGTTCGGCTTCACAGAGCCGTAGGGTTCCCACACACAGGAGTTAAAATAATTTTGCTTTTGTGTAGACACAGGGTCACATATCCTAATGTTTACTAAATATCTTAACAACTAAGTGGACTTTTAATAGCTGATGAACACATGGGTTTTGCCGATTTCCTTGCTTAACCACACAGAAATTAAGTAAGCTTTGGGGAATAGCATGATCTGGTGGCAAGGCAGTGGACTCAAAGTCCAAAAGATGTAGCCTATGTAACCCCTCACCACCTACTGTCCTTTACCTTGTAATTTGGATTAGCTTTGTTACTTCACTGTTGGTGAGTTATCTCTGTTGTGGTCATTATCTCACTGACAAAACAATGATCATAGCCCATGGCAATTGCTATCTTTGATTCTGCACATTCTCTGTGATTTATTTGCAATACCTTCTGAACATCAGGCTTGATATTATTTCCACAGTCTGTTAATGACAAGACTGAATTTAAGAGAGATGAGGTGACTTGCCTACTGTCACAGAAGTAGTTCACTGTAGCAACAGGATTAGAATCCAAGGTTTTTGATGCCTGTCCCATTGTACTCTTAAGTGGACCAATTGTCACAAAAAATCCGACACCCACCACTAAACAGCTGTGTACCTCACAGCTGATTCCTCCTGCATTTGCTGTCAACAGTGGGTGAGCGAGTGGGCATGAAGTTGTCCAGTCAAGGGATTAATGGTACCTATGCTACAATTAGCTTTAAAATCCTGATTGGCAGTCAATCTCCCTTGCACTGTATTTGGTTGAGGAAATAGGAAACAGAGAAGTTTACGGAAGTAGCTAAACCCTCAAGTGGTGGTCAGGATGCATGTGTTTAAATCCTAAGTTCAACATTTAGCAGCTTTGTAACCTCATAGAAGCCAGTTGATTTCATAGGCCTTCATTCCTGAATTGCAGTTAATAATAACACCTACTTCCTGAGACAGTGATAGTTAAAAATGAAGGTGAGTTTAACAGACTGAACATGTACTAAATGCTCAGTGAACATTCTTTTCTCCCTTCTCTTCCCTTCACACTCCATTCTTCCCACTTGCTCTCCAAGGCTTTCTTCAAGAACTTAGAACCCTGTCTCAGGTGGCACTGACCATGTCATCATGACCTGAAATACCTGTGTGATGATAGATGAAAAGAGATGTCCCATGACAATCTCAAGGCATTTAATTTTGGTTGAAATTCCAAATTAAAGTCACTCAAATGCCTACAAAACAGTGAGTTCTACAACAAATTCATGTCAAGTCTAATATCATGTGCTCATTATGTGTTGCTCTAGATCTTTCTGCCATATACCATAAAAGGTGTCTATTCTAGCTGTTTGTCAATGAATATAAAATGCATATGTATTACGTGTTTAGGTAAGTATATGTGTTTATACGTATGTGCATATGTATCACATCTCGTGGTTTCATTGATATTAATCTCCTCAAATCCCCATGAGATAAATTGAAATTTTGCTTTTTAAAAAATGTAATACTTTAACTTTAGAAACATTATTTCCACAATGAGATGCAGGTCTCCTATGTCATCTTACCACTGTGACTAGGCTACTGCTGGTGAAACCTTCAGTTGCAGAAACCCATAATTGCAGCAAAAACCTGGGGAGCTCGAAGGCATATCCGCATCTAAAAGGCCTTTGTTGATGACCAGCTCCTATGAGTGGTGCGCAAGAAACACAGTGCCCTAGAGCCTTCAGCCTTCCTTCTCTTGACTTCTTGACCTTGACTGGGGCACACGTAATTCGAGAGACAGGATCTCAACCTCTTCATCATGCAAAAATTACATCCAAGTTTGACATACCACTAACTACACACATAACAGGTTATCTAATCACACTAGAAGTGCACATTTTATCTACCCCTGTTTCTACATGAACTATTGTGGGCAAAGGATCATATAATTTTCAGCAAATAAGACTTGAAGGGCATTTGGCTGCATCATTTGCATTTTACAAATGAGAAAAACGAGAAAGAAGGAGAGATTAAAATAAATTTGTCCAAAATCAGAGTTTCACTTAATTGCTTTAATTGCTTGTAGGATTTCATTTATGTATATATTTCCCCATAAGGAAGCAAACAGGAATCGTTTTCCTTTCATAAAGAGAGAGGGAGAAAAAAAAACAGAAGCAAAGCAACAGAATTTATCTTTATGAAAGCAAATTCTGTAGATATTTTGCCAAAAAGGACACATAGTGAAAATGGATTAGTTCATTTGAGTGGTTTGTGGAAAATATATATTTCCCGAAGCAGGTGGTGCTATCAAAGTGAATAGGGAGAAAAATGTCGTGTATGAAAAATATTTTTTTCAAAATGCTATTTTTCAACTCGAAAGGGAAATGACACAAAATCCTACCACTGACTCTGACAGCATATTCTAATGGGTTCTGGCTATATTTTAGAGAAACACACACCCACATACAAACAGCAACAAACATTTTCAAAAAGGATATGTATAGAAAACCCTGGAGGTTTTACATTTGTTAGATGGAAGAAAAAAAGCAAGACAAACGGCCTGCCAGATAATGAGATGAGTGAGCAAGTAAGTCATTGGAAACTCACAAAATGCTCATTTCTGAGATATTTCTAGCACTATAGATGTAAGCAGAAGCACATGGGTGGAATAAGCAGCCGACCATTGCCCTATAGACATTTTAGCAAAATTCTAGAATTCAGCACTTAAAAAAAATAGATCCACAGATGCATGTTTTAATTAATTTGATGTTAATATATTTCTGTTTCATTATCTTTTATTTTTCAATATTTTAAAAAGTTGGAAAATTCAGTTCAGCAGCCATTTATGGAGCTCTGGTCATAGAATATGGTTAGAACCATAATGGATATTATAGGACATCCAAAGAATAGAAATGATGAGAAAATGTGCTAATTCATTTTGAAGAATTAGCTGATCCCATAAAGCACTAAGCTATATGGTGATCTGTTAATGTGGGTTCCTGCTTTCTTTAGAGACCATACAATTTATCAACTCCATTAGGATATAATTTTTTCTACTTTTCTATTGAAATATAATGTACATACGGAAGCATGTGTATACCATTGTCATACCGGCTCACACCTTTGTCTCCTCTGTGTTTATCAACTTAAAGATACGGCTTTGAATGGGCAAATCTGTCAATACTTCTTTCTGAAGGGGTAATTTAAGCAAAAACCACACTGAAGACACTGTTGTCCTTAGTTGCAGAGGTGCTGCTCATAACAGGCATCAGGACAGAGGCATCTAGAGAATAAGGAACTAAATCTATGTGCAGATGTGCACTGTTTTGTTATGCTTTGTCCTCTGGCATCTAATTGCCTTTGTTCATGGGCTGTATGTACCCTTTCTCCACTGCTGAGATAAGTGAGAGCTAACTCAAATCTTAGCAACTGCCTGAAGCTCCTTCCAATTTTGGCACCCCTCCAATAATTTCTATAATTCTTTCAGGTTTTACCACGTAATTTAACACCTAATTAAATGTCTATATAAGCTGGTCACTGTTGCTTTATAAATAATTACATAATATAATCTCTAGCATATAATAAGTACTCAGGGATTGAAATCTGTACTTGAAGTTGCCTCTGGCCAGGGTAGGAATTAAGTCATAAGCTTTTCATTCTTCCTGATATGTTTATGCTTATGTAGGGACTTCTTTTATTCCTCATTTGAGTAAGGCATTGATGTCCGTGCAGTCTCTCAAGATAGAGCACCCAAAAAGGTCACAATTTCCCAAACCTCATATGCAGTATACACTGAGTCACAATCTATGTGCTACCTCTCTGTTATTCCCAACACCTTCTCTTGGTTTAGTCCATAAATTCTTTTCTGGACCATTAAAATAGTTATCTGTGCTAGGTCCTTCTGCCCTTCAATCTGTTCTTCCCAACATGCAGTAGCCAGAGATGGCCTGTTAGAATAACAGTGGACTAGATCCTGATCCCTGCTTCTAACTCCTGGTGGCACCTCTTTGGTGCCAATTCCATAGCATGAATCTCACACCCTTTCCTTTTACCTTGTCTGGAACTGGCAGTAAATGCATAAATGATGACCAGATTGTGAGGAGAAAAGAGGCTTAGCTAAACTTACTGGTTAACATCATTCTTGGGGGAAGCAAAGTTTCAGATTAAATAGCTTTCTCTCCCAGTTTCTACTTAGCAAGCAGAAACAGACTCAGTTTATGGCAATAAAGACACTAATTAAGCAGAGTATGGGAAAATGTCAATGAGAATTGACATCTGCGACTTCACACTTAAAATATTAAGTAAAAGTTGCCTGCATTCCATTTTCTTTCTCCACCCTATCCTCCTTCTTGCTTCTTCAGTATTTGATTAAATACACTAGAACGAAAACATCAATTCACTCTAGTTAGAGGGTGAGACATTGTGAATTAATGAAGTCAGACTCATGGGCAGTTTGATTCAATTCTATTACTTTCAAGTACTTATGATAACTGGACCTTAATCTTTCTGTCATAGAGATCATTAGTGCATATGATATTGATTAGCTGAAAGTGATTTGTAAATAGCAAATATACATACACGTTTACACACAAATACATATGCACATGATCATGTATCTATATATGCACATATATGTATAAGCATACAGCAGATGTATAGTCACAGCTACTATTACAAGTACTTCTAACTGTATGTGTGTTTGTGAATGTCTGGTTTTCAGAGCTTAGTAATAATTAACATTTCCTAAAATAATTTGCACCCTGTGTGTTTAAGTACATTGTATAATTTTACATTCCTCTATCGCTCTGTGAAGAAAGGGATTTTTTAAAATTTTTAAATCAAATTTTAGTCCCACCTTATGTTAATTCACTCCAATCTGAATTAAAAGGTTTTACTACAAGGATTATCAAGTAAAAATAATGATGATATTTATGGCAAGAGAATTCTAGTGTGAGTCAAATTGCTTTCTGAGCTCAAAGATAAGAGTTTTGAAGCAGCATATTACTGGATGGAAATCTTGAGAGCAACAATGACACAAGCTCCATTACCTGGCGTCATGCTTATAACAGTGAGGCTTTTGGTTTTAAATGGTATTTATTGAAAGCTAACCAGATTGTAAGCATTTAATTAAATATATCAATTTTCAGGAGACCAGAATTGTTGTGTTTGCTTAGAAGCTTGTTCCAGAGAGTTTTTTTTCCCTTAACACTAGAAATATATAATTTCTTTCTCTGAGAAAAAAAAAAAAAGCTTCAGGTATAGCTGTAATTTGCTTTTGCAATCATATCAGTTTTTCTGGCAAAATGCAACCCTAGATCTCACGTGACAGTTTACAAATTAAAACCTGTAGAAATAATTTAAAAAGGAGATATATACAGGAGTGTTACGTGAAAACGTGAAGCTTCAGCAGCCAGCTCAGCTGAGTGATAACTAGACGTGAGGCACAAACTAATTGTACTTATCTCTTTCTCATTGCAAGGAAAGCATGCAGGCGAGCTCTGCTGTGGAGGAAGAAAGGAAGGACAGAGCATTTTTCTCATTTAAAGGTTCATATACTGGAAGAGAGAATATGTAAGGAAAAGAGTAGGAAGAAGATAATTTGTTATTAAATAAACTGGTACCGGTCTTCCTTTTATCTTTTAAATAGTTCTACCTTTACCTGCTTCTTTTGTTTTCAGCCCAATGTCTTATTCCCCCAAGGTGTTTGGAGCCCCTGCCCAGTTTGAGAAACTACACTTATAATCAGGATTTGTTCTTCAAACTGGACTTCTAATTTTCTGGAGATCAGCTCCATAGTTTCTTCTTTTTTTTTCTCTTATGTCAACACTACAGCAACTAGTACATACTTGGGCTCAGTATCTTCCTAAAGATTTTCTAAGATATGTTCCCTTGGCAAGCTTTTCTCCACGCCCCCCAGCCCTTTTCTGTGCATCCAGGTACAATGCTTTGATACCCAGTGAGATTTTTCATCCCTTGAGGCTGAACCCAAACTGGAATAACTGTCAACAGCAACATTAATTGTCTCCCCCCTCTTACTGACAGAAGAAGTGTGAAAATTGGTGTGGAGAAAGAGACTGAATCGTTCATCCCATGAGGTGGCCGCTGGGGACACGATGCAGTCCATTAGGGGGATGGCTGTGTGGAGGCAGTTTTCTATCTGTCCGAACAGTTCCTACAGTCTGGGTAAATAGATACTTTAAACCTCTAGAGCCAGCAAACTTCTTCAGGATTTTAGTCTAATCTTTTGGAGACTGATTGTGTCTGGGCCTCAGGCATTTTCTAATTGTGAGTAATTTAACGTGGAAAACTCAGAAGTCTGCATCCCAGGAAGTACAGCCACTCAGATATTCTGCAGAGATCTGCTCATTCCCACTTCTGTCCATTTACACAGACCCTTTCTCTTTTTTTGGAATTCTTCCTTCACTTCAGGAGAAGTTGAACAATGCCCATCTTTTAAAGATGAAAGCAAAAATCCCTGCATAACCACCTGCTTTCACGATTACTTCCTCCTCTCAGCTCCTTAAATATGACCACCTACCAGCTATTTCTCATGTATCACTGGGTGAGTTCCACTGCATTTATAATGTCTTCTTTCTCTGTTTCCCCCCATGCATTATAACCACCCAAGTACAGAATCCACACTTCTGTGCAGTATTTTATAAAACATAATAGATAGAGAGTGCTTGGTCGTGGTATGATTGATAGGCTTTAGTCAGTCTGCCTACAGCAGAAATGGGGAGCAGAATTTCTGATCAGCATGCCTTCTGTCATCCCCCATTACCTATTTGCACATAGCTATTTACTGGTTTGTCCATATGTTATAACTGTTACTCCTTTCCTAGGTGAGCTTCCTGAAAGCTGAGGCTTTGGTAATATTCATCTGCCTGGTGATATTAGAGAAGTCTCACAGGGACAGTCCTCTTTGGAGAAGCATTCCAAGCTGAGTAAGTACTTGATCAAAGGTATAGAAATATGCAAGTGATGAGGTCAGAGACTAACTAATATTTCAGTCTAAATTTTCCAGACCACCATGAGACTCATTTGCGGAAACCGATAAAGGGGTATACACCCTGAGCAGGAATTTAGATCACATAAACATCAAAATATAAATTTCCTGTGAATTTTAATCGTACAGTCAGTGTGATGGTTAATTGTAGGTGTCACTCTGCTGGATCATCTGGTACCCAGACAGATGGCCAATTATTCTGGGTGTGTCTGTAAAGATATTTTTGGATGAAATGACATGTGAATCTAAGGACTTAGCAGGGCAAATAGGATTCCCTAAAGTAATGCACCTTGTCCAATTAACTGCAACCAGTAACATAAAAAAAGGCCTTAATGAAAAAGAAACTCCTACTGTACGGGTGCTTGAACTAGGACATTAGCCTTTTATGACAATCAGGGTAGGACTGAGGATTGGCTCATTGTGGGTTTTGAGCCTTCCAGCTTTCAGCCTAGAATTTATACTATGGGCTCTCCTGGTTGTCAGGCCCTCAGAGTCAAAATGGCATTCCAAACAGTTCTCCAGTTTGCCAAATGCAGACTGCATCTCTGTAACCTCTTGTGTGAGCAAACTCCTTATAACTGATCTCTCTCTCTCTCTCTCTCTCTTTTTCTCTCTTTCTCTCTCTTTCCATCTCTCTCTCTCACTCTCTCACTCTCTCAGTGTCTGTGTGTGTCTGTCTCTGTCTCCGTCTCTCTCTCTCTCACATAAACACATGCTGTTGATTCTGTCTCTGTGCAAAATTCTCACCAATATGTCAGCACTGTCTTGTATTTACAGGTGCTAGTTTCTGACAAGAAGGGATCAAGCCATGGGCTAGCTGACTTCAACTCCTGTTCAGTCTTTCAAACAAACTCTGGCCTTCCAATTGGACTATTCACTTAGTTTGTTCTAAGAAAGAACATAAGTTTTGTCTTTTTTCTCCTCTGTTCTTACCAATCTGTCCTTTGCTATTTGGCAAGAACTGGTAGCTTTTCTTTCGGTCTGACTGGATCTGGAAATAACATGGTTATTTTTGTTTAAACATAATAGCAAAAAAGTACTTGAGCTTATATGCAATTTAGTCTTATCAAGCCTGGACATATTTGTTTGTGTACAATCAGCATGCCTGAGTGATGTCAGAAGAGCTAGGAAAACAATGTATATTGAAGCCAGAGTTGTTAGTAGGTGGATCCCTCCCAAATAATAAGCATTGTACACAGGATTGGAAACAAAATGAGTTATTCAGTCCAATACAACCAGCTTTAGTCCATACAGCATGTCATCTGACTCAGAAACAAAACAGAAAAGAGGAAATAAATGAAAGGGAATGGGCCAAACATAGAGGAAATTATATTTGTATATTTGAGAGCTTTCTCTAACTACTCAGTAAAGAGTTGTTGAATGAGTTATAACATGAAAAATAAGCAATAAAATTGCTCTTCTATGTGTATGTGTGTATATTTGCACACAGATACACAAAGAGATGGCCTGTGAGAAATATTATGGGTACATTCATGTGAAGGCCTGATGTTACTGATGAGTTGCCTCACACTGAAGTTCAAAATGCCTGTGGACCCTTCTTGTAGTCTTAGAATTATCTTCCCTTTCCTACAATAGGCCATGCTTGACATCTTTGCACTCTGCATTCTCCATCCCATGCACACGCAACCTAATTTGAGTCAAATATGCAGGCATTATGTCAAGGCATGACTGTAGTGGATTGACAACTGGTATCAACTTGTAACACCCAGCTGAACTGAACCAGCAAGGTGCTGGGTGTGGGAGGCCCACCTGAGGACTGTTACCAACCAAATAAAAAGAACTGGAGAGAAAAAGAGGTACTGTGAGAGACTGTTGAGAGCTTCTCCTGGAGAAGCTTGTCATGCTGGCTTTACTGATATGAACTTGGCTGTTATCACTGAAGGAGCTCAGGACTTTGTTGTCGCTGAGAATGGCTGTGATTCACTTTGAGGGAGCACTAGTCTTTACTTTGAGCATTACTTCCTGGCTCCAGAGGAGCAGATAGTGTACTGTTCACTGTCCTGGAGGATCTTGTTGCTCTGGCTTTCCTGATATGGACTCAGCGGTTCTCATCATCAGAGGAGCTCAGACCTCACTGTTGCTGAGAATGGCTGTGGTACTTTTCAGGGGAACACTTTTCCTTACTTTGAATGTCACTTCCTGACTTCAGTGCAGATCCCTCAACCTACTGGTACAGATCCTGCATCCTGCTGGCACAGCTTCAACCTCTGACCTTGAGGCCTTCTTAGTGCAGATCCTTGAAACCGGCCTGCATGAGACATTGTCATATGCCCTTGACCTCCAGTTGGACTTGTGGGGGGCATTGTTATTGGCTCTAAGTCTTCAGCTGGACTCAAGCAGCTGCCATGTGCAGTGTGATCCAGGCCCTCAGCTGGATTCTTTGGGTCTTCAGTGTGTGGACAGATTTCCTGCACTCTTTTGTAGTAAACTCTTTGGGTGACTGCTATAAAATAATCCTATAAATTATGTGTCTTGTGTTAAACTGTTCCCCTTGCAATCCCTGACCACAGCAATTATCTTTGCAGTTGTCATCAAGGAGATGACTTAGGAACTGCCTTTCTAGTAGCAGTAGTAATAATGTCCCAAATTACCTTTGCATATATGTGTGCAAAGAGAAACTAGAAACTAATTTCAAATAAAAGCAAGTACATGCTCTGGAAAAAAGTTGCCCTTTGAGAATCAGCGTCATAGGCAAAATATAACATTTTGTGATCTATGGCTTTTTGCTCCACCCTCCAACCTTTGACCTTAAATTTGCCCTATGGCTGTTGGAAACAGTAAATGTACTGATGAATGTTTTTGAAAGAATTTATACTGATTTTATGTGTACTGAAACTTGCCAGTGATAGAAGGGATGAAGAATATTAAAATTCAAAACTCTATTCTAAGTGATAGAGTTGCAAAAGAATATTTTCTTTTAATTCTTGCACTTGTCATGTAATGATATAACCACACAATTTGTTGTAATTGTTGAGGTTTCCTATGTCAGTACACTTTGATATCAAATATTGATTGTTAGGCCCTGTAAAAGCAGATCTGAATAATCAGGTAACAGGTTAGCCTTGAGCTCACTTTGCAGCCCAGGCTGGTCTTGAACTTGCAAGGATCCTTCTGCCATAGCCTCCTGAGTGCTGGGATTACAGGGGTTGCCACCACTCCCGGCCTAGGTATAAAATAAAATAAAAACAAAAACTGTAGAACATTCTGATGAAGGCAATCTACAGTCATTCTTTGAGAATAGCTACTGCCTTCTTTCTTTTATCTCCTCTTTAATTTAGAATTGATCCAGTGAAATTATCCCAAGGTAAAGGATAGAAATACATGCCTTAAAATTTGTAATGATATTACTTACTTTTTGATACTCTAGTACCTACTTATGGTTCTTCTCTTGTTTATTGTAACTAGAATATTCCCTTAACTAGAGCTCCTCCTCTTTAATTTAATTGTACTGAGAATTAAGAGTATCTACCACTGTACTCTCCATATTATTCAGGGAAATAATGTTGGTAGAAATGAACTGGAATGTTAAAATGTTATACAGAACTAAGAAAGTGTACATATTATGAGTATGTTCATGGTATTCAAGCAAGGAAGCATTTAGAATCAAGCTTGTTCTTATGGCCTTGTCAACCTCCATAATGGGAAGCAGATGATAGAATACCTTGAAAGAAAACTTTGTCTGTGGTTCTTTAAACTCATAGTCTGTAAACTGGGTGTGGTCCATATCTTTAATCTCATCACTGGGGAAACTGAGGCAAGAGGATTATGAATGTAAAGCCAGCCCTGAGTATAATGAGACTTTACCTCAAAAACAGAAAGAAAGATAGTAAAGCAGTGCAAAACAAAGCAAAGCAAAACTTGTAGTCTGGGAGCAAGACACACAAAATGAGCACGAGATGACAATATATGGCAAGGATTTCATAAGACATAAACCTAGTTTATGGAAGCTAGTGAATTGGTTGGGAAGATACAAGGCAAAGGAGCTGCCCTATGAGGTGGACTGTGAGAACGCAGCGGACCTGTTGTTAGGTAGTAAGTACCTTTGCAAACATTCCACTATAAGAGAAAGTAAAACAGGAAGAAAGATACAAAGTCGGGATATAGGAATTAACACCCCAGGAAGTGTGGGAACAGACAGGAAACAGCAAGAGAAATGGTTTATATCTCAGGAATCAGAATGTTCACCCCACTTATTCTGTACTTTGAATAGATTCGGGTTGTACATAAAGCTACAAAGCCTCTTTATTTGTTTGACAGATCAACATGCTAAACGTACCAATCAATAGGTATAAATCTTTTCAGTGGCAACAGTTATAGTAATATAACACAGCAGCCAAGAAAACCCTCCTATAAAGATTGAGTTAACTACCAACCCATTATCACCATGGATTTATTGACCTATTGATATGTTTAAAAGGTCTCTATTGTAAAATTAGTGAATATGTAAATAGTACTAACTTGATGAAAAGTACAACCTGATTTTTTTAAAAACGATTTGTGCTATTAGATTGACAGACTCTTCTAACATCTTTTTTTTCTAATACATTTCATTTCAATATCTCTGAATTTTTTGATATAATTTTTTTTCAGGAAAAAAAAAGAAAGAAAAAACATCCATTCAGGCTCCTAAATGTCCTTTGTGCTTGTCTGTACTTTACGCAAGAGCACAGAGGGATATTTTTCTCCACTTTGAGAATTATGATTTAATAGATTTTTTTAAATAGAATGTCAAAAACAAAAGAATAATTTGAGTAAAATGGCATGAGCACTAAACGTATGGATTGATTCTCGGATAGGCTATTTACTCTCCGTCTCCCACGCATGTACTTGCGAAGTGATTCATGTAAGTAGCCAGAGTGTAGAGACTCAAGTTCTCCACTTATCGAACCAAATGAGCCTGATGCTCTCAGTCCTCCTGCCTCAACTCTCCAGAGATGGGTACAAGAGGCCACTGACGAGTATTTGGAACCCTTTATTTCTTCAAAATAAAGTGAGCTTTTACTATTTGCAGAATATAAGGAGTGATGCAATGTTATCCACTGCAGAGGGCCTGCAACAAAGGCAGATATCTCTGGGGGGTTGGCATTTTGTTTGTAAAATGCACAGTGAGCTGGTTCCTACTCAGTCTTATCTCATGAGCTCTTGCCAAACAAAGGGGTTCTGTAAAGAAGCCTAGATAAGAGTCTTAGGCTGATTTTAGGAGACTGGGGCTCACTCTTTCTGTCCTACAATCTGTTACATTTCTGTGCTATCTTTTCACATAGATAAAGTGAAAGCCCTACATCAGAGCAGATGCCCAATCTCCTCTTCTGTGAGTGTCCAAAGTAGACTAAACATTGGGACCGTGCTAGCTCTTAAGCTACTGTCTCTCATTGCTATTCTAACTTCCCTCCTCTTCTTCATGGCATTAAGAAAGAGATATAAAACCTGAGAAGAAAAAAGTTATTGCTTTTTCAATTTTTTCCAACTGCAATGCTTTGTTTCCATAGCTGATTTTTCCAAATTAAAAATGATAATCTCCACTTCCAGGACCTCACTACTGTGCCACTTCAGGGATGCCAGCATCCTCCCTGAAGGACTGTGCCCCAGCGCTGCTGGGACCAGGCTTTGAACTGCTGAGGCAGCAGCTAAGCAATGTCCCCTTCTCAGAAGTCTGCTTCACGTTTTATAAGTTCTTTCTGTTTTCTCGGTTCTCACTTCCTTGAATTCCTTCTTCTCGCTGCTTGAGACTACAAGCGGCTTCCTATAGGAGCTACTTCTGTGTACCTCAGCATTTCTCTTTTGTCTTTTCAATCCTTCACTACTTCTCAAACTAACTTGTTTCATTACCTGCTATTAATGAAAATAACTGATGTGCTTTAGGTATTCCTAACTGGAAGATGATGCAATGAGTGTCTGCAAACAAATAAGACCATTTATAATAACAAAAATACATCAACCTACCTTTGCATTTTCTTCTCCAGGACTCTAAAACTTCCTCCCTCTCTCTGTATGCATCCTTTCTAGGATAGTATTTGAGCTAAGGTCCCCTTTTTTCATGGACATAATGCACAGATCTTTGCCTTTGCAAACTGCTCATTGCTAGAGTCCCCACAGTACATGTTGCTGCTGCACTGAAGCAAGCCAAATTGTCTTATTATAAAGACTTACACTAGGTTGAATCATAATCACTGTCAAATCAGGTCCAACACGAGCTTTATTTTCATTTCTGCTCAATAATGTGGATTAGAGTTGTTTTCCTGTGGGCTGACATTTGTAGGCAAAACTAACCAGGTGGCCATTATTTCCACCGGTAGGAATTAATGTGCAGCAGTCAGTGAACCTGCCTTACTGCAAAACAAAAGCCTTCTGAAATAATTGGCTTCTGAGGCAGCCCTGCCACACAGGTAGACAGGGAGGCATGCGGGAATCGGTAAGCTTGGGAACACAGATGCTCCCCAACTAGTTTGGCATTATTCATGTGCCCTGAACCTTCTGTTTCGAGTGTTGGGTGATAGTTCAGGAAGATAATGGCCTCTGTCCAGGATCTGAATTCCTGGAGGACAAGAAGCAGCAGTACTGGGACTTCATTATAAGTTGGTCCTCTTGTAAGTTTCTGCAGCATGGACTTGGGAAAACCTTCCACACAATTGACAGCGAGCTTAATTCATAGCTCAAATCCATGTTGGAAACATCCCCCAATTTAAATCATTCACACAAATTGCATATAATGGATATAAAGCATAGGACCTCTATCTTAAATTATCTTAATGTCAATATTATTTTCTAATAACTTCATAAGCTTTGATATGTCCTATAAATTTAATTATCAGGATGCACTTTCAGGAGTTTCCTTTAGCAAACAGAAGGGATATAAAATCATTTTTCAACTCACATGTCCAAACATTGAATTCAATGAACAGGGCTACTGAATTATTGGTATCACTGAAGCCTTCTTGAGTATCAAATTCTAGTTAGGGAGACAATCCTGAAGCACTGAACATTCACTTATAATGTAAATATGACTAAATATCAGACAAATAGTAGTAACCCTGGGTCTTGCAAGGAAGGTAACTTAGAATACAGTACTGTGAGTGGGGAACACAAAAGAAGAAAAAAAGATGGAAGCTGACGCTTAGCTGCTCACGAAATCCTAGCCAGTGCCCCAGGTGCTTGGTGTACAGTGTTAGAACTATTTTTTTTCTTCCCTAGATAAATCCAAATTTGTTTATTCATCCTTTTCTGAAAAAATACAGTCTTACTCATGTCTGGAAATTTCACACTGGTATTGGGGAAGATGTAGGAGTTTTGAAATACATTAGAGGTTTACTATAGAGCAAAAGAAGGATGCATGGGCCAGCCATCTCCAAGCAGCCTCTGATTTAGCACATTGAGTGTCTGGAAAAATTCCTTGGGGAAAAAATTCTGTATATTTAAAGAAAAGTTCTCTGAAATACCACATTCCTTTCTGCTTGGCATTACAATTTACCTTCCTCAAATTTTGTCTTCTCCTTCTAGATTACAAATCCCTTGAAAGAAGTAGTATGAGGAATAAAGTTAGGCTACTGAAGGTCATCATTTTCACTCTCTCATGACATAAATATTTGGACTTTGATCCCCATTGAAACATCATTTGTGCTCTACTTGAGCATGACACCATCATGAAATTCCCTAACCAATAAAACAGTCTTAATTTTGCTTTCAGAATTAGTTTATCTAATGCTGTATATCATAACTTTTAACTCTAATGCAAAAATGAAATATTCTAAAGCTGAATTTCTTTGAAGATCAATATCCATTTTACTCTTGGGTTCTTTATTCAACCCATTTTTATTGGGTTGAAGATAGCTAGATTTCTTCTAATTCTTACCATTTGTCCTGCGTTGGCACCCGGGGTTTCCCTCTGTATCCTTGTTGGTGACTTCTGCATTGTTCAATATGTCAGGTGTGAAGTAGGGCCTCTCAATTTCCTGTTTTACTGGTCATGTTAGAAAATATCTGTATTTTTAACACAGCCATGTTAATTTGCTGAATTATACCAAAGTTAATAATAAGTTACTTGCTGATTATCATGATTTCATTATAATAGTGTGTCTTATCCAAATATTACATTAACTCAAAGTTTGAAACCCAATGCTTTTGGAGTTATGCAGATAAATTTTGGCAGTAAGAAAGGTGATCGCCTAGAAACACCATTTCATGATCTCCACCTATTTACCATGGACATAGCCACATGTAGAACTTCATTCTTTGCCTTTGTATGTATAGGAAAATAGAAACATGTCTTTAATTTTCTTAATTTTAATACCAAAAAGTCATACCCCTAAAAGGAACCTTTTATCTAGAGAATGATCAAATTACTTGGAGCCTGGTAAATTAGTGCTCCTTGAACTAGTGTTGAGAAAAGAACACTGCACAAATCACAGCAGTAGGGCCTTTAAGATGAGATCTTACAGTTGTAAGGAAGGGGAGAAGAGCTCGGTAATAGGAAGTAAGTGTTGGGTTTGAGCTGGTGCTGGCACTTGGAACCAAGTTATGCCGTGTAAACGGAGGCTCACCAATTTACTTGTTAGTAGATCGAGAGACAAGTGAAAGATATGTTTTGGTCACAAGTAAGAGCCACCTTGATCTCCATCAAATATATTCTGTGTGACCTGGGAAATGTTAAAACCATTCCTTCCAGAAGCCAAAATAAGGGTATGAATTCTTTCCATTCATATGCAGGAGGTACATATCATTAACAGCTTTAAACTAAGCAACGGAAAAACTGTACAAAGGTTTACATAAACCTCAGCAAAGATTCAGAGCCTGTGAACGTCTGTATTCTCTGTGCCCCTCCCTCCAGCAAAAGACATGAGTTAAGTAGCAACTTATCCTGACATTTCACTTATCTTTCTACTCATTTTCTTTGCCAGAAAGGGATTTGCCACACTCGCAGGAAACAAAACACAAAACCAGCTCATCCTCCTGTTTCTTGCAGCGTCCCTGGGGAAAATGTGAGAAAATGGTCAAATGCTAGAGCTTCCTGAGATGATGAGAGAAAGAACGAAATGTCTCTTTCAGATGCCAGGGATTATAGGAGACTTGGTAACTGTGACTGTGCTGCAGAGAATGAAGAGAGAGCTAGAGGCATACAAAGCCACAACAATGGGGAGAAGAGGCACATGTCATTAAGAAATCAGAAACCAACGACCTGTTTTTAAAAGTCTAGAAGTGATCCCTTTTTTAAATCCTTACAAAATTTTCTCATTAGAGGTTTGTAAACAGTGTTGTTATGTGGGAAAGGAATGCTGTTAATATTCTTAGAAGGAAAATACTTTTTACTGGGGAAAACAGATGATAAATGCATCACACTTATGCAATTCCTACCTCAAAAACTTTTAAAAATTTTTGAAGAGATAATAACATTACTATCGCCACTAGGAAATTCAAGTCTTTTTGAATGTATGCATGCAGGATGAGGTTCAAGCAAAATATTGATGTACTAACACATCTAATCAAGATATGAGTTTTTACATAAATGCTACTATAATGGGCTTGTCTGCTAGATAAATTGAAATATGTCATGGTTCAACTTGAAGCATAACAACTCACTAGAGTAAAAGACAAATATAGCTTACTTGGTTTGTAGCAACAGTTATTGTTCTGTTCATATTTCATATATTTATGCTTTATTTCTATCTCATCTGTATGTTTCTATTCTATCTAAATATCTTTCAGTGACAGTGTAATTCTCTGTAGTATCTTTTAGGCATTCCAGAGTCTTGATTTGTCCAGTGCCTTAGTACCAGGCTTAGAAGTGTAACTCTAAACAAAATTATAATTCGCTATTTGCAAAGTTTCTAATTATTTGAGATTCCTGGAAATGGATATTAATTGTTCCATGACATATCTATAATATGCTGATGCTATAAAACATAAAAATTCAACTATTGATTTAAAGGCATCAAATCCAAATCCATGCAATTTTTTTGCTGTTTGAATAATCCATTTTAACTTTTCAGTAAAAGAGTTAGCTTAAAATTTTCTCACATCTCTCTCATTCTGGGTTTTCACTAAAACTGAGTAAAAGCAGGAGCACAGAAAGAATCAGACTAAAAGAAAAAAAAAAGTTGGCGATTTCTTATACAGGAAGTATACAGTGTCCAAAATTGCAAATCACATTTATAAAAATGTTTTTGCAAAATGTCCAAGGTAGATGCTAGACCAAACAGAGAAAAGAGATGATAAGTTTGAAATCTTTAAGTTTTTTTTAGATAAACATATGATAAAATCCAATAACTTTTTCAATGGTGATTTCATGGTTTAGTGGATATTTTATCCTTTTAAGAATCTGTCTGTAAAGGGATGTAAAGGCAATCCTGTTATAATCAGTATGGTGGGAGTTATATCAGACAAACCTTCAGTGATTGAGTGATGTGTACAGCCACCTCTTCCAGCCACCGAAGCGTCCTGGCTGTAACACTGATATTTCAAAGTTCCTAAGCAGTCAACATAGATATAAACTTGAAATATAGGTGATTTTGTTAATTTCTGAATTTTGCATGTGACATTAGCAATCCCATTCTAAAGATAAACCATGATTTTAGGTTAACATATAACAAAATGATAGAGGTTTTTCTTATTTCATTAGTTGATTGATTGTGGAGAGTTTAATCAATATAATGTTTATCTGAAGAGGTTCATTTTCCAGAATGGTGGTTTTGGTGAAAAAAAAAAAATATCTTATCCCCACCAACCAATCAACATTTACCAAGCAGTGCTTTTCAAGTCTCTAAACACCAGGAATGATGCAACAGAATAACAGACTAGGCCTGATCAAGGACAAGGAGTTCCAAAGTACCAAAGGGTCATCCCTTCAGGGAGTGTCTTCTCCCTAACCCTGCTCTGCATTCTGTGTACACCAGAATTCCCTTTCTAAATGTCCATGAGTCTGCCTCTAAGGACTGAACTGTCCCCTTCTTAGATTTGTTGGTCCCAAAGGTGGTTAATATCTTGGGTGTAGAAATCCCTATACCTAAAGGTCTGCCAAGAGAAACGTGAAGGAGACATTTCCAAAATATCAAGCATGCAGTCTAGAGAATTCTGTACAGCCTGGGATCAACTGGGGAAGGGAAGAAAAGGATGTTGGCTTATAGGGGCAGCTGCCAGCCACTTTCCCCATGCCTCTATATTTAGGCATGGAGCCTAAGAGTTTTAAATTCTGCCTCATCTTCCATGTTAGTATGAGGATATATTTGTAAAAGTAAGGAAACACTGTAGCATATTTTATTTATTATTCTGTTAGCCTAATGTATAATTTTTGAATGCACATTAGCTGTGGAATTATGTGGCACCCTCATGTTTTATATATCAAATATTTAGGATGTGCCAAAGGTATTATCATTGTCTCCATGGAGTTTACATTCTAAATAGATGATGTAAAATATAAAATGTTCAATATAATTCCAAAGGAACATAAAATCAGATTTTTTTTTAAACCCAACCAGCCTATTAACCCATTTAATCTTATTCTTTCAGCAGAGGTTAGAATATTTAGCATGAGATGGAACTGGTTTAGGGTCCTAAGGGTGCTTTGTTCAAGGGACTGGTTCTTCTTGGTTTGCTTTGGGGGATTTTTCAGGATTATTTCAACATGATATGTTTAAAATATCCAGTGTTACGTTTTTGTGTGTGGTTGCGTATGTATTAACATAAACATCAAACTCTGTACAGAGTTTGAAAAGTGATGGCTGGAAGATGGATTTCCTCTGTGAATGCCTTGGCTAAGCACATTTAAATATATGAGCTAAGTCTTGCTATTAGATTGTCCTGGTTTTATCAGTATGTACATAAAAAATAATTAAAAGAAACAAATTCAAAAAATCAGCTTTAAAGGTCTAAAATTACTCCATAATGTGGTTGAAATACTTTTGATATTAAAAAAAAAAGAATTAGAAATGAAATTGCATTGAAATTGTATGCCTTGGATATGGTCACTGACACACAGCAGGAGCAAATATGATTTTCTACAGATGCTTCTTATAACAGACTTTAATATGCAGAGCATGTGCCTTCAATCTATCTTTACATGATAAAGGAGAACAGAACTAAAGGTAAGAGATTTTGCCTTTTAATTTGTTTCCATTTTTTAAAATCTATTTAAATTGAATGGGTCTAATATTCAACTGTCTCCTATTGGTTTTACTGAGTAGACCAGCTGTTAGGGCCACTTAGGTAAATAATTAAATGTTTTAGAAAACTACACAAATACATATTTAACCAATAGACTGGAACAAATAGAGCCTCAATGGGCTATTTGGAGCTTGGGACAATTGGAAGATTATTGAGTTGGTAGCCCACTGTGGCTCATGTTAATGTTTTTAGAGCAGGTTAAAAAATGCTAACCTGAGCATGCTTTAATGAAAGTCCTTAATGTGCAAGATTAAAAAGTCATAATGGAACATTATTGTATAGGGGACAACCAGGATTAAAAGTAGTCTTAGTAATGCTGTTTGTTAAACATGCCTTCTCACATGTAAGGGAGAAAGAATTTAAGCTTTATATGGAAGCAAAATAGAGTATTTAAAAACTTGAGAATGCATTTCCAAGATATGTAGATTTTTTGGCATGTATTTATTTGTATATTTTTTATTTGTATATAAGCATTTGCATATATTTATTTATTTGTATATATGTATTTGTATATATGTATTTCTTTGCATGTATTTATTGTATATACATTTGCATGTATTTATCTATATATTTATTATTTACAAGTATTTCAAAATAAATTTTGTAAGGCACTTTACTTAAATTATTACTAAAAATTATAGAAGTGTGAGATTCATTTTCACATGTTTATGAGGAATTCTTAGTCTCTCAAGGGATGAGCTATGCTTAGAGTGAGGTTCTTTATTAATAGTATTAGAAATAAAGCCATACATCAAAAAACTATCTATGACTTTAAAATTGTGACTTATTTCTTATCATATTTAGTTGGCCTCTTCCCATTGCTTCTTTTTAGGTATCTGACAAAGACTGGGCACTAGCCACAGGGATTTCTGTTCATGCCCACAACAATGATACTACCTTTGGACCACAGCTATAATCTTAGGTTTGTGGCTGTGTCTCTGGAGTCAGTGTAATGTCTGTGTCCTTTTATTGGGCAACTCAGTTTATTTTTAATAACTGGAGTGCTTACAAAAAGAGGGTGTCTTTTCTGCATCCCTATGGATAGTCACATGCAGCTCCTGCCATGCATGTGACTTGTTCTGCAGATCACTCTTCTAGAGTCCCTACTTATGGATGGAGCATCTTGAAAAGGAGCAGAAAATCCTACACATTGACGAAGGTGCTAGGGAGTCCTAAATACTCCTTAGATTTGAAAGCCAAGACATTGTCTATTATTTTTCAGTCTATTACCTTTCAATAATTGCCTTGGTGGCATTAACTTCTTGCCGTATGGGGTTACCAAACTGTAATAAATTTGCCCACTCCTAGAGTTTTTCACACGACTGAGCAGGAAGTAGATATATTACTACTGGTGAATCAAATAAAGACAGAAATAGAAAGAAAAAAATATACTTCTAATAAATCTTTTAAATCCCTGCTCCTTCTTGTGGAAGGGCTCATACACTCCTACCAAAGTAACCTAATTCAAGTCAAAACCTTTCTTCCAGAGAGCACTGTACACCGCATAGTCTTTGAGACCACATGATCTGCCTGGACTTTTTTACAAGATAACACTGGTGAGATAAGAGTGGAACCCTCTTGCAGGCCATCAGAGGCCTACTAACTTACGTCACTCCTCACTCATCAGTTCACTATTGAGCATTTTCTGCATGTAGAACAGAACCAAGAAAGCACCACGCCATCCTCTCCATATAACTAGAATGCATGTACAGTGTTGATACATTAGGAAATTAGTTTTTGTCAACAGTTCCCTGGATACTCACAGTTTTGAAAATAAGTGCGCAAAGCATCATGGAGTTATAAATGTGTTAAACATGGACTAATATTAAAGCATTCAGAGGAAATGACAATGACCCAAAATGGAGCTCAACCCAGTTATTTCCGCCTTTGGAACTGGTAGTTCTATGCTAAAGGACACTGCAGTTGCATGAAGTTCGGGGCTGCAATGCTATGAGGTTTCAAAGATAGAGACACATTGAGAAAAAAATGGTGAATTTGCATGAAGTCTGGTGGAGCAGCAATAAATAATTTATAAAACATTCTTTCAATATTATTTTTCTTTGAGTTATTCAATCTCTGTAAAAACACCACTTTTCCTTAACTCATTCTCCAGTCGCTCCAATAAATTCCTTTTTGAAGCAAGGAATCCTTCTTTTGAGTTCCCACTCTCAAGTTGCATATCTCAATAAAGCAAAGCCTGATGGTTTTGCTCCTCCAAGAAACCTTCAGTGACCTCTGTTGTAGAGCTTACCCTGTCCCAAAATGGGAGGTTTGATGATCTGAGTCAGAGTTCAAGAAATAAGAAGCATTTGGCCAAAACAATCTCTGAAAATGTCTCCATAAATTAGTAGCTACATTTTGCCGTCTACTTTCTCTTGATGAGGAAAAAAATCTATAGAAAAGGGCTCCAGTAAGATAATCGCTTTCTAGAGGCGTATGGAGGCTGTGCATGCAGACCAAAAGGAGTTGGAGATTTGAGTAATTATTCAGAGAATTTGATCACAGAAGACATTCAAACTGGATCACTGAGACTGCAAGTGTACCACTCTTAGGCTCTAGGGGGAAAACAGAATTAATTCTCCAGATAATTCCAGCTATCTCATATTTCACATCAATTATTTGTCATAAGCAAACTCACTAAAATATGCTTTGGCCAAATTTACATTTTTTCCTTCTTCTCGTTCAGTCAATATAGATCTGGCATCCTTAGTCACTTGTCTCAGCTCCACACCAAACTTTTTTCTTATTTTACTGCGCAGATGAAATCCAAGTTCTTATTTAGAATTGTGGAAAGGCTAAGCCTAGGAAACGCATGATTTCGTGTTTTAAAAGCTTATGTTTGAGATGTGAGTCATACACTCTCCTTCTGAGAGGCCAAGGACAGACTTAAAAGTTTGGCCAATTCTCAGGATAATTACAAACTAGGAAAGAGTCTTCCGAATGTCTCCACCCAGTCAGCATCCAGCACACTTACTGCCCTCCCTAGGATCCCCATCACTGGTATTTATTCGCCTTACCCTCCTAGGAAGCTCTGTTCTTCTCTGGAAGTTCCCACAGTGGAAAGCACTGGCAGAAATAATTTTGGCTGGAGTGTTAATGCTTGGTAATGGCTTGAGGTGTTAACCCTCCTTAGAGCAGCTGCCTCTCAACAGGAGAATCTGCTCACCCTAGGAAGCCTTTAAAAACTGAGGGGCTTTGTATAACTTCCTTTTTTCTTTGCAGTGGCATTTGTGTAGTCTGGTAGTAGGGACATATTCCATCCTTTGGGTTCCTTTAAATTATATTACCAGTCTTTTGTTTATCCTGAACATCACTGATGCTAGCATTGCATGTAAAAACAAACTATGAGGAATTTGGGTTTAATCCACTGCTGTGGAGAGATTATATGCTTTTTCAATTGTATTGATGGTCACAGAGGTAAGTTTTAGTAGCAAAGAATGAAGGGTACTTTAAGAACCAGAAATAAAAAAGATGCTTTCAGTGTCTACACACGTACCCTGTGCTAAGATAAGGGCCTTAGTGGCTCTGTGTAGCAGGGTCATCAATAATGGAGTGGACCAGAATGAAATTATTTTATTTTATTTTTTATTTTTTATTTTTTTTTTTTTGGTTTTTCTCTGGTACCGGGAATCGAACTCATGACCTTGCACTTGCGAGGCAGGCGCTTTTGCCGCTGAGCTAAATCCCCAGCCCTTTATTTTATTTTTGGAACTGGGAATCAAACTCAGGATCTTGCACTTGCCAGGAAGGTGCTGCGCTGCTGAGCTACATCCCTGGCTCTTAAATAGTTTTAAATATCATCTCTAACTTATCCACTCATTACCATGAACTTGTCTATGGATGATGATACCCCAGCACCTTCTGCCGTCTGTCACACTTTTCAAAACTGTTCCTCACAGTGAAGTTTGAACCACTTGAATGTTTCCAGTGAAGACAGACTGAAAACTCCAGCTTACAGTCACATTCAATTAAACTGAATTTTAAAACAAAGGGCTTGTTAGGCATGGTGCTACACACCTGCAGTGCTAGCCCTCTGGAAGGATGAGGCAGGAGGATTGTAAGTTTGGTCTCAGGCAAAGTGATGACTTAGCAAGACCCTGCTTCAAAATAAAAAATAAAGTACTGAGGATATGGCTCATTGTGAAGGTCCTGGGTTCAATATCTAGTTGAGAAAGAGAGAGGAAGACTCAAAGGAGGAGGGAAGGAAGGAAGGAAGCAAATCAGAGAAATGTTTGCTTAATTATTTTGCTTCAACCTTCATATACTATTTGCTGAAATTCTCGAAAGTTAGCCTTGAGGCAGACTGAGTTCACAGAAGATATCAACTGAGCACTTGATTTTCTTTTCCTGCTTAAGAACTTGTATTTATTTGTTTAGTACCTTTCTAAAGATAGTTACAGGGGAGAGAAAACTACAGATGCCATGCATTAATTAATCTCATTAATTCACTCATTCATTCAGTCTACATTAATTAAAACCTGCCATGTGCCAAGTTTCTGATATAAAAAGACACACTGTGAAATTATATTCAGACCTGGGCTAAGAGGTAACTATCCCAACTTCTATTTATTGATTTGTATACATAAATACTGAGCTTTTATTACATATCTGAAACTGTGTGTCATTCATTGCATAATTGCTACATTCATGCATCTAACTCAAGACCTCTCTTCTCTACTTCAGTGTCTTCGCTACTTTCTCATCACTGAAACACAATACCTGACACACACAAACTGAAGGAGGAAAGGTTTACTTTGCCTCACTATTTGTAGTTGTTCTAGTGCATAGTTGGCTGGCTGCAAGGCTGGGAAGCAGGGCAGAGGAGCCTGGCAGAGAAGAATTGCTCATGGCATGGCAGGCTGGAAGCAGAGAGAAATCAAGGGAGGAAGAAGATGGACCCTTCCAGGCTACGCCAATAGTGAGCCATGTCTTTCAAGGAGATTTCACCTCCCAACAAGTTTAGCTATATATAAACTCACCAGTGGACTAATCCACTGATAAGCATCATTCCACAATGATCCAGTCACCTCCCCAAGTCCCCTCTAAGAGTGCATGAGGCTTTGGGAGGACATCTAGATATAAACAGTAACTTTTTTTTTAGCCTCCAATGAATAGAAAGAAAGAACAGTCTCTGCTTATAAATGACCACCTAGAGCAGTGACGGTGAACCTTTTAGAGCTTTCAATGATATAAACAGCCTATTGTGCCATGCACACCATAGATTCACACTACTGACCTAGAGGGTGTCAAGGACACAGACATTATTGACATAAAAATCTGGCCAATAGAATAATTGGACTTGTTGGATTCAGTATCTAAGAGCATCTCAGTTAACCTGACACAGTAAGACAAAGAAATATCTTAAGGGCTATAACATACAAACTCTGAGAAATTACTATACTTTATGACACTGTTGGCAAGGCTACCACACACATGTCACAGTGGGCTGTTGGTATCCTTGAAAGCTCTAAAAGTTCTGCCATCACTGCTCTATAATAAACCCTTGTCACATATTGGCCCTTAATTAAGTTCAGTTGCCCATGAAGTGGGTATTAACATTTTTCTAACTTTACAGTTACAGAGAATAGAGAGAAAGAAATGCTAAATAGCATTAATCAAGATCTCATAATGGGAAAATATAAATTTTATCAGTTTCCTAAGTCAGGCTACTTGGAGAAAAGAAGCAAGGCTATACTAGGTACAGCATTGTTGAATAGTAACTTGGGTAAAAACCTCTGGAGACTTATTTTCTCATATGACATAAACATGACATGAGCCAAAAAATTTCTGCATAGGTTTTATATCTAAAACACAGAGGATATGAAATATGTTTTGACTGTATCTCTTGCATGAAATGCCTGTAATTTTGTGTATCATATTCCTAATATGATTATGTTAAAATATTTCTATTACTAATAAGGTCTGTGATAATTTTGGTTCTGTTAAACAAATGTTGTATTACAGTTGAATAAAATTCAGTGAAAATAATAAAAATGTAGTTCAGGCTGGCCTTGAATTCACGCCAATCCTCCTGCATCAGCCTCCCAAGTTGTAGGATTAGAGGTGTGAGCCATCATGCCTTGCCTTGATTGCATTTTGAAAAAAATAAGAATACTGTGAAACGACAGAAATTTTTATTATCAGAGGGTTTTTTATCTTTTGGAATTTGGTTACACTACTTTGTGGGTTCAGTAAAGACTTGAAATCTGTTGAGGTTTCAGGTCTTCCAAAACAGCAACAAAACTTAGGAGATGAAATTTGTTACAAGATTTGTTACAGAGGTTGGCTCGCCTGATTGTAGGGCTGGCCAGGTCAGTCTCACGTGGACAGAGCAGGAAGCAGAGAAGGGAAAGCTGAAACTGCCAAGCAAGTCCCAGTACTGCACACCACAGGCAAAAAGTCTGCTTCTTTGAGAAAGCCTCCGTCCTATACCTGAGGTATCAGCACGGATGGAATCACGCTGCCAGATCACCTAGGAAAACTGCCTCTGCTTAAAGTCAACTGATTGTGAACTTTAATCATATCTTCACGATACCTTCACAGCAATACCTGGGTGAGTGTTCATTTTTTTTAGTTGGAGTCTCTCACCCAGCTAAGCTGACACATAATACTGACTGTCACATATGGTAGCTATAAAGGTGAAGAGAAAAGGCCCCAAATAGGAAGAAAGGGCCAGAAAAAAACAAACTACTGACATCTGGGTTTTCCCAAGGCTGGTCAGATCTGATTTCCAGATTTGGACTGAAATATAGAAGTCATTTCTTTGTGGCTTTTGTTACCACTCCTAAAGGCAGTTTGTCATACTCAAACTGACAAGCTGTCTCCTTAGGAACTTGTGGGTAGAGTTTCTCAGAGATGTGCTTAATTGAAATCACTCTTGGAGATTCTATCTCCACTTTATAGTCTAAGGTTTTGCTTTGTTTTTAAACTGGAGCAGAAGAGAGGATGAATGGCTGATATATTTGATGATACATAATCACATTAATACTTTATTGCCACATTTGTCAATATATTAGTGCAATATGTTATCATATACATTATTAACTGTTGCTGTTAAATGTTTTATACTGATCTTTTACATTTTTTATTTCAATTGTGATAAATTTGGATCCAAGGGATCTTTTTTCTTTCAGAACAAGAGGAGGCAAAAATACTGCATTAGAGGAACTTGGCAGGACTGAGCCTAGTCTCCCAAACAAAGAGCACCAGTATGTCCCTCCCCTAGCTTTTTTACCTGTCCTTTCTCTGCTCAGCAGCTGCAGGTATTAGCACTTAAAAGTGCCAGATCGACTGGTGCTGCACAGAAGAAACCCGATAATTCCCATCTTTGGCAATATCTCTGTAGTTCATCGACAGAGACTCCATTGTTGTGTGATGGTTGTGAGGTGGCCTTCGATAAACCTAGATTTACAGTTAAGACGTCCTCTTCCAGTGGAGTATTATTTCTAAATGTTATCTCTTGAAGTTGGGATTATGTTCTTAGCTGTAATTATAGAGGGGTGCCATCATTCCTGAACAGAGCCCAAAAATTAAGGCTTATTTGACACATCACAATATCTTGTTTTGTTTTGTTTTCAGTTTAGGGAGTTAAAGGGAGGAAAGAATGTTATAGAATCGAGATTTCTTTCAGTATAGTAGATTTTATATTTAAAAGATTACTAAAACAGTGACAATTTTATATCATGAATTTCTTAGTTGCTTCACAGAATACAAACTGCTTCTTAACTGTCCAGTACTACCTAAGTTTTACAGAATCACTGTAGTCTAAATAGGTTTTTTTGCAACTAAATATTCTGCATAAGTGAGGTAAATTTATGATTTAAATAAACTGTGTCACATACCCATGTGTAAAACAAACAAAAATGTTACACTTTAGCCTATTTTCTATCATTATGATCTATACTTTTATTAATATAGAAATCAGGAATCATTAACTTTCTGGGATGTATACACATGGAAATTGATCAAAAGAAGGGATAGAAAATCTGAAAACTTTTTCCTCTCTTCTAAGCTATCTCTGTATAGTCAGTCTCTCATCAGATCATCACTCACTTTAGTATTCTCTCTTTTTTTTTTTTTTTTTTTTTTTTTTTGGTTTTTTTCCGGTACCTGGAACCGAACTCATGACCTTGCGCTTGCCAGGCAGGCGCTTTGCCGCTGAGCTAAATCCCCAGCCCCCTCACTTTAGTATTAGGTCCTGTGCCATGGCTTCATTATCACGGACACCAATGCTTATGGCCTCTCAGTATTTGAAACATTAGTTTATTAAGTGATAAAGATGGATAGTTCTTTACAGATGGAAAGAGAATCTGTACATGAAGGGGAGGGAAAGGAGTGGAAGAGAAAAGAAAGTAAAACAGATTAATGTGTGATATGTACATGTACGAACGTTACACAGTGAATGCAGTCAGTATTGCAAACAGGTGCTAATAAAAACTAGACAGTGCTGAATGGTTTTGCCTTAAAGAGCACTAACCGTAATTATCAGCAGAAGGAGGTAAAAGAAATGGTTAATAATTGACTATGATTTCATGTCATTGACTCTTACTCTATGTCATCTTTCTAGAACACTATTGATTTTTCATATTTTGCTAACTATCTTTTTAGTAATATGAAAGATATCCAACTCAGTTTATGTAATAAATGGCATGGTGGTTCATATGTCTATAAGATTCAAGGGCAGTTATACCATCAGACATGGTTATTTCTGGAAGTCAAGATTATATTTGAATTATTTTTCTTTCTCTGTTGCTTTTCCTCCATTCTCTTTTGGTGTGTTGGCCTTGTTCTCCTAATTGTGTTTAATATCCTCTAAGTCATTGCTGTGGCCAAAAGCGAGAGCTATGCATCAACCAATCTACCTATCCATATTAGATAGAGAATGACAGGCCATTTCCCAGCTCCTGCTATAGCTGAGTGTTGTGTGTGTTGAGTTCTGACCCATGTACTCCGAAGAGAAGTGAGGGTGCCACTGATGGGCCAAGGCCTACAAGTGAGTGTGGTCTCCCACTCCCTCTGTCTACCCTTGACCCTCCTTCCACTTGGATAAAGAGAACACAGAGGTACTGAGGGGTGGTTTCACTACACTGTATAAAGGATTTCAGTCATTGAATCATGAGTGGAAGAAAATTTCAGGCTAACTAGGAATGTCTGAACCATTAAAACAGAAATAATTTGCATTGTGGTTGAATTACTACACATTCTGGAATTTATTACAGTAGCTAGCCTGATACCCAGAAGTTCTCTGGAATGTATGATAAAAAAAGAGCGCCAGCTTAGATTATTCATAAGGTCCATGTTGGTAGAAAAAGAGATTATCTTTGGGGATACCTAAGATAGGAAATAGCCTGGGGATACTAAAGATAAAATTAAACAACAGGAAACTCAAACATACAGAAAGAATGAAGTTTTTAGAGTTTGACTTTGTCAAATTTCAGTATTTGGCATACAAAGCAATTGTGTGATTTAAGGAACTTCTTAAAATGCAGACTTGTGGTCCATACTTGGCAGATTCTGATTCAGATGGTTTGAGACATGACTCATGAGTCTGCATTTTGAAACTGCCAGGGGATATTCTAATGCAAATGTCTCATTGACCAAAATGTTAGGAAAAAAATTATATTTCGCTCCAAAAGCCCATTTCAGAAGCCTGGGCTGACATTTTGAATTCTATTAATTTTTATTTTCTGTCCAAAAAAGCACGCTTATTAGGTCAGCAGAAATAATAATTTTAAAAATCTCTGTAACTAAACTTAAGCAGTAATTTATGATATGGGTCATTATGTAGGGGGCACTAATACATGGCTTGCCCTTAACTGACACTAATTGAATTGTATTCACTAAAGATAGCTTGGCTAAAGCCTGTTCTCAACATTGTTTGCACATAGGAATCACCTGGAGGAGCTTACAGACCACAGGCATTGGAACTTAGTTCCACCCAAGTTGTTGATTAATTGCATGGAGAGACAGTCTAGGATTCTCATTTTTTTACAAGATTTCCAGGTGGTGCTAATACATAGCTAGTGTCCAGTATTACTGGTTTAGGCTAATGGTTCTCAAACTCTTGTTATTAGATCAGTCCCTTGAGCATTACCTGAGATTTGTTAGAAATGCAAGACCTTAGATCTGCTCAATTGGAATTCCTGAGTGTCTAGCATTGAATTTTATCCATGCCCACATTTCAGACAAGATCCACTAATATAGCAGCATATTTCCAAATATGGTTGATAATAATATTTGCCTAGGGAGATTCATGAGAATACAGATTTCCTAGCTGCACCATCACTCCTAGCTTCTAATCCACAGAATACAAGGAAAACCAAGAAACTTCTCTTCCTTTCTCCTTCCTCTCCTCCCACCCTGTTCTTGAATTCTAAAGATTTGACAGGCTGGAAAGCATCCTAAAAATGTATGGTTCTGGAAAGAGTGACAATTTAAATCTGCATTTTAGTCCTGTTGCTCTACATAACTGATCAGGCAAGTTTGGAAAAGGCTCTTTTCTCTCTGCTCCTGAATCAACTGCTGATTCCCACACTTGGAAAGCTCTAAAGAACAGGAGTGAGGAATGAGGAATGAGGAAGCCTCAAAATGAGGTTTTATGCAAATGGGAAATATTACTATCAAATGGTCTTAGAGTAGAAGATATCGTTTCCTTTGCTACTTCTGCCTCCAGGGAGATTGTTACCATTAGCATATCCCTTTCATTTCTTCTTCTTTAATGGAGAACCTGGAAAAGGTTCTTTATTTCCATAATTATCTAGAAATAAGCTTTGCTCTAAGAAGCACATATTATCACAATGCCTCTCTGCAGTTTCTTTATTCTCTCTGTCTTTGCTTGTTTCTCTTTGTCCCTTTCTGTCTCAGATAGTGTCTCTCCGTTTCACCCTCTTTGTCTTTTATTATTATTACTTAAGGATCATAAAGTGGAAGTCAGGTTGCTGAGTTTTCTGAGACAGATGAGGAGGCCAAGTGGTCCGCTGGGAGCTCTCCGCACCAGCCTCTCACTGCATCTCAGCATATGGAGCTGAATCTCCAGGCACTGACATTAACACTCCTGCTTCAGGTAACTCATTTAGCTTCGGTGTCATTTTACAATAAATATACCATCCACCGACACAAATTAGACAGCTATTGAGATTAATTTTGAGGCACTATCGGCAACATCTTAAATCAAAAATCATTCTTTATTAGCATGCTTGGCCATATAGTATGCCTGCCCTCCCCCCTCCTGATCCCTGCCACAAGAATAAATGAGGCCCCATGGTTGACATAGCGCATCAAGTGTTTTATAATAGTCTAATTGTAGCTAATGGTTTGTGCAGCTAATTAAGGCCCTATGAATTACAGTAATCAGTCAGGCTCATCCTTTAAACCAGATAGTTCTATCCAACCGTTCCTTTAGTAAGAAACAAAATATATAACTATATATAACTACAAGTACACATATGCATACATAAACACAGAATGTGATGATAGGCTAGGTTCATTTGAACACAAAGAAATTAATAAGACTGCTTTTTGCTTTCTTACAACAAAACATTTATTTCAAGAGACACAGATTTTCAGCAACAACTTAGTCATCATGGGTGGAGAAAAGGTGGAGTCTTCTATTGGCATTTATCTGAAAGCCAAAAATGGGTTTGATGCCAAATATAACACCCCTTCCCTTCTACCTCCCACAGTCTGTCCAGGTCACAGCCTAGGGGTTACCATTTGGTATTTGTTAGGTTGTGCGGATCCAGGTGACTCTGAGAAATGGTAACAAAGAAGAGATGGACAAAATTCCACTTGCTATTGGATCATTCATAAAGCCATAAATATAACTGGGTTCTTTTGGTGGCTGTAGGAATTCATAAAGAATTTAGGAGAACTTAGAAGAATAAGAGAGTTTTCTTTTGCAGTAAGTTTGTTTTGAAGAAAATATCCTAAATAGAAGATATTAAATTCCAAAAGAGCTCTGAAAGATATTCCATTTCTTGGTTTAAGACTTGACTGGACATAGTAAGAAAGAACTCTGGAAAGAATTCTGCAAGTATTCTAGGGATTGGAGGAAAGGGTAATAGGTCTTTCCCAGCACTTGTATCTTTGCTTCTTTGAGAAAGAGAAGAAAATCAATAGAAATGTCATCAGCATGACCTCTACTGGAGCAACATGTACCACAGTCCCTCAAGGTCCAAGTGCCAATGAAAAATGGGGGTCGGGTGGGAATTTTCATGAAGGCTGCATGTTTTCATTCTGTTCTCTCACATTCTCACAAAACTGGTAAGGACTTTGAAAGGTGGACCAGTTAGTGATGTTGTTTTTAAGCATGTTTACTTGCACTTCCTCAGACAGATGATTGCTGTCCATTCTGTTATGTAAAATGCATTTCTGTGGGATATATAAATGGTAACTTGCCACTGCCCACCACTTCCTTCTACTTGACCAACATTTTCTTAATGAGGGCCATTTCTTCATATTTTACAGCAGATGAAGCAACATTCCATATGAATCTTTGCAAGTCTCTCTGTTATCAGGTGCAGTTATTCTTATTTTATCAAATTATAGCTGTAGAGTTTCTTTAAAGCTCAAAATTGTGATGTAGTGGAAACTGTACAAGAAAAATAAGTAGTGCTTGTCTTTTGATCTAGAGTCAGCTTTTGAATGTTGGCCATTTGTATCTATGGATGGACATTCCATCTGTATCCTCTTTTTGAATTTCACAGTTCAATACAAATGTTTCCTTATTTTTGAAGTGGTGGTTTTCAAACATAAGTACTCAAATTTATGCCTATCTCCTTATCAAAAGTCAGTGTAGCCTGTTCACAAAAATGTTGTTTATTTACGTATTTTTATTTATAAACTTGGGAGGCGATGAACACATTCTCCATGGTCATTCGTGATGGCAATAAAAGTGTACTTCTTATCTGCTAAGTGTGCTTTGTGAAACATTATCTGCATGCTGACATTTGATTGTGTGGACTTCAAGGCTTTCTCTGAAGTTTTCTCCCTTGAAGATGACCAGATAATTTTGGAAATCAGATTGATGGAGATGAAGAGTGTTATTTCCCTGGCTCACATCCCCACCTTCTCTCTCTCTCCTTCCCACATCTTTCCCCCACAATGGCCTTTTGTATTCTTTGTGGGGCAGACAATACGGCTTGTGCTAACCCAGATAACTATGAAATAGATGTTTCTGATTCAAAACCAAAAAGATTTTTCCGTAGCTGGGGAGCTGGTGGGACAGGGACTGGGACTTCACACTGCAGCCAAGCAGAGGTTGGGTAAGAGCTCTCCTCTCTCACCTGCTATTTGCCTCTTTCTACAGGTTCTATACATCCACAGCCTTTTCAGAATGTGAAATGGCCTTTCCAGTCTTTCTAGGTACAATTCATACTGCTAATCATCTTGTTGTTTTCCAGCCATGTAAGGGAATATATACTCTGTTCCCATCTCACCTAATCCCCCAAACTTTAAGCATCTCAGAAACCAGTAATAATACATGCATGATCCCATTCGTCTACCACAGTACTCTCAATCCCATATGGAGATGGAGTACACAACACTCATTTGACAGCTCTAATTACAACATATATCATACTTTTGTGACTGACATTCCAAACATCTTGGGTAGACAATTGTCTGTCTCTAAGTGCCAGATCCGGCCCAACTGAAATGTAAAGGTCCCTTTACTTCCAAACCTCTGTGATTTTCCAACTCACATTTCTACTGAATTAGGGCAACAAAGCCCAGTTGTTCATAAAAAGCTGACTACAGATTCTGGCCAGCTGCTTTTGGGTGACTTAATGTTATTTTCTTGTTTTGTTTGATCTCACTCCAGAAAGTGGACAGTGTATTAATCATATTTATAAATACTGTATGCACCAGTTGCACAGCCTCAGGGCTCATTTAAAAAGAAAGATTAAACACATAAATTATTGTAATGAATTAAGCTGCCAACTTCCTTTACTCTCAGCACCCAGAAGAGCCAAAGGGGCCCCAATCTAAATCCAGGAATGATATGAAGAAGTGTGGACCACCAGAAACACGCATAATTTGTGGGATAGTTTTGCAAAGTCATTTGGCAATGTGGATCCATCCTTATTCCTCAATTTGTCAACCTCCACCTGCTACAGTTACCCACTTATCTCAGAATTTAGAAATGTGTGCTTCACTGGCCTATATGAGACAGGGATGGATCGATCATGCCTACAGCCCAGGCCCACAGGAAATGCAAAATTAAGGGCCACTTCACGGATATATCTGAGCAACACAACACTGCCTGGTAAGTGCAAGGTCTTGAGTTTTACTTTTTTCTCTTTTATTTTGACATAGGGTCTCACTAAATTCTCCAGACTGGATTCAAACTTGGATCTTCCTGTATCCCTTAAGATGGAGAGTATAGGAATATGTCATCCTGCTTGGTTTATTTTTATCTTTTAGAATTTGATAGATCTCAGTTAACAGTGAGTCTAAATGTGAATCTAAATTACAAGGCAAAGGTAGGTAAAAATAATATGAACTATGAGATTCTAAACTGAGTTCTGACCAAAAAAAGTAGTTTAGGGTGGAAGTGGGTAGCACAGGCTGCAGTTGGCTAATGTGTTTCAACACTGGCCTGTGTTCGGAGCAATCTTGTTGTCACATGAGTAGCCAGGAGCAATGATACGCAACCCTTGTGTCTATCCTCTATGCCCACCACATCCATCCTGAAAATCTAGATATCCTCTTCCCTTCAGGATTTAGAATAAGTCCACAGTGCTCCAGGAAGTACTCCCAGTACTATATAACCTCTATTATTTTGCTAAACAAGGTAGTCTGTTACTCTCTTGTGTAAGAGTTTAATCACATGCACTTGGGCATTTGTTTACCTTTGAGGTTGTGGTTTGTGGAGGCTAATCTTGAAATTAATTTACCGCATCAGACTATATATCAGATGACAATGGTGAAGGCAAAAAGCCTGAGAAATTTTGGGGAAAAATTAAGGTAAAATTTTACAAAAAGAAGACATAATTTGAAGGTGGAAAAATGTAATAAGGGGCACTAAATTGGATTTATCTCAGCTGTTCCTGAATTGTTAGCTTATCAACCAAGGAATTCAGTTTACTGGTTATTTGAAAGCAGATTTAATTTAACTTCTGAAAATACTTTTCTAAATAAAAATGTACTAAAACTGATTATTAAAATGTACCTAATGACTGCACTGAATTTTTTTTATTTTGAGAAACAGTAAAGCACAGTTTTAAAATAGATTCTGGAGCCAGGCTGCTTTGTTAGTCTCTGAGATCTGACACTTAAAAGTGGTTTTGGTCAATGTTACATAATTATTCTGTATCATTCCTTTCTCATCAATATGAGGAAGTATAAAGTACCTACTTCACAACAGTATTATGAGTAGTCCATGATTAAATCATTATTGTAAATAAAATTCTCAGAATATAGCTCAACAAATAACCATAATGCAAGTCTTAGTTATTAATACCTTTAAGCAGTTGAATAATATTGGGATATTAATAAACATCAGGAAAATCTCAGGTATTAAGTGGTCTGGGACACTTAGGTCTGAGGTATAATTCACATTTTTTTGTGGATACACTGGCCCCAAGGATATGTTCTACTATTTCTGTGAATGAGGACTAGAAACATAAAACCTTATCTACTTTACAGAATTATAGAAATAGAGTTAGAAGATTAAACATAGAAAAATTCATAAAATATTTAATAAAATGTATAAATTTCCATTATTATTCCCAGATACAAAATTGTAATTAGTGTTTGTTAAAATCACAAAAGTGACAAGAATAATTTTCTGCCAAGTGAAACCAAATTGTTGAAGACTGTAATTAAATTTATTTTGATGTGATTTAGATCAAGATCATGGTACTAATTAGTTATGTCCTATGGCCATACAGTTCTCCACAGTACAGATTTTTTAAAGGAAGTGTAGGCACCTTTTGATGTTGCAGGGAAAATAGAATTTTAATAACTGGTTATCTCCATGCCTCTCAAGTGTCTCATTGTCTCTGTCCATGAAATGGAAAGAATCATTTGACTTGAAAATATGGAAACTACAGCAATTGTTGGTTAGTAACTAACCAGAAATTATGTATAAAATTTCCATTCAGTCACTTGCCATGTGTATCATGAATCCCCTCCTGTTTCAAAAAAATATGGTTTGGAGATTCTACTGCAGTAGACAGTCAGTCAATATTTCTACAGGAAAGACAATACAACCTAGCAAAGATTATTTATTTTTAACCTTTCCCACATTTTCTCAGCCACAGAGAACAGATTTCTTAAGAGAGTCTCTGTATTGCAAAGCCTAGCATAGTGATCCTCACAGCTCAGAACTCTAGTGATGGATAACTCTTGTGTATTGGCTAAAGACGTGCAATCCCAAAGAGCAGACCAGTAAGACAACCACCTTTTTTCTCTTCTTCATCAAGACATGCCTTTACATAAGGACAAGAGGGTGTCTGCCATATCTGCTCTATCAATGTCTGCCATACCTGCAGGTTCAGGCATCCCCCTTATAGGTCTCTAACCCTTTGGAATTTATTGTTTGTATTAGTAGTGAGGGTGTTGTTTCAAGTCCTCAGCCAAGTAACTACTGCACAAGTGCCATGAGGTTCCAACTGCTGATTTCCAAGACTGGAAGAATCAGTGTGCTGCCCTTGTCTATATCATGTTTTGTCCCGTGGCACCCAATGCCCTTGGGTGTTTGGTGCCAGCATATACTTCCATCTACAATTAGACTTAACAGTCTGTGTAAATTACTCTTTTCCTACTCCAGGGGATAGAAGATAAACTTTTCTACAGTTTAAATAAATAAAGAAAAAGGAAAAATATACCCATGAGATTGAATATCAACTATTTGATAGGAATTATGTTATAAACATTATACAGGTTGAATATTAACTATTTCAGATGCTTAGGACCAAAAGCATTTCAGATTTCAATATTTTGGAATTTATATACTTAGATATAGATAATGAAATATCTTGGGGATGGGATCAAAGTCTAAATACAAAATGAATTTATGTTTCTTATGCATCTTACACCCATAGCCAGTAGGCAATTTTATACAATATTTTTTGTGTTCCCATGTTTTGATTGAAACCATCACATGAGGTCAGATATGGAATTTTCTTTGCGTGGCATCATGGCATTGTTCAAAACAATTTAAGATTCTTTCAAATTTCAGATTTTTGGATTAGAAATACTCAACCTGTATCTGTCAACCCATTCATTTTCATAACATAACACATTTTATGAGAATCATTTTTCAGATGACAAATATTGGAGCTCAAATTCTTTTGTTCTTTGTTTAAAGTTTGAGAGAACAGCCAGGATTTAAACTCGGTTATGTAGAACCATATGCCTTTGAAATCTCACCAAGGAAGGCAGGACTCCATCTCAATACTCTTTTAAATTCTACTTGTGTGTTAAACTCTATTTGTGTTCTGGAATATTCTCTGACTATGATGTGATTCCCTTCTTCCTTGGAGTTCTATTACATTGACTGTAACACACACAAAAATAATTTCACTGTATATTGACATGTTATTTATTCATATTATCTATATTCTAATGATGCTACAGGCTGATTCATGCAAAAAAAATACCTACATGTCTTGTGTTGGAAAATATGCTCATCGTCCTTAGACTAGTGATCCACATGTGGTGAACAGACTGTGAATCCTTGTTAACATTTTGATGATGGAATATTTGGACTTCTATTGCAGCAACGCTGTTGGTCTATCCATCATTAGTACAGAGTTATGCTCTTTCATAATTTATAATTAAATCAAAGGTCAAGAAAATTATATTATTGTGACACAAGAGACTGAAAGAAAGCCCTTCTGATTGAGAAAATTCTTTCTTTAAGAGTCCCATGGAAGGCTTAACTTTGAGCAAATTTCCCCTGTTTTTAAGGTCATACACATTTCTGGATAATGACTGGCAGAATAAAGTTTAGAAGCAGGGACTTCTACTGTGGCTGCTATTGCATAGCTGGTCAGATTTGAGGAAAATGAGGTCTTATTAAAGATCCTAGACCTGTCCCATGTAATTAATGGGTATGTACATTCTATTCTTAGGTGACATATTTACACTAACTCCATAATTATCATTTAAGAAGACATAGAAAGCTTCCATTGAAGGAATAGAAACCTTTAGTGTTCACCCATCTGTATTTGGTCTGTTTTTCTCCCAAATACATTAGATGACTCATGTGTGATACAACCCCCTCATATTATTCAGGTAGGGCCATTTGATCAACCCTGGTCAGCAGGCTGTGGGTGAACCTGAAGGCTATCTCTTCCAAGCCACAGTGTTTAGTTGTTAATATCAGACAACTGTAGAATTGCCAAGACAATTGTAAACAGACTTACTCATATGGAGATTTAATTCAACAAGTTATCCCCTAGATACTAAACCAACAGATGGAGCTCAGTGTGCTGGAATGCAACCCAGACTTACTGCAGACTTTTGCTGTGTTTAGAAAAATGTCTGCAGTATAAGTCTACCCTGAATAGAAAAACAAAAGCGGTATTGTGAAGTATTATTTGAAAAATGGTTTTGATATTGAATAACAAAAATAGTAAAAATCTTAAAAGAAAAGTTAATATAGGAAAAACAATAAAAATAAAACTGAGAAATAAAAGTACAGTTTTCCCTGGAAACAAAATGAACATTTAATGTTAGCTGGAAGACAGTGGAGAGTAGGTATTGGTAATAAGCCAGAAGACATAGGTTAGAATTTTAACAGCAGATTGGAGCCAGTCCTGTAGGCAACAGGTAATCATTTACTATTGTGAAGTTCAGTTTAGGAAGAAGATTTAAAGTGAGGAGGGACTTGAAGAAAAACCTGAGTAATTTTTTTTGAGTCTAGGTGAGAAACAAGAGCATCTATAGCAGACTGAATATGTGGGAAAAGAAAGTAGGAAATAAAGTCATGTTCAAATAACAATGTTTTGGTTGATGACAGATCAAAAACATAATGGTGTTCTCATAGGATTATAATGGATCTGAACTATTCCTATTGCCTACTGACATTGTAAGAACCACAGTATAGGCACCAAAATGTATAACTCATCTGTTTGTGCTCATTCTGGTGTAAACAAACCTAACACACTGCCACCTGTGTAAAACTATAGCACATATAATTATGTGCAATACCTAACACTTGATGATGGAAATAAACCACTATTTACTGGTTTACGTGTTTACTTTCCTATTCCTTATATCATTATTTTAGACTGTACTCCTCCTTCTAAAAAGTTTGCTGCAAAATAATATGTTCTTTCCTGCCAGCAGTAACTTAATCCTATGTTTGTGTAAGTACACTGTATGACATTCTCACAACAATGAAATCACCTAATGACACATTTCTCTGAACATATTGCTGTTGTAAAAAGATGCATGACTGTATATTTGAAGGAAAATATTGAAGAACAAAACCATTTACTTGACAATAAACAATTGCTAAGGTAAAAGGAAGAAAATGTGTCTAGATGTGGTGGTAACAGTACAGGTCATAGTGGAGGACACTGTTGATATTGTGACACTGTTATTCAAAGAGGCCTTGCATGTCAATATGATCAGCCTGCATCATGTCAAGGGGAAACTCTTCTGTATGTTCCAAGCAGTAACGCGTTTGATAGCACAACCTGTTTCAAAAATAATGCTAATCTTTCTGGAGAAGATGTGTTTCATAAGCTGTTGAGTCTTCACTTAGTCTCGGCCAGTCCTCACCATATTTATCCATATTACCTTTGGAACAACTGTAATTGCCCAGATCAGTTCATGAGATTCATGTCAATTTGTTGGATTAACCCTTGCACCTGGAGAGCAAACACCTATCTTCTACCATATTTCCCCTAAAATAAGACTGGGTCTTATGTTAACTTTTGCTCCAAAAAACACAATAGGGCTTATTTCCAGGGGATGTTTTATTTTTCATGCACAGCACTGTACATTTATTTACACACAGTCATCTTATCTTCTTGTGGGACATTGTCATAACTCTCAGCATCCTGAATTCTGCCCAAAATTTCTTGTAACTCTATTCCTTATAGAACCATTGGCCCCAATCTCTCAAGTCCAGCAACAGAGCTGTCCTTGAACAGGCACTTCTTGTCCATGTAGCCCGCTTATAGTGCACTGGCCACACAGCAGTCATGGATTTGATCCCATGACTTCTTCATCACAATTAGAACCTTCTGTGTGTTAGGCCCCACAAGGTTTCTATCACATCAAGTGTTAATTAAAGCATACGAGACAAGCAATACAAATGGTGACAGTTGAGAATAATGGTCCACACAAAAGCAATGAAAGATTGGAGATGCCAACAGAAACTCTTCCTTTACTTCATATGAGAACACTAAGTATATCTGTTATATCACACCACACACTGAATTGCAAAGGTTCATGTTAGACATGGCTATTTCCATTTGCTATTAAGTGTACAGGTTATTCGTGCTTTGTGTTTGTACTCCAGTACATTTGGAAATAATTGCATCTGTTTACATAGGGGTTTGCTTCTTGTCCAAAGGCGTCTGCTTGGGTATTTACAGACACTTAATTGTAATGTTTTATTATCATTTAATTTAAGTATTAATGTCAATATTCTTTATTTATATATAATTACATATTAATATTATTATTTTATAATGCAATACCTTTGTCATGTGTTTCTACAGACATACTAACTGCATCCATCTCACTGATGATCTTAAATGGCATTTATACTTGTATTCTTAGAACAGCTGCCAGAATGATTTTAGTGTACGTTTGATTAGTTCATCTACCTGCTCCAAACACTCTATCTGCCTAGCAATGATGTCTGAGTCCTGAGGACCCGCTTCCCCGTTATCCTTGGACATCACTCTAGCCCTTCTGTCCTGACACACCAAGCCCCTGATACTCTGATTGTTTGATATCCCTTGAATCTATCCATCATTTTCCCACCAAAGCTTCTCCACTTATTCACCTATTGACTCAGTGATCCTTAGACTCCTTTCAAAACTTTTCTTCTACAGCATCTGCACTGAGGCCCTCCCCGCTCCTCATGGGTAAATCATGCTCTTCTCATACACTCCACACCTCTTCTCTCTTATCTTCCTCCATGACACATTCCACCTTGTTACACACATTGCATTCACTTAGCTATTTTGTTGTATGTCTTCCCTTTGAATACTACAAACCTGATGGGGCACAGATTTTGATTTGTCTTGCTCAGTGGGGTAAAAGAATGCCTAGACACTTTAAACATGATGTGTTTCCTGAATTACTACAGTTCTATCATTATTATAATAGAAAAATAATGCTAAAAAGGGTTGAAGATGCTTTCTCCAATCTAATCGTTCATTATGTTGACCATCAGTCACTCACATGTATCCAGTCTCTCTCAACTGCTGCGTCTGACTCACCCCACACACCTCCTGGGTATTCACATGATGTGAGAACCAAGCTTGATCCTGAAAAATAAAACAAACATGCATTTCAGAAATCAAGTCTCATTGAAAAAAAAAAAATTGAAGGGTACAGGGCAGTAAGTGTAAGACTAGAGGTAAAAGGCAAATGAAAACTTCCAGTTTCTTCTGACCTTCTCCACTTAGCATTTTCTCAATAAAAAAGTCTTCATCAGATAATAATACTAATAATTAATAATAACGGTAATCTCAAATAACACTTTTCTCAGGCCAAGCATTATTCAAGTTCTTTATGTAGATGAACTTCTAGTGGTAATCATAAAGAAGATATCAATATTATTCCCACTTTATAGATGAGGGAGTAGATAAGTTAGTCACCTTGCTCTGCATAGCTAGTAAGTTATGAGGTTAGACTGTTTTCCTGTGTAGCCTGTTTGTACAAACTGTGGCCTTTGTAATGTTGCTTAGGTTTGTAATAAAAAACTCTTTATGTGAGTCAGACATGGCATAAGTCTATGCTTCCATATTGAGCCATAAGTATCCAATTTTCCCTCCCCTCTACCAACATCATGGGTGAATGTGATGGCTCATCCTGGAAGTAAAATAAAATAAAATGTATAGACAGAAAGATAGGGCTATGAGATGGGACAAGTCCGGATCTAAGAGTCACAGGGCTTGCTTTCCTGGAATTGGCTGTGTGAAAATGATCAGAACACATCAGCATCACCCATTCTCAGTCTTCTCGTTACATAAAAATGCTGCTTTCGGATGGTTCTCAGTTGTTCTTATGGCCAGTGGATGAGTCCATGAAAGCACCAGTGAGGGCCTGTGCTGTTTGGCAGCTTACAGTGTTAATTTGAAAACAGTAGGAGGTGCGAGTAAAGGATTACCTACCAATATTTTACTTTAAACTCAGACCAACCTCCCTGGGGGAATTTAAGAATTGGATATATGGGAACAAACATGATTAAGCATGACAGTTTTGGAGTTATATCCTACTGGAGAAGTATCAAGAGACTAAGGACATCTAGAACAAAAACAGTGAGAAAATTAACCCTACACTAACCCCACTTCAGCAGGAGGTAAACTATCCTGCTTAGAAAAAACATTTCAAATGCATCAAGAATTTATTAAGCTCCTCCCCTGCTGCTTTTACTCAGTCTCCATTGGCTCAGGAATCATTGACCTTTAAGAACAATGAAACTTTGACTCACTCTGGTTTTTTAGTGCAATTCTTGATGGATATTTTGAGCATCAAGATAAAGTCAAAAGTAGTGAACAGAAGGGTTTTAGCATTATCACATTTGTCACCAGCTGGAGGGGAATTATGACTGGGACCTGTGATGGCTCTGATGCAAATGTTTGCAGGTGTGACAGTAGTTAAATGTGTGCTGTAAGTAGCTGTAGAAACTCGGAAACAGGTCCTAGAAGGGGCAGAAAAAGAGATGGGTTGGTTCAGGTGTCTGAGCTGTTTGTCAATGAGCCTGGCCAGGGAGTCTATGGCCCTTGGGAGAGGGAGAAGGGAAAAGGATCAGAAGGAAGTTGCCAGGGGATAGGAGCTAGAAAAGAGGACTTCAGAGTTAGCTAAGACAAAAAGATCCATGAGCAAATTATGGTGCATAGTCACTATGAGCACAGCAGATATTCTCAGTTCTTGAAGGTGCGTTCCCTCTCAGAAAATTGTCTTTTGACTGAGACTGCAGGTCCAGTCACAAGAGAATACATGCCATGGTGTTTTTGTGCTTTCATAAAGGTGTATGGGCCTGTGATAGATGAATGAGAGTATAACTTCTTTAATCAATTAAAAGTCATAAAACATATCAATGGTTAAAAGTAAAAAAGATTTCAAAAATAAGAATAAATATTTGTATAATATAAGAAGATACTAACTCTGTCTCCCTACCCATCAAATTGAAAAGAAGAAATAAGGAGAATGAATTGGAACCATACCACTCAGGACTTGTGTGCTTACCAAGAAGTCCTCATGTCACATCTGCTTTCAGGGAACTGCTAAATCCTGAACCTATTCCAGGGTTCATCTCAGTGTCAGCTAAGCTCTTGTTCCATACCACCCTAACTGAGATGCAGAGGAATGCTCACAGATAAACATTTCAAAGTCAATTAATCAGAGAATGCTATAGAACTAAGCCCAGCATCCACCAGAACTGAGAAGTCCCACTTTCTAGACTAACAGCAAACTTCACAAAAACATGCCCAAGTGTTGTCTACCTCTCTGTTCCCAGGGCCCTAAACAAGTGATTATTTAATAATTGACCATTTGTTGAATGAATGAAATGGAAAATACTTACTATACACATTAAAATCCTCATTCTTAAGAGAAACTGCAAGCATTTCTTCTATCAGCTTGCTTTCCTGTTCCATTAGACTTAAATGTTCTTGGTCTTTTCTCTAACTACCCTGCCTCTTCAGGTTTCTGACTCATTCTCCTAACTTACTAGCTCACTGCCTTCTATCATCTTGCTTCTGTTGTCTGAGGGCATGAGTGTGGCAAAAAAAAGAAGAGAAAAAAAATCCTCCCTGTAACATTTGTATTATATTATTATTCAAGCCAAGTGAAGGTTGAATAAACTCAGAAAACTAAGGAAGTCATTATTAAGAAGATGAGAAGCAATGTGGGATTTTTTTCCTTCCCGTTATTTCCACATGGTTATTGGCACCTCCACTTTACAGTGGTTTTAAGATTATTGCAGTGGAAACCTGGTTACAAAAATACAGATTTACTTTCCCTCATCACAACATGGACCTCACCATGTGAAGATACAATTTGTATTTTAAAACACATATTAAATTCCATTCCAGTCCCCAAAGCTGTGCCTCCCAGCTCTTCCCATCCTACCACATGCAGATCCTCACTGCTTGAAGCAAACTTGATGTATGGAAATCAGAATTCTCTTAAACTCCAAGGTGATCCTTTCTTTTATAAGAATATTCACCAAAATGTTCCTAAGAAATAGCTGCTTCCTCCACTGCATTTAAATGATAATGCGGCACACAAAAATTCAGTCCAGAAAGAAAGTTGAAGGAGTCATGCCTTTAGATGACAAAAGATAACTTATGCATGAATAGTGATTTCTATATTTTAAAGTGTTGCAATCAATTGTAAAATCCAATTACATAAACAATCGCCTTCTGCAAATAAAATAGGAGTATAGAGCAAATAATTCAAATCTAGTAAAAGACAAAGTTTGTACCTTCAAGAAGTTTATGTTTTAATTACAGCAAAAGCAGGATAAGTATTTAAAAAAGAGGTTAATATGACCCCGCCCCCGATAAAGGCATAGTACAATCAAAATAATGGAGGTCACACGTAGCCAGGAAGATAAAGTCAGAGAGAGAAAACGACACTCTTTTAGATGACACAGGCACACACTGAAACCACTGTGCTCAATCCCTATTCCTGGGAGAAAGGAAAATATATCCAAGGGTTTAAGACCATAAACTTTCAAGGAAAAAAAAATATCTTTTCTCATCCATTGCAAGTCTCTTGGCCGAGATATTTGTAATAAAAGAGATTAACATGAGAAAAGCATGCAAATGTATTTAATGTAAGTTTTATGATACTAGAGTCATCAGAAATGAAGAACCATAGAAACAGAGAAATCTGTAAATTTTATGGACAGTCATGAACAATAGTGATTGACAAATAAAATTGTGAGCTAACAACAATAAAATGGGAGAGCATAGCAAGGCCAGTATATTCAAAATTTTCTCAGTGTCTTTGAGGGGCATTTCCTTCCTGTATGTATAAGTGTAGAACACCATCACATGAACATATTCTAGGGAGGTGGAAACGAGGTCAGAGAATAACATTTCGATCCTGCTTCCAGGATGAAGGATGAGGGGACAGAGTGGCCTTCCCACTTCTGCTGTCTTCTTAATTTTCAAAGTATTATAGTTTGGGACAATATTTCCTGCCCCCCATCAATATTAGCTTCCTTCCCTCACAGTAGTCAGGGAACATTATTACACTGTCTTCTTCTGAAGCTGTACTTAGTTGTGGTAATAGTTAACTTCACATGCAGCATAGGATGCGAAAGTACTAGGAGGATTTCCTCAATAAATCGCTGCCTCTACATGGTGGCAACCCTAAGGCACATGTTCTGCACAGGGGTACACAAGTACCACTGAAAGCTCTAAAGTGTTCAGCATCACAGACATAGCCAATAGAGTAACTGTTCAGATGACATTCATTCCCCAAATCCTGACGTGGTAGGTCAGTATCTATTGTGGCAGTTTGGTAGTAGTACAACTTTTAAAACATAGACCTTAGTGGAAAGTCATTCAGTCATGGGGGCTCCACCTTCTTGAAGAGAGTAACATTAATTCGTTAGAGTGCATTCCTTCTCACAAGGGTAAATAATTTTTCTTGAAAGTTGCTTATTATAATGTGAGGCAGCCAGGGGTGATGGTACACACCTATAATCCGAGCATTTGGGAGAATGAAGCAGGAGGATTACTGTGAATTTGAGTACAGCCTTGGCTACATAGTGAGTTCAAGGCTAGCCTGAACTGCATAGTGAGACTCTTTCTCAAAAAGAAAGAAAGAAAGAAAGAAAGAAAGAAAGAAAGAAAGAAAGAAAGAAAGAAAGAAAGAAAGAAAGGTGACACCACTAATATGGAGTCAACAAAATTTTACTTTGGTTGTCTGTAGTAGCCAGTAGAGCAATCCTTGCTGAATCTACTTTCCTAAGGATAATTTTAAACCAAGTATACATATGTGATGCAAACACGTTAACATTATAAAGTATCTAATGGCAACATAAGAATGGGACTGAAATGTAACACACCTGCATCTTACCTCCTACCTTAATAATTTTGGGCAGCACACTCACCACTATTACTTTCAGATGCTTCATTGTGAAACAGAGACTGTATTTCTCATAGGTTTTATGAGAATTATGAAATGTGATTAAAAGATTGTGAATGTTTGTATTAAAAATAAACATTTATTACAGTAAAAGTCGCATAGCCATTAATCCCCCCGCACTTCAACATTATTCTCCCTTTATTTTTGTCACTTTCTGGAGGAGTTCTGAAAGTCAACTTTTATATCTTTTAGAGGTTGTCTTGATGTTCTCAATAGACTCAAGAGTTTAAAGCAATTTCTATCAAATAAAAGCACTGAAGTGTAAACTTATCCACCTTATCCACTGGATCAGGTACTGTGTGTCTTCGGGCTTTTTTGTCATCAAAATGATCATGAAAGGTAAATGTTTTGAACTGATTGAGGTATTGAGGGAACCACAGTAGTGTAAGTAAAAGCACTCATGAAAGAGGATTTCTGGAACTGCTTCAGAAAGTGGCAAGAACAATGGGATTTGTATGTTTAAGCAAAGAGGTGAGTGCTTCTATCTCATAAATCATTTACATAAAATTTTCAGCCTGGTAGAGATAAAATAGGAAATAATTCTTCTTATTCTTTTAATTATTTGTATTGAAAAAAAATTATATTGTCATAGCTTGCTTCCTATGAGAAAAGTCCAAGTACTGAAGAGTACTGCTTCAGAAAATCTTACACTGGAGGAAAATCAAGATTCTTCAAAGGCAATATCAGTTCCGACTACTCATTGCAAACTTCATGTAACTGGCATTCATTGATATGATCTCTAATATCAGCAAGTGGATCTGTTCCCCTTAGTTATTGAAGAATCTTCTTTCTCTATCAAAGAACTTATGTCTGCTTGCTTTTTTCTTCATTCTGTGAAAAATTGCTGGTCTGTACATTATGCTACTATGCTTCAACCACTTCTCCATTTGTAATCTTCTTTCTGTCTTCTGGTATTTTGGGTACTGATTTCTATACATCAAGTCTCAACATCACTTTGCCTTCTAGCTCCCCATTGGGTTTGGCCAGTGGGATATACCGGGGTGAGGTGGAAAGAAAGAAGAAGACCAGAGCATGTCTTCCTGTGCTCCCTCCTTGCTTTGTATTCATGAATTTGCAATGGTTGTGTGTCCCCAGACTATGCTACCTTTGCCTGTCTCCATCTCTCTGTCTCTTTGTCTATCTGTCTGTCTCTCTCTCTGTGCCTCTGTCTCTGTCTCTGTCTCTCTCTCTCTCTGGTAATAGCTTTCTGCTGCTTTTACTCCTTCAAAATCTCAACATCCTTTCCTGATTCACTAACGCTGTGCTCAGTAAATCATTTTCTTCAGAACTTCATGTCTGTCAATTTCTTCTGGGAAGCTGTGTAATTGTCTTTCAAGCTCCTTCATTCTTTTTGTCTATTTACCTATTCATTTAGCCATCAATTCAAATTAAAGCATGTCAGTTACTGTGCTGGGTCACTGAAGTGCAGACAAAAGCAGTGAATTGAAAGAGTGTAATGGGACCATGTCTGCATCCTACCTAGGAATGATAGAATGTCCATAGAGACTGCAAGCCTTCTTGTTTACAGAAGGTCTTCTTCATCAGTTGCCTTGGTAGAGCTCTAAGGTAATTTACAGAGAGACTGTATAATAAAGAGCCCAAACTTAGAGGTGAAATCTGCATATTCTGTTCCCTTTTCCTGAGACACCACACACACACAGACACACACACACACACACTTGAGCTCCTGGGAAAAACACAGAACTTTTCCTAAGCTGGGTAAACTAGCTTGACAATCCAAAAACTTTGTAAAATTATGGATAGAGAAACTGTGAGATATACAAGAAGAGCAATGAAACAAAACCAGTAATTTCTAAACAGATGATGATCACAGTTTGTGGAATCAGCAATAATCAAAGTCCATACATACTTTACACAAAAGCAAAAGACATCAGAATCGTAGACACTGTACTGAATCACAGAAGCTGAATCCCAGGGAGAGTGTGGCAAGTTCCTAACATGATCATGATCAAACCTCTCATGACTCCTTGTGTTTGCCTTTCATTTTTAATGAGAAACAGAGCCTTAAGTAGGTCATGGCAAAATTTCAGGAAATAAACTATATCTGGAGGAAATACTTGGGGACCAAGGACCTCACTAGCTCCTTCACACTGTAGGCAATCACTTTCTCCATCCCTACAAGGCCAGACCTGCTTCTGGTTCTGCTGACTGGGAAAGGTTCAGTACATTTTCCTCATCCCTGAATACCCTCAAGTGAGGGTGGATTAACTTGCCCTTGGTTTTCTTGGAGTGAGGCATCATCTGTCATGCTGTATGTCTTTTTAAAATTTTCTTGGCTTGAACCTTTCCATTTTGTTATCGTAAGTACGATTGCCAGCAGTTCCAACTGTGAGCTATTTGAGTTCTCAGGTGTGTGTTTGAAGAAATGAAGACCTGTGCCAGGAACATAGGTTAATGCTAGTGCCAAACACAAATTCTCCTCTATCAGATTCTGGAGACATACTTGAGGTGATTGTTAGAATAACTCATAGCAGTCATATGGCCTTCTTTATTTCTGAAGAGATGCTTTGGGACCACACTATTGTTAGAAAAAGGTGACTAGTCAGACCTGGATTCTTTATATGCACAGGAGTTCATGAGAAAACTCTCTCATTAATTTGGTCAATGCCATTTAGACAACTGTAGGGTATGGGAGTTGACCAGAACCCAACCATCAGGATTGAAGTACTTGTTTCTCAAGTTTTAAGAGAATTACTGTGGACACCTCCTACCTGAATTTTCTTTCAAAACATGTCTTTGGCTGAAAAAAAGATCGCAAGTTAAGGTCTAGCTTAGTGACTTTGTGAGATCCTGTTTTAAAAATAAAAAATGTATTTTAAAAAGTGCTAGGGATGTATCTCAGCTAGAAGGACCTGGGTCCAAACCCAAGTCCTTCCCACCTTTAACCAGAGAAACCTATCATTAGTTACTTTTTAATAATCATCTATATGCTATAAGCCTAGGAATGGAAGTGTTGAATCACAGAAGAAACATATTTGTAACTTTAATAGTTATTACAATTGTTTTTATAGAGACTGTACCAATTTATACTCATACAAATAATGGATGAGAAGTTCCTAAACTTTTGAAAATGCAGCATGGCATGAAGTGTTTTTGGTCATTTTTAAAAATTTTATTAGTACATTTTTATAGTAGATAACAAGTAAAATCACTGTTAAGAGTTGATACACGTACAAAACATATCCTAATTCTTTCTACATCACCTTCACTTCCCTCATATCTCTGAATGCCCTTCCCATTTGCAAATGTTCTATCTCCCTGATTCCTATTATCCACTCCTAATGTTGTTCTTTAATTTATTTGTAACTGGGGATTCTCATATAAGAGAAACCATGCAATATATAAGCTTCCGTGTCTGATTTAATTTGCTTAAGTGTATGGCCTCAAAGTGCATCCATTCCTCTAAAAATGACTGAAGTTTACTCTTTTGATGGTAGAGTAGTACTCCATTACACATAAATTCCACATTTTCTTTATCCATTTATGTGTTCATGCATATACAGGCCACTTCCAAGATAAAGTTTTTATGGATTATGTTGTTTAATTATAGGTATACATGTATCACTGTAGTACAATGTTTTTAAGTCTTTAGAGAAGATAACCAGAAGGATAAAATGAAATTTCTAGTTTTTAGATTTGTGAGGAATATATATACTGATTTCCATAGTGGTTATACTAGTTTATATTCCCACCAACAATTTCCAATAAATTGAGCATAATATTTCAAACCAATTTTACTTTATATTTCATTTTTCTAAGCTAACTGTATCATTATTTCACACAAAAAGCCAGTTGTATTTGTTTTGAAAAGTATTTGACAGACATTTTCCCTATTTTTCTACTAAAATTTATTTATTGATTGTGAGTATTTTTCTTGTGCCTAGGGAATTAGCGTTTGGTGATTTGGCAGTAGGAGTTGAAAATATTTTTCTGCACTTTGACTTTATTACTGTGGTTTTATCATGACAACTTTTTTACTCTTAATTTTTGTATCTTCAAATTTATTGGTGTTATTGTATTCCTTGTGGGAAGCTGGTAAATGTACATAACAACAACTCAATTCTTTTTCATCTCCTTTCCCCCTCCTGGGAAGGATTTCAGTTTTTTAAGTTAAGAAAATTACTTTTCACTCTGCAGTTAAAAATAATTTCTCCATGGTTTCTTCTCACATCCTTTACTTAAAATAGTTGTTTTTGCCTTTCTAAAAGAAACATCTCATTCATAAGCATTCTGATCCACTTGCTGATTGTTTCAAAGAATGTGCATATCTTGGATTCAGGCCAAGCACCTGCTCAAAAATTTTTTAAAATCTAATGAAAATGTATTTACAAAGATAAAATGTTAAGTAATTTTAAGATGAAAGAGTATATGGCTAATAGATCTCAGAACTAATGTTTGTAAGATTGTTAAATGAAAGAGAAAAGTCTTAGTTGGGTGACCAGTTTCCCAAGCCCCACAAGTGGAGAAAGGGTTACATTTCAAGCAGGAAGGAAAATGTAAGACTGTCTAAATTTACTATGACCTGTAGGAATGTACAATTAGTTTTAAAGGAGAGGCACAAACTAAAGTTTGTGATGGTCAAAAATTTCCAAAATTGAAAAATTCATTATGTAGCTGATCTGTTTTGAATTGCCTCACAAAATCAATCTTATGTCTGGAAAAGCAAAACAAAGTTAGATCATTCCTGATGTGTTTCTTTAAGACAGTGGCCCAAGGTGGAGTATCTATGAGATCAAAAAGGGAATGTTTTAGTATTTCCTTATCTTTTTAAAGAAGTAAAATAAACAAAACTCTTCAGCCCAATAATCTTCAGTAACCAAAGCTAATATTTTCTTCCTTTTATTAGAACTGGAAAAAGTGTTAGAGCTCAGTTGCTATATGCTTTATCAACTCTTAGGATATAATAACTAATTTCCAGTGTTTAATGAGGTTTTACTATATTCCAAACTCCATGGAAACACATTCCACATACTTCACACACCATCACAAAATGTGCAAGAAAATCATTAAATGTTGGGAATATTACCGTGTCCCATTTGAAAGATAAGAGGCTGAAATATAGACATGCTAGTTAAATTTTATCCTAAATCATGTAACTTGGAGAGAAACTCAACCTTTATGAAAGAAATCTTGGGAATTAATCATTTCATAGTTTGAAATTGCTATTAGCCAAACACTTAACTTTAGACAAGTAACATAACGCTGAAGATCATTTGCCTATTTCAGTCCACTGTTTTTAAGATGATTTAAAAGTCTAGCAAAACACTTATTAAGTATAAGAATATAATAGAAATAAAAAAGATGAAAAACATTTGGCATAAATAAAAGGGAGTTACTCAAATAAATTCAAACCTATGATCATGATAGCTTTATTTGCAAATTAAGACCAAGGAACCTAATAGTAGAAAATGTACCAAAACAAAATCCTCCTACTAAGCATATATATTGATTTTCATGTATAAATTTCTCATAAAATTGTAAAAATAAGCCAAGGTTGTCTAAAGGTTTTTTCTGCTCCCTAAGCTAGAAGTAGATTTGGGATTAGCAGATAGGGGAATCTCATTCCTTTCTCTCTTTCACTTACTGTAAAATAAAGAATGAACATTCTTGTTCCTGGGAAGCAAACTTTAACCCTTGAACTTCTTAAGTACAGGAGCGTCTGTTATTCATGAATCCCTGAGATAATACTTGAGGTTTTACTAGAAAATGAGACACTCAGGACGATGGCTTGTCACAAGAAAAAATAAACATGTCATTAGAAATCTGGGGCTATGAACTTGTCCCATCTCTGGGGAGGAAAGGAATTTGGAGGTTGAGATATGGCCAGTGATGCAATCATGCCTCCACAATGAAAATCCTAGAGTCCTGGGAAGTGAAAATATTAATGCTTTCTCTTTATTTGGTCTTGACTTGTGTCCTCTGGAACAATACTGAAATCCTAAATTGGCTGAATGTAGGATTCAGGATTAGGATTTAGCAATTACCTGAATTCTGTGAGTCATGCAAGGGGAATTATCAAGCACAAAGAAGGCTATTACTAGGCTTGGATTTGTAGCCTGTCATAGTGTGTGCAGCTAACATCTGAGGAGGGTGGTCTTGGGGACTATGTCCTTAACCTGTGAAAGCAATGCTGACCCCAGCTGGTAAGTGTAAAAGTTATCCTGGATGTAGTGTAACAGTTGATATCAGAGCACAATTCATCCCTCATCCTACGGCTCCTGGAAAGATGTTTTGAATCCATGCTGCAGAATTTAACCTGGACAGAAAAAACTCTGGAATGACAGTTTCTGTCCTTTCATCTAAATCCAACTTGTACCAGCTGGTTTAAGTCTTCTTTTCATTCTCTCCTAGGCCAGCTTGATTTAACTAACATGTGGGTTCATGCAGATGATAACAAAGTATTCTTGCTCTCATTTGAAAATGGAAATTGGTATAGTGGGAAGATCTCTAACACAGAAGCATGAGGACTTGGCTTCAAATCCCTACATTGGTAAACTTCAAGCCGAGTGCTCAAGTACGTTATCAGCCTGAAACTTTAAAAACATTATATTTGTTCTAACTACCACAGAGATATTTCCCAGGATTTCCCCATGTATCACATACAATATAGTTTTGACAGTGTTGTAAGTACTATCAAATGCAGCAGCTGAGATCAGACATTTACTGCATCATTTTAAGAAATGATTGTAAGTCTGAAGACATTCTGGGTAGTTCTTTACATATGGCATCTATTTCAGGCTTTATGAAAACATGTAATAAGAATTTAATTACATTTTATACATAAAAACTGAACTGAAATTCTTTTTAAAAATCAAATATCTCATAAATGTCCTAGCCAGATTTGAATTCTGTGCTACATGATATAATTCCAGTGACAATAATGATCTTGCTATCTACTTAAACTCTCTACTTTTTAGTCAAGATACTGGACCCTGACAGAAAAAGAAGAACATATGTAGTGGTTCTTTCAAATTCATTAAATCAACCACCTACTCAGCTAACTATGGATATTAGTTAATTTTAGATCTGGTGATTGTTTACTGAAAACCTAACAAATAGACTCTGAACAACCATTTTTCTTTCACCTAAGCATATAAAAATTGGAGCCATTCTGAGCAGCGGTGGCAGTGCCAGGCACCATAATGGATACAGACCCTGAATTGTTTTCTATTGGTCATGTTTTGGTGCTATATTGTCATTTGTCCTTCAATCCATGATCACACACTGTACCTAGCATCTGGTTATAAAGTTCGCATTCCATGGAGCAGTAATAAAATGATAGAGAAAAAGGGGATCAGCTCAATTCAAGTTTTCTCACTGAAAGCCCCCATACATTGCTTCTCCTACTCCATGAACATCTTTGCCCCATAACATCAACTGGAAATGAGAGAGAAGAAAACCAGTAGTAGTATATCTCTATGGAGCTGTCCATCACAATTAGACCTCCATTATTAACAACAAGTGAGAGAAGGGACAGTGATGTGTAACAGCCAGCTCCCAGACCTATTAAAAATATTTCTCAGAAAAAGTGTCTCCCTGCACCATGAGAAGGACAGCCAGTAAAGTAAGCACCCAGGGTTTGGCCGCCAGTTTGGCCAGAGGAACCTGATGCCTGACCCATCACCCTACACTGTGGGAAGTGCTTGGGGCCCAGTGTCTGGCTGGGCCAGAGGAATGCAGTGCCTGACCCATCTCCCCTGCTCCAGGAGAAGGGCAGCTGGTGTGGCAAGCACGTGGGGCTTGGCCACCAGTTTGGCCAGAGGAAGCTGGGGCCTGACCCATCCCCCACACTGCAGGAAGGGCAGCCAGTGAAGGAAGCAGCTGGGACCCTGCAACCTGCTCTACCAGATGAACTTTGAAAATGACAAGAGGAGGGAGCAAAATGCAATCTCAGACCTCCAGCTCACCCAGAACAAGTCCAGGAAACAACAACAAAGAAGAAATTAAAACACACACCTGAAATTTCTGAAATGATAGCAACTGAAGTAAAGAAACAACTCCAAGAGGTTATAGAAGAAATCAGATCAGAAATAATCTGTCAAGTAAAAAAAAGAAATGACAACCATAATGAAAGAATCACTCAGCATATCTAAGAAAGTCATAGAGAAAAATATAGAGGAGCTTAAAAAAATAGTGGAAACCTTGAATATAGGAAAAAATTCAAATGCATGAAACAGATTCAATGATAACCAGAAAATTAAAAATTCTGATGAAAGCTGGTAAAACTGTTTGAATGAAACTGAAGATAGACACTCAGACCTTGAAGACATCATTGCAGCTAGCAACCATCAAAGGAAAACTTTAAAAATAATAAGTAGGAAATAACAATCCAACAGCTTCAGAAATGATGCTAAAAAGAAAAATATAAAAGTAATAGGTGTCAGTGCAAAAGCAGGAGTCAACACAAATGACATAAAAGATTATTTGCAGAAGTAATAGCAGAAAATTTCTCAAGAATGGGAAAAGAGTGTGACATACAGGTAATTGAGACATATAGATCTCCAGTTAGCCATAATCAAAATAAATCCTGAGACATATAATAATCAAGATCCCAGAAATTCATCACAAGAACAGAATATTAAAAGCTGTCAGAGAAAAAAATTAGATCACCTATGAAGGAAATCCTATCAGAATCACAGCACATTTCTCAACACAAACCATCAAGACAAGAAGAGCTTACAGTAAGGTATTTTGAGTCCTGAAAAAAAGCAACTTGTAATGCAGACTAATATACATACTTCCATGACAAAGAACAATTCAAGAAATTCATGACTGCAAAACCAACCCTACAAAAAGTACAAAAAATATATTCTAGAAGGAGACAAAAATGACCACAATTCCGAGATAACAACAGAAAGAAACCACCAAGAGGGGAAAAAAATTAAACACAGGGAAAATGTAGGGAACTAACAGTCAGAGAACAGTATGACAAAAATAAGCCAATACATATTGGTTATGACAACCAATGTAAATGGTCTCAATTAATCAATTAAAATAAACAGACTTGTAGAGTGGATCAAGAAACAATATCCGGGGCTGGGGATTTAGCTCAGTGGCAAAAGCGCCTGCCTGGCAAGTGCAAGGTCGTGAGTTCGGTTCCTGGTACCGGAGAAAAACCAAAAGAAAAAGAAAAAAAGAAACAATATCCAACAATATGCTGTACAAGAAACACATTTAACCTAAAAGGAAATTCCAAACTGGAAAATCAAAGGATGGAAAACAATACTCCATGTGACAGGAATGCAGAAAAAAGCAGGGGTAGCTATTCTGCTCACAAACAATGTGAGCTTTAAACTGTGAATGCTCAAATGAAATAAACAAAGTCACTACATACTTGTTAGGGGAAAACTTCAAGGGGAAGGGATAACAATCCTAAGTATGTATACACCAAATACAGGAGCACACAACTATATAAGACAAATCTTAATAGACATGAAAAACCAAATAATCAAAAAGCCAATTGTAATAGGGGACCCTAACACCTTATTAACACAGGGAGATAGATCAATGGGACAAAAAAGTAGCAAAGAAATAACAGAACTGAACCAAACTTGTGAACAAATGGAGTTTGTCAATCTTTACAGAGATGTTCCACCCAAAACCATCATAACACACATTCTTCTCAGCTGCACATGGGATATCCTCTAAAATAGACCACATACTATCCCATAGAACATGTTTAGGTAAATGCAAAGTAATTAAAATTATATCATGCATATTATCTTACCATAGTTCAATGAAATTGGAAATTAATGACAAAAGGAACCTCAAAAACTCCATAAACACATGGAAATTAAATAACACCCTCTTGAACAACCAATAGGTCACAGATAAAATTAAGGAAGAAATTAAACAATGTGAACTATCAAAGGAAAATACAAGTACAACTTACTGGAATCTGAGGGATGCAATGAAAGCAGTCCTCAGAGGGAAATTTATAGCACTGAACTCACACATCAAGAAAACAGAATGAGAACAAATAGCCTAATATTGCACTCCAAATTTCTAGAAAAAGAAGAGCAAACCAAGCTGAAAGCCCAAAGAAAGTAGAAAATTGTAAAGATCAGGGAAGAAATCAACACAATTGAGACAAAGAATTAATGAATCAAGGATTTGGTTATCTGAATGAATAAATAAAATTGATAGACCACTAGCAAACATCATCAAAGAAAGGAAAGAAAAAACTCAGACTCAAGTAATAAGGGGTGAAATGGGTAAAATCACTATAGATCCTATAGAAATTCAGAAGATCATCACCACCTACTTTGAAAATGTTTACTCTCATAGGATGGGAAACACTGAAAAATGGACAAATTCCTATATATGTATGAATAACTAAACCTGAATCAAGAAGATATAAAAAATCCTGAATATCCCAATATCAGTTAACAAAATTGAAAATATGATTAAAAATTACCAACAAAGAAAAGCCCAAGTCGTGATGGATCCACAGCTGGATTCTACAAGAAATTTAGAGAAGATTTAAAGCCAATACTCCTCAAACTCTTCAATAAAATTGAAAGGGAAGCAATTCTCTATAACTCACTCTGGGAGACAAGTATTATACTGATACCAAAACCAGAGAAAGAGCCAACTGAAAAAGAGAACTATAAGCCAATCTCCCTAAAGAACAGAGATGCAAAAATACTCAGTAAAATTCTAGCAAACAGAATGCAGCAAATCATCAAGAAGGTTATACACCATGTCCTAATGGGATTTACTTCTGGAATGCAGGGATGGTTCAATATACACAAATCAATAAATGTATACACTATATCAACAAAGCCAAAGACATATGCAAAAAATCCCTTGAAAAAGTCCAACACTCATTCATGATTAAAAATAAATGCTACAGAACATTGTAATAGATGGTCTTTACCTCAATCTGATCTGAGCCATCTATAACAAACCAATAGCCAACATCATACTAAATGGACAAAAGCTGAAAGCTTTCACTTTAAAATAAGGAACAAGGCAAGGATGTCCACTGTCACCATTACTCCTCAACATAGATCTGGAAACTTTAGCCAAAGCAATTAGACAGGAGAGAGAAATATAAGGAATAAAAATAGGAAAGGAAGAAGTGAAATTATCATTATTCATAGATTACATGATGCTTTACATGGAAAACCCCAAAATATCCACCAAAAGACTTCTAGAATTAATAAACAAATTCAGTAGCATATCTAGATACAAAGTCAGCACTCAAAAATTAATAGTATTCTTATAGACAAAAAACACTGAGAGAAAAATTAGGGAAACCAAAAAAAAAAAAAAAAATAGGGAAAATATACCTCTCACAATAGCATCTAAAATATTGAAATAGTTAGGAATCCATCTAACAAAAGATGTAAAATATCTATACAGTGAAAACTACAGTACTCTGAAAAAAGAGATCAAAGAGGATTTCAGAAAATGGAAAGACAATCCTTGCTCATGAATAGGAAGAATCAATATTGTGAAAATGACCATACTCCCAAAATTGTTATACAAATTCAATGCATTCTCAATCAAAATACCATCAGTATTTATTATTAGTCATTTGAGAAATGCAACATTCCTAAAATTCCTCTAGAAGCAGAAGGGACCTAGAATAGCGAAAGCAATCCTGGGCAACAAAAGCAACACAGGAGGCATCAAAATCCTGACTTGAAATTATACTACAAAGCTACTGTGATAAGATCAGCTTGGTAGTGGCAAAAAAGACAGACCTGAGGATCAATGGAACAGATTAGAAGATGCAACCACAACCACAAGCATACTCAGTGACCTTATCTTTGACAAAGGGCCCAAAAATATTCACTGGAAGAAAGATAGCCTCCTTAATAAATGGTGCTGGAAAAACTGGCTTTCCACATGATGATTAAAACTAGACCTATGTCTATCATTATGCACTAAAGTATTCAAAATAGACTAACAGTCTAAATACTAAAACCCAAACACTAAATCTACCAGAAGACAAAGTAGATAAAAATCTTGAAGACATAGGGGTAGGCATAGAATTCATGAACAAAAAGGAAACTGCACTGGAAATACTTCAAAGAATCAACAACTTGGATCTCATTTTAGTGAAGGGTTCTTTACACATCAAAAGAAAACACTGGGGCTGGGGATTTAGCTCAGCAGCAAAAGCGCTTACCTGGCAAGCGCAAGGTCGTGAGTTCGGTTCCCAGTACCGGAGAAAAACCAAAAAAAAAAAAAAAGAAAAAAAACACTAACAGAGTAAGAAGAAAACCCACAAATTGGCAAAAAAATTTAGCCAACTGTTCCTCAAACAAAGAACGTCTATCTAGAACACATAAAGAATTTTTAAAAATCAGGTCCTCAAAATTCGAAGATCCAATACAAAGATAGTCATCTAAGATGAAAACCCACTTCTGTGATAAAGAAATGCAAATGACAAATAAATACATGAAAATGTTCGCCATTATTAGTCATTTGAGAAATGCAAATTAAAACAACACTGAAATTCCATATCACACCAGAAAGAATGGCTATCATTAAGAAATCAAGCCATAACACATGCTGGAGGGGCTGTGGGGAGAAAGGAACCCTTTTCCACTATTAGTGGGAGTGTAGACTGGTGCAACTACTGTGGAAATCATTTTGATATTCCTCAGTAAACTAGGATTAGAGGTCCCATTGAACCCAGCTCTTTCCTTTTTGGGTAGTTTTCCAAAAGAATTGAAAGCATCATACCACAGTGATATATGAGTATCTATGTTCATAGAAGTGCAATTTGTCATAGCTAAACCTTGGAAACAATCCAAATGGTCATCAACAGAGGAATGGATAAAAAAGATATTTTTATACATTGGAATTTTACTCAGTTATAAAGAAAGACAGACTCAAGGCTTTTATAGGTAAATAGATGCAACTAGAGACTATATTCATAAGTGAAATAAATCAGACTCACATGTGTAATCATTTTGTCTCCCTAGTGTAAGAACCTGAAAGAGGAAATAAAATCTAAAAGGTCCAATAGATATTGTGATAGGGAAGAAACTGCTCAAAAGGAAAGAACAATTGGAATGAGGGAAAAGAGAACAAGAAAGAAGGAAGGGAAATATATATAAGATAGCTAAGATAATTTTACTGGTTTTTTGAAGGGAAGGGGTAATGTTTAATTGTTTGATCAGTATTACATGCCTATATCTGGTTATCTGAGTAACCAATTTGAAAATAACTATATGTAATACAACAACCATTGTTAATTTCCTATCAGCTGGTTTGAATTTCTGTATCATTTTTATTGCTTTTGTGTTATTTTGATTATGTTTTTGTTTTTGTTATTTTGTTTCTCTTATTTATCTCTTCAACATAAAAGTAAATACATTTAAAAAAAGTATTTCATCTGTCAGCACCATACTCACTTCAAGGACAGAATTTACTATCATGATGATTAGTTATTTCAAATGTAAAACAACTGTGCAATAGTGAAGCCTCAGCTAAGATGGAGTAAACACTTTCCCTTATTCAAGAAACTATTCCTTTATTGAAGAAATTATTCATTGTATGTTACAATCCTATTTCAACATTTATTGTTTCACTAGTAATAATTCACTTACTACTTTACTAAAACTTTCAGTCAATTTGATGGATTCATTCATTGAAATATTTATTCTATTTCCTAAGGTATAAGATAAATTTACACACAGAGATGTGAAATGTTGTCTAATGGCACACAATGAGTCAACAGATGACACAGATTCACAAATTATATTCAAAGAAAATAATAAAAGGTAGAACACAGGAAAGAAGGGAGAAAGGAAGTACAGCAAGGAAGAAGAGAGGGAGGGTGGGAAGAAGGAAGAAAGAAAGGAGGAAGGGGAAAAAAAAGAAGGAAAGATAGATGGGTTTGACATTACCCTGTCTGGGGTATGGGAAATATCCTCTATGTCCCATGTTGTTAAAAGTAGACTTATCCTCTTCATACATAATATTTCCAAGCACATGCTTATGGACTTAATATTTATATTCTGTTAACTCACTATTGGGCTATATTTGGAGATGCTGTCTCTGAGGAAGTAATTAAGATTAAATGAGGGCATAAGGATGAGCCCTGATACAATAGAATTAGTGTTCTTGTAAGCAGAAATTCCAGAGAGCTCTTTTTCTCTTCGAAGGCACCAAATAAAGGCTATATACTATATGAGGACAAATTGAAGAGGTGGCTATCCACAAGCCATTAAGCAATCCCTCACCAGAATTGAATCAGATGGAACCTTGACCTTGGACTTCCAGTATCCAGAACTGTGACAAAATTATCTATTGTGTAAGTCACTTTATTAGATGGCTTTCCTGTTGCTGGACACAATACCCAATACCTATAAATTAAACAAGGAGAGGTTTAATTTGGCTTACATTTTAAAAGAATTTAGTCTGTGGTTAGCTGGCTTCAGAGTAGGAAAACCAAGATGAAAGTTTGTTGCAGAGGAAACCTTCTTAGTTCCTGGTTCCTGAAGGAGAACAAGGAGCCAGATAGGAATGGGCCAGATAGAGTCCCCAAGGTCATGTCCTCATGACCCACCCAGAAGTTGCTCCACTAATCCTCTGGGAGGCTCCCAAGTGAATCAAGTTAACATAATCAAGTTTAACTGTTATAATCATCTAGAATATATAATGAATTAGTTATGTCATCCAAGCACATTAATGCACATATGTAATAAAAGTGTTATACAGCTAATAGTCTTTCCTGGTTTTGAGGAAAACACTATTACTTGTTTGTACTTAAATTTATCTTGCACCTTAGGAAGTTGAACAAATACTTCCATGGATGAATCCATGAAATCGACTAGAAATCTTAGGAAAATAGTAAATGTACTATTACTAGTGAAACAATAGCTGTTGAAATAGGAATGTAAATCAGTCAATTGCTCTCATGTCAGCTCTCAACTGGCTGTGGATTTGGGGCTGCTTTTTGGCTTTCTATATCCTCAGTGGTGAGAAAGTGGTGCTTATATCACCTTGAGCTGACACACAGGATCAAGCAAGAGTCATGAGCCAAGGTCTTCTGATCCCTATGCCACAGAAAGAAAATTTGATATGAAGTCAGAGAATCTTGCTAATTAGGACCCCACCTGTCACCACATGGGCATTGTGGAGGCCATTACCATGCTTTGCAGTTCAGACATACAGGGAGACAGTTTGCTCAGAGCACAGCACAACAGGCTACAATCTTGAGTCTAAAGTCACAAATGTCACCTCGGCACCATTCAATGAACTGATACTTACAAAGACTGCCTACATTATTTTGCATTTTGTGACTGTACTATACTTGAATTTTTAAGTAGTCTGGTGTTTCTTTTCTTATGGCTGTCAAGGGAGAAAACCACAGCCACTCAAATTCTTTTTTGGCTCCTGAAAGGTACAATAAAGATACTGTGAGTTCTTTCACTGGAATACACGTTCAGCTCCCCGGTCCATGCAAAACAAATACGATGTTAATCTGCCAAAGCCAGGGGGCTTCTGAGAGAGGAGAATGTCTAATGGTGAAAGCCCAATTATTTCACTTGTATCTGTGCACCCTGAGGCAGAGTGAATAGGGTCATTGGGAGCTCCTCTGGAGAGTCCTCAGGGAACAGACTATTGATATAACTGGAGTGAATGAGGACTCCAATCCTCTAAACTGATGATGCTTTATGTGATTTAAGAGAACAGAGGCATAAGCCTCATGATCTGGTTCTCTTGAACACCAATTTTGTGGGGAACGCAGGAAAAGAACAGAGCAGACATAATAATGTAATAAGTTGTTTCCTTTTGTCCCTCTTGTTGGCTCAAAGCAGGACAGGCTGTTTTGTCTAAGAGCATTTGCAGACACCAAAAAGCTTTGTGGTTACTTATTCAGAATTGTACCAAAAACACATCTAATTTTCTCTTACCATATAACCCTGTTAAAATAAGGAAAACTAACAACACATACTTCCAGATAAAGGTCATAAGATCACACTTGGGGGGTAGGCATTGGCATGGTCTAAGAGTCATATTCTCATGGAATATGAATATGACTCTCATGGAGTCAGCCCAGAAATCTACCTGACAAAACTTTCTTTGACAGGGAAGATCCACACAAGGAAGATCCAGAAGATCCCGGCTCTGGGTGCATGTGTCATTTCACACAAACCATAAGTAAAGGATATGTCATGGCTTTTACTCCATGAAATATGGTTGCTCTTGCTTTATAACATTTACAGACCTGTCACAGACTTTTCTCACACTGTTATGAAGCCTCTGCTTTGTGTGCCTATAACCTAAATTTATACACTCTATATTCCTCTACTTTGTTAAAGCTCTATGGATGAAGAGAAAGACTGGCTGATCTAGAAGCTGGTGCTGGCTGAATGTTTTAATTGGAAGTAATCATTCCATTCCTGCTGATTCTGGAAAAATCTCAGAATGCATTATTTTCAGTTGGAGGAAAAGAGAAATATAACAGTGAGATAATAAATGATACTTGTCTGTCTTCTGTGGTGTACACTGTACCTAAGCATGCTTGGCATTATCTTTAATATTCTTATGGGGCACCATTCTTGAATCACTCAATCTTTGGCTCAACTCTTTACTTCTCAGTGCCTTCCTCTGACCATAGAATATAACTGGTAAGGACGGACATCTTGTACTACCTCTGAGCAGTATCTCAGAGACTGTTTTCACCACCTCAGAGTAGACTTGCAAGTTCCTTAGCCTACATGAGGCTCAGGCTGCACTGAGCCTCCTGCAAGAGTCCCTAAAGAAAAAGGAGATGGGAGAGGAATAACCTTATTCGCATGTTACTTTCTAGGTTTTAACTTACATAGCATAATGAAAACATTTGAAGAAGTATGTGTCTTTTATGAAAAACATTATCATTTCTTGAGCTTCAACATTGTCACTGAGATGGAAAATTCCATTAGGCAATCAGACAAATGGAATTTAGAATTTTAACTGTTTATTTTCTCTTCCATACTAAGAAAATAGAAAGTGATATTTAAACCTTTCAGCAGCCATCCATCAACTGGTTAGGCCAATTACAGAGGAGCTTTCACACCATTATCCCATCTCCTTCCATATAAACTCAAGTGTCTCAAGTAGTTTAATGATAGTGTCCGACCAAAGGTTCAGAGGCAAGTCCATCTACACTGTGCAATTTGGAAAACGATCTATAGTTTGTATCTGTGATCGTCTGAGGTTAAGAGGGTGATGAGGAACATTTAAATGGTTTCTGGTCAAGGAAATAGGACTTAAAATAAGTATAGACTTCAAAATAAGTGGGGAAGAGGTAATTTACAATTAAAGTTATTTTTATTAGAATTTCTTCAGAACAAAAATTATGTTTCCATATTTTAACCTATTAAAGCATCTAATATTCCTTTTTAAGTTCCTGTAAACCATAAGTCTAGACTTCCAGCTCCAGCTATTATTGTGGAACTTCTCTTCAGGATTCATTTAAGTAAATAATTAACTATTTTTAAACACACAAATATAATATTCATATCAGAAATGACATCCACAAAACTCTGGATAATCTCATAATTAAGATTTTACTCCTATGTTATTTTCTATTCTGATAATCTTCTAAGTATTTATTTATGTAACATGGGAAAATGCAATTGAAAGATGATATAACTTTAAAAAGTCTCACCTTCAGTGTTCTTGGCAGCTTGGCCAATTTTTATTCCTCAAAGAAGCAAAACTGTTTCTTACCTTATGGATTTTATATTTTACTTTCCCTGTCTAGAATTCTCCTTCCCTGTGTCCATAGTTATGATCTTGATTCTCGGCCCATACTTATTCTTTTAGGATAAGCATCACAGATCAAGAAACCTAATTGTCCTTCTTATTGTGTCTTTTTAAATGCATTGTCCAGTTTTAATTTACGTATAGCTATTTATTCCATATGTTAATAATAGGATTTTGTTTTTAAAATGGTACCAGACTTTAAAAAGACTCTCACTAGACTCTTGGCCATTCATTATGTAAAACATAAACATCTTAGGCTTTGTACTGAATATATTTCCCCATCAAAAATAACTCAATCCACAGTGGTCATTTCTACTGAGATTCAGTTACTCATTTTCCATAGTATGCCTTCCATCTGCATGTGCTGGAGTTGCTGCATTGCTGCATACGGGAGAAATTTTCCTGTGGGGAAATTCTCCAGTACTGGCAAGCTTCAAAAGAAAGCCATGTTTGTGGGATAGTATGCACTGTGTCATAATTCCCTCTTCAGGCTGGCTCTAATAAACTCATTACATTAAGATCAAAATGACTGACCAGCTGTTCCCCTTCCCTGAAGTATCTGCATTTTAAAAGGTGAGGAAAAAGCCTGAAACCGAAAGGCAAAGCTTCTATTTGCTGAAATTCTGACATGGAAAAAACAGCCAGTGAAATATGGAAAAAAATGCAAAGACATAAGAAAGGGCCATATTATCACTACTGGAATCATTTCACATACAGAACTGGCAAGCTAGACCACTAAACCCACTTTCTAAAATTCCAAAAACGTTTATATGACCCTCTGGGGAAACAATCCATCCCTAAATTCTGCTTTGATTTTCTGATTTTCTGGTCTTAAAATCACTAAAATTATAGGACTCACTATAGAGACTTGAGTGTCGAGGCTTTATTTGGAACCCCTTTGGTCATTAGGTCATTTTATTGGGCACAGGCTAACTCCCCACATGGGTCACAGCTGGGCTAGAAGACTTAATTATCCTCAAAATTTATTCAGAAAACCACAATCCTGTCACTACACTACCTGTGTTCCTGCTTGGCAGTAATACTGGAATTTCAAAAGGACATAGAGAATCTCACCTTCAGTAGGGTGAAATACATCCCTTTGTTAATTTAATGAATGAATAAAGCTTAGAAATTTAAGATGAAATCTACTGTATCACTCATTCATATTCAACAAACCTTTCTCAAATGCTTAGTTTGTGCCAGAAAATATTATAAAAATATGAATGAATAATAGTTATCAAGCAAGACCAGATTTCTACTTCCATAAATATTATATTTTAATGATATAAAGACTAAACCAGAAAAAAAAGAAAATATCAGTTTAATTGCTATGAAAAAAAATTAAGCACTCCAATGGAATAGAGCATAACACCACCATAAGAGACAATGTCAGATTGCTTGGTCTGGGATAGACATCTAAGATGGGAACATTTAAGTGGTGATCCTAGGTCACCAGTATAATTATTTGGAATGTATTGTCTCTAGAAAAAAATCTATGAGATGAAACAAGTTTGGCTTAAAGATTTTTAAAAAGACTAGGAATCTGAATTTCCCCTTTTATTTCACATTAATAGGGGCTGGGGATTTAGCTCAGCGGCAAAAGCGCCTGCCTGGCAAGCGCAAGGTCGTGAGTTCGGTTCCTGGTACCGGAGAAAAACCAAAACCAAAAAAAAAATAAAATAAAAACATTAATAATATGTTTCTCTCCTATGATAGGGCTGTGTCAGTGGGCCTAGGGAAAAGTCAGGACATTCACCATCATTGAATGATTATAAGGCTATACCCACATTTACATGTGCCATCAATGTAGACCATACTGGAGTGGGAATTCAAAACACTACCTAGTAGTTAGCAAGGAGGATTCTTCTCCTCTCCTTCTGGTGTCAATGCAGGCTTAGTAGGAAATCTGGACTTTTCAACCTAAGAGTAAGAAAGTAATATCACACTTCCTCTAATGGAGTAGTGTGAAAGAAAGTCAGATAAAACACAAATGCTAAATAATGAGGTTAAATTGACGCATAAAATGATACAAAAAAAGTTTGGTTTTATTTTTAAAAATCATCAGTCATTTCAAAAATAAAAATTTCACTGAAAAAAGTAGAACAAACGTACTTGTATGATCTCAAAATACTTTTTAAAGTCATTAAAATTTTTCATTCATAAGCAATTACAAATAAACTTGAAATAAAAAGTATAAATATCTCAATAAAAACAAAGCTGTAGACAAAATAAGAGCTAAAAAGAACCCAATGGAAAATTTAGAACGGAAAAACAGAAAAAGCTCTATGAATGGATTCAACAATAGAATAATGAACAAAGTAGAGAACAGAATACAAATTATGTAGTTTGAACTGAATGAAGATGAACTAAAAAGAAATAAATAAATGAATAAATAAATAAATAAGATTAGGCAGAGACTCCAAGACTGATGGGACTACAATAAAATATGTAACATTCAGTGGTTCTGGTAGTGCAATAGATATAAGGCAGGGCTATAAAGATATTTGAGGAAATAACGGCTGAGAATTTCACAAATTTCACAAATCTTGGTTAAGAAACATTAACTTACAGCTTCAATAAACTGAATGAAACCTACATGGGACAATCACAAAAATTCACACCAAGGCTTCATAAAACTATTTCGTCTTTTCTTGCCTGGCCTCATAAATCCGTCCCCCACCCCTCTGCCTATCCCTCTGCCCATCCCTGCCTCTACCAAGTCTTGACCCGCAAAACTACAGGCTGAAGGCCAGGCTTCGCCAGAGCCTGGCCAGGAAACAGAGTGCTGGCGCGGGCAGCTGCTGCGGCTGCGCACTCGGTTTTTCAAACCGGAAGAGCCTGAAAAGGAAGTGAAACTAACATGGCGGTGCGGGAGGTTTTTCTCTCGGCTGACGTGTTCCTAGTTTGTCTCAGTCATGCCCTCACCACAGAAAAGGAGGAGGTACTTGGGCTCTGTGTAGGATCACTGAATGAGGACACAAGTAGTAAGTCCAAATTTGTATATACTGGAACTGAAATGTGTGAAATTACTAAAGACGTTGCTACTGTCAGAACCGTTCACATTAATTCTGTCATCATCTTGCGACGTTCTGATAAGAGGAAGGAAAGCGTAGAAATTTCTCCAGAGCAACTCTGTTGGGCGGCAACAGAGGCAGAGAGGTTGGCCAAAGTAACAGGCTGCCCCATGAGAATTGTGGGTTGGTATCATTCTCATCCTCATATAACCGTTTGGCCTTCACATATTGATCGCACAAAAGCCACATACCAGATGACGGATCAAGGATTTGTAGGACTTATTTTTTCCTGTTTCATCGAGGATAAAAACACAAAGACTGGCCAGATACTCTATACTTGTTTCCAATCTGTACAGGCCCAAGGAAAGTCAGACTATGAGAGAATCCAAATCCCAATTCATATTGTACCTTGTATCTCCATTGGGAAAACGTGCTTTGAATCAACACTAGAGCTGCCCAAGATCCTGTTCCAGGAGGAATGGGATACCTATAAGAGGGTCCACAACCTTAAACATCTGGACTCAGTAACCAGGATCCATAATGGCTCAGTGTTTACCAAGAATCTGTGCTGTCAGATGTTGGCTGTCAGCAGGCCTCTCCTACAGTGGTTGGAAAACAGAATGGAGCAAAATCAACAACTTCTGCTGGAACTGAAACAAGAAAAGGAAGATCTTCTGCAAGAGTTCTCTAAATTTTAGTAATCTGTAGGAAAATGGATGCACCTTGAACTGTCATGTTAAGTGCAGTGAATCAGACACAGAAGGTTAAATATGGCATGATTTCTCTTATATGAGAAACACAAAATATAAATACGTAAAGAGCAAAATAACTTGTACAGAAATTTTTATAACAGCATTTATAAAGCTTCATTTTATAACAGCTTCAAAGGGGACTGGATGGGATATGATATATGTAAAACTGTATAAGGATGACACAAGGCATTCTTTGTATTAATGGAGCAGTTTCATATATATGTGGTGTTGAGTACATGTATCCACACTTTTGCTACAATTGTGTAATCTATACACATATAAATGTATGCATGCTAAATCTGGAGATGCTGAAAAATATAATCTGTTTAACAGTATTAGACTATTGTCACTATCTTGGTTTTAAAGTTGTACTGCACTGTGGAAGATCTTACTAATGGAGGAAAATAGGAAAAAGGTTACACAAGAGGCTACTAATTTTACAACTTCTGCATTTATAATTATTGCAAAATAAAAATGTGTAAGTTTTAAATAAATTCATGCCAAAATATGACATATCATAAACTTTTTAAAGTTAAGAAGAATAGAAAAAAATCCCTTAAGCTAGGTAAAGGAACATGACATATTACCTACAGGAGAAAGCTATTCATATGACAGTGCAATTTTCATCAGAAACCACAGAGACCAAAAGAACTAGTACATGTTTTAGGTAACAAAGAACTGTCAACCCAGAATCCTATACACATTGAAATGTCATCCAGGAATTCAGGAAAATTCAAGTCATTCTCAAATGAAAAAATAAATAAAAGAACCGATTTTAAGGAAACCTACCCTTAAAAAAAAAGGGGGGGGGACAATAAAAAGGTGAATGAACCCTTAAGAATGAAGAGCTCTCTGAGAAAAATTGCAATAGATTTTCTGCTCTTGATTATTCCAAGGTTTGATGGTAAAAGTAACAACTATAGTATTGTGTAGTGTAATTCTAAATGTATGCAGAGGAAGTATTTAAAATTATAAGCATGAGGCCATAGAGGTTTTGTATATGTCATCTACCTTTATAAAATGATAACATTGGAAAAGCAATAAAAGTTCCTAGTTTCTATTTTTATGTAATGTCAGTTATTTTTCATCTATTATCTATGCTTTGGTGTCATACCCAAGACCAGGGCCATGAACACTTTTATAAAAAGAAGTAAAAATCATCAGTAATGATAATCATGTAGGAAAATATATTACTGCATGAATATAATTGTTCACCTTTTCACTCCTAACAAAAGACAAAGGCAAATATAAATTTTTAAGGAAAACACAAGTCATTTTACATTTCTCTTCAACCTGAAAATGCCCTTTATCTACAATTATTCCAAAATAAAAATATGTAAGTTTTAAATAAAATAAATTCATGCCAAAACATGACATATCACAAACTTTTGAAAGTTAAGGAGAATAGAAAAAATACTGAAGTTAGATAGGGGAACATGACATATTACCTATAGGAAAACTCTATTCATATGACAGTACAATTTTCAGTAGAAACCTCAGCGACCAAAAGCAGATTTGTTAGCAGTGAATTTTTCCAGTGTTTGTTGATATAATAATTTCTTTACCTTACATTTGAAGAATAATTATGCTGAATATAAAAATAGTTTTGGGAAGATATTTATTATTTCATCAATTTGACATAGCCTCCTATTAATATATTTGTATTTCCTTTGTATATGACGAACCATTTTCTTTTGCTACTTTGCATTTTTTAATGTTTGTCTTTACTTTTTGGCTTATCATGGATACAGGTACAAATCTGTTTGCACTTGTAGACTGTGTTGATATTCTTTGATATGCATATAGTATAGCATTTTCTGCTTCTTGATCCCACTCTCCTTTTCTCCTGACAAAATTATGCTTATGTTTACACACTTGGTGGAAATTTGCAGGGTCCTAAATTACTCTTTACTTTTCTTTATTCATTCTGCTCTATATTCTTCAGATTGAATAGTTTTGTTACTGTAACATCCACCACAGTGACTCTCTTTTCTGCTCTATTAAATCTGGTAGTAAGCCCCTTTGATGATTTTTCATTCAGTTATATTTTTATTAGAGATTTCGTATTCATTTACTTTTAAATTTTATTTTATTATTAATTTTTCAATTTTTAAAGTTACTATTATGTTTTATTTTAATTCTTTAAGCACGTTTATAGTTGTTTATTATCATATCTGTAATAGCTATTTTGAAAATTTTGATATCTGGATCCCTGAGGATGTTTTCTATTGACTTATCTTTCCTGTATGAATCATACTTTCTTGTTTATTTGCATATCTTATAATATTTCTAATGACAAGAGACATTTTATGTAAATTATAGTACTGTAGTTCCAGAGTTTAATTCCCTTTCATAGATTTACTTTGTTGTTACGTTTTTGTTTAGTGCTCTGCTTAACTGGCCTAATTTTATAGTCTGACTACTCCAAGTGTCTCTCCTTTTTAATTTATTTTCATGTTTACTTCTGAAACTCCAATATAATACATGGGTCAGCAAATTCAGTGGTCAGCCAATAATTGATTCAAAACTTACCCAAATACATTGAGCCAAAAGACTTCCAGTCTGTGCCTATAGGTTTGTGCTTTGGTACAGGATTATAAGAGTTTTCCCTAACTTATCACTTCTTCTGGGCCTTCTGATGTTTCATGTACATGTGCACAAGTCCTCATACTAAACAAGAAACTTGGCTAAGACCCTCAGTTGTCTCTTTTAAGCAATTATTTTGCTTGTATATGTATGTAAATTACCAGACTGCAAGAAATGTGTGTGAACTTTTCTAGACTTTGTATAATTACTTCATTTCCTAGAATGACACCTTAAAATTCTAACTAGTCTACCGTTCTGTTGTATGTTCTAGTCAACATCACAACCATGGCTGCCTGCTGGATATTCATGCTCTCCTCTTATTTGACATGGAGATCAACATTGTTTGTTTTCAATAGTGTCCCCAGTTAGAGGTATCTTTGCACTCTGCTCCAGGCCAAGTCAGTGCTATTAAGCAGTGAAATAACCATCACAGTTTTCTCTGTGGTGATTACTAAACTTCTGTGTTGATGGGAATGATGGAAGGAAGCAAACTTCTACTGCTATTATGGTCCTCCTTGGGTGATTTGTGGTTTGCTTTGTTTGATTTCCAAAATATGATTGTTTTGACAGCTTTTGTAGTTTTATCACCACTACTCATCTGGGTAAAGTTTTTCTGTTTTTCTCACTTTGTCACACCAGAAGTCTTCTGGCTGGGCTCCTTTAGTAATACTTGTTTTATTCCTATATTAAATGATTGGTAGGATTTAAAGTGAAGTTGATGACCTTGAGTTGTTCTTAGTTTAAAATGTTTAGTTACAGGTACAATTATTTTAATTCTTATGAGAGTATTTAGGTTATATAAATGTGTTTTGATATACTAGTTTTCTATAGATTAATGATTTGAAATTTTTCAATTTGTTCAAAGGTGTTTATAATATTTCCTTAGAAATTTACTAAATTCCATAGAAATTGTAGTACTTTTTAATTTTCAACATTGATTATTCATGCATTGTTTCAGTTTTTCTTAATTTTACTAAAAGGACTTTTTCATTTTATTCTTAAAGAAGTATTTTTTGTTTGTTGGTCCTGTCTCTTTTATGCTTACATTCTATTTCATTACTTGCTGTATTACTTTTAATACTTAATTATGTATGCTCCTAATTTAATTTCCTAACTTTGTAATATGGGTGCCTGTGATACTGGATTTTAGATATTTTCGGAATAACACTTGAAATGTATAGGTTTCTTTAATCATGGCTTTGGAGGTGCCTCCCAAATTTTGACATGTCTAATTGTCATTGTTATTCAGTGGAAGATATTTTATCATTTCCACTGTGATTTCTTCCTTGACTTTGAATTATATAGCAATATTTCACTAACTTTTTGTTGCTGTACATGATTTTTCTATTCTTATCTTTTTCATTATCTCTGATTTAAGTACACTGAAATCAGATGAGAAATTTTATCTCATTTTAATTCTTGGAATTTTGTTTAGTTTCCTTTGTTATCTAATAAATGATTAATTATAGTGAAGCTGTTATTATTCCTTAAAACACTTTTGTATTCTGTAGCTGTAATATTTTACACATAACATTATAAAAAAATTAAAACTTTTTCTTCAAATCTATATCTTTACTTTTTGGTCATTTTTTCTTTGAACTATCATGGTTTTGCATACTAGGCCTCTCTGACTCTGTCTGTCTTTCTACATTTCCACTTATGGACTTGCTCTTCAGTTACATACACAGCTGACAACACCGCAGGGGTACATGTGTCATAATCAATGAAGTTACACTGAAACAACATTATCACCCGAATCCATATAAAAATAAGGTTTTAGCCTTAATGTTGTGCATTCTATTGATTTTGACAAATGTGTAGTGTTTTATACCCATCAGTGTAGTGTCATTGTTTTACAGTTTTAAAAAGCCCTGTGTTCTACCTTTCCAAAACCCTAGTCCATGGAAATCACTAGTGTTTTTACTATTTTCATAGTTTTATTTTTCTTGAATGTCGTATAATTGGAGTCATACAGTACATAGCTTTCTCAAGTTGGCTTTTATCACATAGTAATATACATTGAAATTTTCTCAATGCATTTTCATGAAAATGCTCTATTTTAGTCCCAAATATTTCATTGTCTATGTTTATCTTTTACATTTTGCAAGACATCTTGAATACTTCTAGCTTTGACGGTCATATATAAACTTTAAATTTTCTCATACTAGTATTTGTATGATCATAAATTTTCAGTTCTTTTGACTAAATGCCAAGGAGTATGATTGCTATATTGTATGGTAGAAGTATAGTTTTGTAAAAGGGTGCCAAAATTTTTCCACAGTGGCCGTGTCATTTTGCATTGTCACCAGATGTGCATGAGAACTCCTTTTACATTACATGTTGTCAGGATTTACTGTTTTCAGTATTTTGGATTTTTAAAAATGAGTACATATCTGTACAGCATGATGATGTCATTCTTGTGGGGAGAGGGTACATGTGCATAACACATCTCAAATCCTTTTCTCATCACCTTCCCTCCCCTTCCCCCACCTCTTGATCTGTTCCCCATTTGAGAAAAATCTATCTCCCTACTTCCTATGTTTTGTTTTGCTCCATTCCAATGGACTTGTAATTGTATCTCATCATTGATTTGATTTGCATTTTCCTAATGACATAAGACGTCAAATATTGAATTTCTTTCATCTGTACCAATAGTTTTTATTAGTTCACTAAAATGCCAGTTTGTGCTGTTATCTGTTTCTTTTTGGTAAAAATCTTTTTTATTTATGCTTTTTATTGAAAAACTACTTTGAAGGTGGTGATATATACTATACAATTATTATTCTTCTTTTACTCTGGTTAAGAAAATTTTATTTGTCTTGAAACAAAAAGAAAAAAGATGTCGAATGTCTTTTTATATGTTTATTTGTCCTTTGTAATTTTGGGTGAAGTATCAAGATGGACCTCTTGCCTATTTTTAAGTTGGTTATTATCTTATTGAGGTTTACCCTTTTTGGTAGAAGTAATTATTTTGAAAATACAAAAATACTTGGTGCAGATCTCTTATTTTAGGCATGAATTGTCTACATTTTTTTTCTTTTTTCTTTTTGTTTTCTTTTTTGTTGTTGTTGTTGTTGTTTTTTTTGGGTACTGCGAATGGAACTTACAACCTTATGCTTGCCATCCAGACACTGTGCCTGCTGAGCTATATCCCTGGCAATTATCTAGATTTTCATTCCTAGATTATTTTTATTTAGTTTTGAAGTCTTGGATACCACTTTCTCATGGAAAGATAATTTTCCTTTTATGTGCAAATCTTGCTTTCTTCCTTCTCTCCTTCATCATCTTAGAAAATGGCTTCATATGAAATAATTTTGACTGATACTCCTTTTACAAGTTCAATTATCTTCCCAAAAGATCTGTTGAAGTCCTTTCTCCTGATACCTGTGCATGTAATATTATTTAGCAAACAAGCTTTTTTTTTAGATGGAATCAAATTAAGATGTAACCATGAGTTGGGCCCTAATTCAATTTAAATATATAGTGTCTTTATCAAAGCAGAATTGACACAAACAAAGAAACATACAGAAGGATATCATGTGGCTAGGGAGGTGGAGTTTGGAAATTTCTACAAACCAAGCAATGCCAAGGCCAACTTGGTACAGAGTCATCAGAAAGATGGCCTTGATGGCAAACTGATTTTGTACTTTGGGATCCTTAAACTGTGCAACAATAACTTTCTGCTTTTATGCCATTCATTTTAATGATACTTTGTTATGACAGCACCACGCACTCTTCTTTTCACTCCAAAAATTTCCTCAAAATTCTAGGTTTCTAACTTGGTTATTCCTTATCTCATTCTTGTCATTCTGTCCTCACATGCACTTTGCAGATAATAAAAGGGGAGTCAGTGGCAACTGATCACATTTCTGATTATTTTCTTTTCTTTTATGTTATCTTCTTTCCAATCTATCTTTAATAATCTTCATTATTTTTTAAATAAATACATATTTCTCTTTTTGTATATGCCAGTGGCTAGTCATCTGCTTGCTGAGGTACCAAGTGCCCTTCTGGTTTGCCTAAGGACTCCAGTGATAAGAATCTGAGAATTTCACATTCAGCTTTGAGGAACAGACAGCCTCCTTCAGATGTACTATTTGCATTTCCGACGAATGACAAAAGATGAGTTTTGAGACACATTAGCAAGTTGGTAGGTAAGATATATTTGGGTTGTTTTAAAAATATTTTTACAGCATTTGCAAAATTTATCATTACTGATGAATAGTAAGAATATAGTTTACACCATAACCAGATGCATATATAAACACATGTACATATAAAAATGTAATTAAAAATATCTTCATATGAGGATACTTAGTTTAACAAAGTACAAATCTATTATTTTATATTCTATTCTGATTTATCAGTTAACAAAATGCTGCTTAATAGCACTTAAACTGAGTTGACCATAATAAATCTTGATCCAGAGTTTAAAATCACAGTTAAAGTGATTCTTTTCTTCTGTGACATACATTGTGATGACCATTACGTGGAAATCCATATTAGCAAGGAAGAGAAATATGAGCAAGTGTTCCTCACTCTCTGATTAGTTCTGTCTTTTGTTTTTGGTGTTTTTTTTCTTCTAGCTAAATCTCTGCTATTTATGTCTTCCTTTAGATTTCTGGTATATAGGAAAATGACATTTTCAAGGGCTTATTGAAAAGATTTGTGCCTGCAGGAAGAGTGGTACTTCACTGATTCCTCCAGTTATATTCTAGCAGAGAAATCTATTATTTCAACATCTGATTTTTTTAAAAAAAAATACTGTCTTTTGCTTCTCATAGTCCATTTTTGAAGCAGAATTAAATTCCATGAAGGGACATACTTTATCTCAACTTGGTAGAATTTTGGTGCTGGATGCTTCTTTGACATTTGAAAAAGCTATTTGCGAACTTATTTCTGGTTTAAACCTTTGAATTTGATATATAAGCAAATTCTAATTCCAGTGTAAACTGTTTTCATAGAACCGATAGAGATAAAGCACGAAGCCCAACAGTAGCAAGTTCTGTTCAAGAGGGTATGGTGCTTCCCGTACTGCGTTCCTCACTGCTTCTCTCAGGGGCTAATATTCTCAGGTTCGTTTTGACTTGGTCCAGGACAAAAGTCTGGATAAAACAGGAAAAAATCAGAGAAACTATTGTTGTAAATAGTTAATGAGAGATGTCACACTTACTTATTGCTTCCTGTGGTTTTCAGAAGTTGATGCTTTTGCCTTAAATATCTTCAAACGTAGTTTTCTATTTGCCTTGAATTACTAAAATATACTAAGTATATCTCTCCTAGGACCCGGAGCCGCAGCATAATAGGGTCTTGTTAATAGCTTGAAACTATTCAGCAATCTCATTTTAAAATATACAACAAATCTTTATCTAAAAGCAGTAACACCTTACTCTTGTGTTCACAGAGTATGTTTTCATATTTCCTCTTACGATGCATAGAAAAGGGGGAAAAGCTACAAGAGAAATGATGCATTCCGGGCAAGGAGCCAATTTAAAAAGTCTGTTCTTTCCAGTTTGCTGTCACTTGTCGTGGTTAAACAAAACACGGAGGAAAAAAGAGAAATTGGCTTCAGTGTAAATGTCAACATTCTGATTAAAGCAAACACAAAGCATTCAGGACTCTTGACAAAAAAAATTAAATTGAATTATGAAGGGTATGCAAATGGAGCCCTTCCTCTGTATGATTACCAGGACTTATGCATTTTTTATTTTCTGTCTGTGCTCAAGAAATCTGTGCTGCAGGACAAGGTGTTCAGGAACAGGGAAGGGAAGGTGAACAACACATTTCCAGGCTGATGACAGGTGGAACCTACCAAAATATTGGTTCAGAAATAGCCTAACACTTCACAAATACTGAGGAAGTTTAGACAGCTGACAGGAAGGCTTGGTGCTCTTTCTATTGTATTTCAAGCAAAGCTGGGTTCACCTCCATGACAAAAAACCCAAAAGTATTTATTTAAGGGTTTCAAAAGCCCTCATTTTGAGAAGGAGAGGGCATTACGAAAATTCATACTAAAATGCAGATATAAAATGATACAAAGTCAGTTCTTCTGTCTCCTTTTACAAAGACTTCAAAAATGGAATTGTTTGAAATGCAGTTTGAAAGGGTTCTCAGCATGCATCAATGATATGAAATTTTAAAGGTAGCATAATACATTCCATTTCAGTAATTAAAATTAATGGGAAAATGAAAAATAAATGGTGTGCTCTGGTTCTCTCTCCCAAGGGGAGACTATTTTTGCTGTCTTGATGAACATGTACAGTCCTCTGTTAAAAGTCTATAGAGTATGTGTGGCTATCTGTCTTTCTGTATGAAGAAAGTTATATGCTAAGTCCGAGAAAAATCTTTCATCACTCCATGTTTTTCATTTTTCATGATTCCTGACACCATTCTATTTCTGAACCATACCTTTGCCCAAAAGTAGACAATTGTTTTCTGAATTATCACTGCGCCTCACCCCTCTGTGAGATAGACTGAAACTGCTTCAAAAATCATGGTGCTTTCTAAGCAGGCCATTCCCAACTCAAAGCATTTACATGGAGAGCTGATGCATGCCAGAAAGATTCACAGGGCATACAAGGCTTTCTAGTGTGGCTTCAAATTAACTCCATATTACTTCACAAATCATGACGGGTGCCCACTAAATTCAGTTATTTTACCTGTATTTCTTCCTTGTTGCTCATATAGTTTCTGTTGATGGCTTGTTTAATCCTCTCTTAATGTGCTCTGTGTTGTTTAATTTCAGCTACTTTCCTCTAGCTCAGCCTTTTCTTTGAAAGGAACTTCTTACATGTCCACCTACTAGACAAAGTATCTTTCAGGGATAGATTTAAGAGATGTCCCTTTCTTGAAATCTTCCCTTATTACTATGTTTGAAAATGACCTTTTCCTCCATACAACTTTTATAACATTCTATTAGTATGCTTTGAGATGCATTCGTTCTGCATCTTCATTAATTATATGTGTATATGCTGGTTACAACCTGAAAGAATTTTTAGAATGAGATTTTTGTTTCCTACATCTTCATATACTGCTGACAGTTAGCACATTGTGAGGGTTGAGACATCAATTCAGGTAACGTAAGTCACCTATTGATGTTTCAACTCTTTTACCCTTTAAAGCAAATATAATTATACTATGTGTCTCTCAGAGCATTGAGAAAAGTAGACTGCTTAATATGCTATAAATCTTAAAGTATTAGCTGTCATTTATATTATTTTAAATTTTATTTTTGACAAAATATCCGATGAGTAAATGAATTAAGGTAGTGATTGCCTTAGTCCCTTTTGTATCAGTGAAACACTGTATCTGCCACCTGTAACTTAAAGAAAGAGAAATTTATTTTGACTCATAATTTTAAAAAACTCAGCCCATGGCTGGCATGGCAGCAAGGTCTGGCAAAGGGAAGTAGCTCACAATATGGCAGTTAGAAAGCAGAGAGATAAGGAAGAAGCTGGAAAGGGAGATAACTGCTCCCAGGTCTGGCTCCTCATGACACCTCTCCAAAGAGGTCCCACCTCCTAAAGCACTTAAGCTATAGTACTCCACAATCCATTCACCTTCTACACATGTGAGAATTTCCAGTGATATTCTAGATCATAGCAGTAGAATATGTGCACAGACAAAGAAGTATCCAGTATTTGCCAGATATTTTTTTTTAATCAACTAATGGAATTCTCACTAGAACTGTTGAAAGCAGGTATTAGAATCTTCACTATATAGTTGAGGATCAGCAGGCTACATATAATAACTAGTGTAATTCCAAAGCTTGTGATCTTCAAACACTCAAGCATTTATTCTTTTGACTATCCAAAATAACAAGGAATTTAGTCTAGCTAGACAGCGGCAACCCGCCCCAAACCCACCATGGTCCCATCCTCCACTCCATCATTTTGTTGTAATACAATACCTCAGAGAACCAGAAGTGTTTCTTTTGAACACCACTTCCTAATCCCCACATATTTTTCCATTTGCCATTCCTTCCTCAGGTCCAACCTCCCTAGGATTGTCCTAGATTCAAGCTGCAGCACATCCACTAATCTTTTGCTTTAAAAATCTTCTAAATTACTGGTGACAAATGCAGCTAATTACATTGTTGCATCCATAACAAATGTTCCAGATGCTATTGATAAAATATCTCCAAGGGCCACACTTTAAGAAATAATACTGTGGACAGCCAAGTCCGAATGCATTTAGAGCATACTTTTAACTGATCACATGGGAAATGGAAATGCTTCCATAGCGTGGGAAGTGAGAATCTTAACAGTTTACATCTACATTATGGAAAGGCTAGAGTTGGCTGTTATTATTCCCCATTTTTATGAAAAAAGACTTGAAAACAGAATCAACTGGCATAAGGAATTAAGTCTGAAATCAACTGGAAACAGAATCAAACCTGGAATCAACTGACATAAGGAATTAAGTCTGAAAATAATTATTGAGGTAATTTTTTAACTATAATTCTCATTCATTCCATATCATTTTCTAGAGTACCCCATTCTCTTCCCCATAGTTACATCCACTGAAGCAAGCCAGACAGAAGGAACCTCTTATATCTGGAAGGTTATGTCTGGCCCTGGGAACTACATTATCTTATAAACAAAAACTATAAAGCCTGAACAGGAATTCCAAGGAGATCATCATGGATCTACTTTAAATAGATGAATTAAAAATACATGCACATAATTTTAGCTTTTTCTGTGCAACGTGGGAGTGAGTGTGAAGCAAAGCAGGTGTTTTCAGTAAAGGTGAGGGCTCCTCTTCACCACACCATGCCACTTGTGCTCCCTGAGGGGAACCAGACAGCTACTGGAAGCTTTCCCAATCTCTTCCCCTCCTTCCTTTCAGATTTGGGAAGGATAGCTTTTTTTGTTGTTGTTTTCATGTGGAGAAAAATACATGCTCTTTCCTTCAAAGTAAACATTCTGGAAGCCATTGCGATTGTTCAGATTTCTTTAAAGACCTTGACGCCACTTACCATTGCTTTTTAGACTGCAGGGAACGTAATGAAATTGAAGTCTCTTGTGGAGCTTTTATTCCTCTTCTTTCAGACTTAACAGAAAACAGTAGGGGACACTTGGACCACCGATGTCTGTACCGTTTCTGTGTTTGCTTTGGTTTTATTTTCTTAAGAAAGCAAAGACATTGGGTTAATTTTTTTGTAGACAGATGTTTTGCTTAGAAAAAGCCATGACATTTGCCATTTATCGCTTCTCTCCTATGTTCCCCCCTACTCTCCTGGCCTGCTTTTCTTCCTCTTGGGCAGGACAAAGGTTTGCAATTAGATAGAGTCTTCTTCCAAAAAATGCATTTCACAGTGACTTTAGAATATTGCTTGCCATAGCTCACAGTACGAAATAAATTTTACATCAATGCCTGGCATGTAAACACAGGGAAATGCATAAGCAGTTATATTTGAACAAAAGTTGGTAACCTTACTGGACAATTAATACTTTTTTTTTTTCCTTTAGACATCATGCATTTCCAGAATATTCACTTTCAAACCATCTTCTGATATTTGGTTATTAGTCTTTGAAACTAATTTTTGCAAAGAATTATACCACGCATATATTTAACTAAATAAGACTTCATTTTTTCCTGACTTTTAAACTGCTTTTACTCAGCTCAAAATAGAGAATTTTCTCTTCTGATTTCTCAAACTTCTAAGCAGCCAAGACCGAGACAACATGAGCAAGAATGAGCAACAAGAAAAAAATCCAAAGAAAGTTTGGCCTTAAGGCAACTATATTCTCTGATATTTAAAATATATTTAACCGATATAAATATAATTTCCATCACTAAGGGCTTGCAACAAACAAACAGAAACCCTTACTTTGTAGTGCAGAAATTGTTAGTAGCTATTCACAGCTGTTCTGAGAAAGATTTTAGAACTGCTCTTGAGTTCCAGTGGAAATGATTTGGGAGTTAACTACTCAAGTTTGCCAAGGGAGCAAACTGAGGAACTTTCTGCAAGATATGGTATCCTTTATCTATAAGGTAGCTTTGAAGATCCCTGGAAACTCACTGTTTTATATAGTCTCTCATTCACTCAATATTGTATCATGGTTTCCAAGGGCTCAAAGCACTTTCCCTTCTTGGGCCACTACTGCTTCTCTCAAAAAAAGTAAAAATTTTGATTCTATTATTATGTTGATATAAAAACAAATATAACCCAGCTGAATGTAGAATTAAGTATTATTATTCATTATCATTATATCAATTGTATAGTTCTGATTTGAAAAGATATTAACATTGAAAGATTTTCAAGAACTGTAAACAAAGTAAGCCTAAACATGTTTGAATGGATAATTGCTTAAAGAATTCACCTCATGCAAAGTATGCTTAGTGGGTCAAAGATGAAGCAATTCATTCCATTCTCCTATAAGAATGAACCGCAGTTCAGAGTTTCTCAAATAACGAAAATTGGCTGTGTGGCAACTTCTACTGCTTTTAGCAAATAGCACAAATTTGAAGGAGGTTACTTTTAGAGTTACCACAGTGGCACTGGTTCCAGAAATGCCTGGTACTTGGCTATTTGGAGTTCTATATGCCTCACATTTTTGTATGTTAAATTGTTTACCCATACTTGATAACTTTCCTACTATTTTATCTGTAAACAATTTTTATATTATTCTTTCTTTCTTCTGATTTTTTGCTGATTTTTGTTTATCTTATATTAGTGTGTTTTGCATCCTCTGTCAACTGTTGCATCTCTTTTCCATGTTCTATTGCAGTTTTTAAGGTACCTCTTTGTATATGGTCACATGCATCAGCCCTCTCTTCTAGTTCTGATACTTTTTCCTCTCATTGTTTCTGCTGTCAATACTTTCAACAGAATTTTTTTATCTCCTGGATTTGTTTTTTTCATGAATTCTATTTATTTACCTAACTGATCATTCATATTTTGTATCATTTTTTAGCTCACCTAGCTTTTCATTCATGTATTTTCTTATCTTAGTCATAATTTGGTTTTTTAATCCATCAGCTGTTTTGTTATTTCAGGTTTGAACTCACCAAGCACCTATTTCAGGTTTGAACTCATCAGCCCTTTGCTAATCTGTTTTCTTTTTTTCTCTCTTTTATCACATCATATAATTCAGTTGTTCGGCTTTTGATTTCCTCCCTATTGATGTTCTGTGGATCAGCTTAGGAGGCTGGGGAGGCATTTTGTTGCCTCCTTTCCTATTTCTGTTTTCTGGTTGTTGTTTTTGTTTAATTGTGCTGAGGGTTGAGAGTCAATTTTAGTAGAAAGACTTTGTTGCTAGTATGGAGATATCTTAAGTTAATGTCTGCATTCCACTGATGCACTCTGGTCATGCCTAACTATAAGCCTTTTTATCTCTCCCAAAATGTGATGACCTCTGTGGATTTGGGGAGAGAAAAGTGCATTATGCATTGCACTTGGCCCATAAATGAACTACAGTATTGTTGATAACACAAAGATAAACCAGGAAAACCATTGCTATTGCTATGCCACCCTAGCAATATAACCAAGAAAATAATGGAATTGAAGACTACCTTGATATTGACATATCAAGAACCAAAAGTTACCACTCTACTAATTTAACAATAGAAAAGAGATCTGTGATTATAATTCAGATGCAAATTTTGACAAACATTAAATAATATATGTATGCAACAACCATACTACCTCTGACAACAGAAAAAAAAATCTCCAATGGTAGCCTAGGGTTAACTGAATACTATATCTAAAAATTTTAAAAGCTTAATAGTAATACCATTAAACATGGAGTGGGTGGGAAAGGAGAAAATAGGAGAAATAAAATTAGAAAAATAAGGAAAGGGAAGATGAGGAGAATAAAAAGCAAAATAAAAGATCCTCTTGAGGACTAGAAGATTAATTGAATTATATAAATGTAACATAAAATAAGAAAAAAAGTACAGAAAGCAAAATAAAAAAGGAAAAAGAAAAAAAGGGAAAAAAAAAACAAAATAAACAAACAAAAAGAAAAACTGGTGAGTCCCCCCAAAACAGTGAAGCAACAGGGAAACAAATAAAGAAAAATATCTCCCTGTTTTGAATCAGTGGTTACTTCTCAGGATCTGAAGTATTTGGGTGCATAAGATATCGAAGACAGACAGTGAATCACTACTAAGATCTATTGTGGTACCACTCTCAGTTTTAGGTTGAGTACTGAACCCTGCACCACCTTTTGTGTGGCTGATGAATGGTGTCCACCCTGCCTCCAGGGCTGCATTCACTACAGCTGCTCCCACTTTTCTTGCCTTTCTATATTCTTCAAGTCAGTGCTATCTCCACCTAGCCTTAAGGGGTATGGATTAGTAAAATACTCCCTTGCTTCTCACCATGGAGAATGAGGGCCCCTTGTCCTACATGGAAATCCTAGAAATTTTGGATCGTTGGAGCCTTGACACTGAAGGAGATTACTGGACCCTCTCTTCTTCCTCTGTCTCAATCTCTGATAAGAAGGAGTATTTTGTTCTACTACATTCATCCATCAGCACTGGCCAAAAAAACAATGAAGGTAAACAATTTTGGACTCAAACCCCTAAAGCTGTGAGGCCAAATAAATCTTTCTTCTTTATAAGTTGAATAGCTCCACTATTTGTTTTAGTGATGGGAATTTAAACACACTGTTATAAAGAAAATGACAAATTTAAACTTCTGTGGTAGTCTAGGTTTAGCTCATGCCTTCTCTGTGACTGTCTCATGCAGTGACCTCCCATCCATTCACTGTGGTATTGTGTCCCTAGAAACCGGGAAGTATAAAGGTCCTGCACATTGGTCTTAGACAGTTAACTCGTTCCCCAAATGGCTTCAGATCAAACAATCTCAAATATGATGGGCTTGCACTTGTAGGAGCAATTATAGGAGGACAGAGGCAGGCATGAAGGGTAAGTGTCTCACATGCCATGGCTGATGGGGTTGATGGTTAGAGAAATGACCACCTCTTTACCTGAAAAAGTTGCCTTTTGTGAAACATTTGTAGGTACAGAACACTTATTTTTAGGGATCAGCTTGTACATATTTGCAGAAAGTCCCTAGACCCAATAACCTTTGCTTGATCCCAGCAAGAGCTCAAGCTAGCAAAAAAGGCTAAGACCCCAGTCAGCCTCAAGCACACCAATAAGTAAAGACCCCACAATCCTTAAGTCACTCCACCAACAAAGGCTAAGACCCAAGTTGGCTTAGAAGCCTTAAACAAATGGGCAGAGAAAAGACTCCATGTTGAGCTCTCTCTGCCCTGTCACTTGTCCTCAGTGGCTTTATCTTCACCTTTACCACCTTGTAAATAAACCTTTACTTTGCATTACTTTCATTTCTGAGTTCCTCATTCTGCACTGAAGGGATTTCTGTTTTGAGTCAGCTTTACACCACTCTTGTATTCCTGGCCAGAGTGAGGACATGGACCAGAGCAACAGGGATTGTGCCATAGGAGACCCCTAGGTCCTCAGCCCCCTGCCTGACACAACACACTGGACTTCTCCACCTGTAGCCTGCCATGTAGGAATTGCTTTCATCATAAAACCTTTTGCTTTTCTTGCAGTTTAAAATAACCATAGGCTTTTATTAGCACCAGCACTTCTGCCTGGCCATTGCTACTTCCTTAGGTTGTTGACCCTCTCTGGGCTTATCTCATGGTAGCATAGACAGGGTTCCATCCCGGGAGCTGGAGTTAGCTTTCCAGAATGCTTTATTGTTTTCTTCTATTTTGTCTAATGCAAGTAATATGTTTTTAAAAACAATAATAGGTAATACATACAGATAAATAGAAATAAAGAATCATTTCACCCATCATTTCAGAAATTCTGTAGACATTTAGTTAATATGTTGTCATTTTAAGTGTAATCTTCAAGAAGTTAATGCATATATGTACATATAAACATACAACACTTTTATAAGATGACAATCTGTTGTTTATATAAGTTGTCCTACTACCTATAATTTTCTGGAAAATATAGACAATTTCTATATCACTATTTATTTCTCTTAAATGCTATTGTTTATACACGATAAGAAACATTTTTGTTGGTGGTATGTTTTGTCTTTTAGAGACAAAGTCTCAATAAGTAGCAGTCTAGCCTAAACTCTGAACTCACTACATTATGGAGGCTTGGTTCAAACTTATGCTATTCCTAAATCACGAATCTCTTGCTTACAGATATTCAGGTTTTTCCTGGTTGTTGACTAATTCAAACAGCATTGCCCTAAATTTGTATGCCCTGCTAGCATAGCTTTTTGCATCTGAAATCTCTAAGAAAAAAAATTCATGAAAATATAAATTTGGTTGATTTGATTATTACATACTTCAGATAATTGATCCTTTTATGTCTCCCTTAATAAATTACAATTAAAGTCCAGGTTCAATTTTACTGTTACTTTTTCTATGAATTAGAGAAAAGCTTTATATAATCAGCATATTAACCATATAACTATTATAAATACTGAAAATATTTGTACTGCTGTATTTATATATTTTAAAGTTATTGCATTGTCTCTTACAAGTGTTTTATATTTTTATTTGGTAAAAAATATCAATATTTACAATCTTAACTCCTGCTTTGGTGCTAATGTAAGAAGTATTTCAAATTTTAATATTTCTTGTATTATTTTGAAGTTTAAAAACATATCCATGCTTAAATTATTTTAATTCATTTTCATATTAAATGTGATTTTAACACTTCCACTTTTATATTTTGATGTATTAAAACATATTTCTACTGTTTTGAGATTGCCTGTAAATCATGTACTAAATTATATTACAAAATATGGCAGGTTTCAAGATGGTCTCTTACTTTTCATTTATCTATTTGTTTATTTTGCACCACCACAAAATACAAAAATATATATTTGTCTAGTGTATATTAGTATTGTTTTAATTTTAGAAGCTATAAAATTTTATTGTCTGATAAGATAAAGAACACTCTATTACACCTTTGTTGTATTTTTAAATGATTTACTCTATCATTTATTTTAGCTAGGAGAAATACAACACAGTTTATTTAAAATTAAATGGCAAATTTATTGAAATTGAATTAACATTCATACTTAACTCAGAAAAAGAAAACTTCTGTGGTTTTATGTCTCTTCATCCAGAATCATAAGATTTTTCTGAGTTTTTTTCACACACACACACCAAATGAACATAAATCTTTAAATATATATTTACAAGTTTATAGACTTTTAAAAATCATATTATTATATTTTTATCATAACTGCTGTGGGTTGAATGTTTCCCAAGTTGCTTTTCCTAACCTGTAGGAAAGCATCTGAATTTTATACTTATTTTTAATCACAACTTAATATATTTCACTGTAAACTCAAAGTCAATGTTGCTTCAATTTTCTAAGTTTCAGTAGACAATTGCATAATCCGTAAAGATATTTTTGTCATGTTCTTTACAACATTGTGTTAGATTTCCAACACTAACAAATAGCTGAGCTACTCAATCTATAAAGGGCAAAGATTTATTCAGGCTCACAGTTTTAGGGCTTAAAAATTTATTGTTTTAGTTGCTTTTTGGGCCAGTGGCAATAGGTTAATACAGTACAGTAAAATGACTGAGTCTCTTTGGAAAATTATATCTCATGTGAGAATTTAGGATAGGTGAATACAGTAGAGCAAAATGACTACCTTTCACATCAGAGTGTGAGACAGGGAAAGAAGAAGAGGCAAAGGTCCTGTAACCCCCTTCAATGGCATGCCTCCAGTACCCCAAAACTTTTTATGATGCTCCTGTTCCTAAAACCTGTACTTTCTAGTATTACTACAAGCTGCTGGACACTAAGCTGTTAGTACACTTTGGGGGACACATCCAAACCATGGAAAATACATCTACATCCATGTTTTTATTTTCTTACTTCAACAGTGCTTCAGAAATTTATAGAATAATAGCAGTCCTAGTGAGCATCTGTTTTCATCCTGAATTTATTGGGATTGTCACTGGACTTTTAGAGTCGAATAAGGTATCCATAGGCCAAAAAAGTTTAGCCAAAAGACTTTGCATCTTTAAACTCAGACAAAAGTTACATTTATTTTAGTTTTTTGTTTTTAAAAGCAGAAATAAATCTAAACATTATGAGATGTACTTTTGATTCTACTAACTAGGCCATTTTTTTTCTATCCTTTGAAAATGTATAATTGCTATTTTCCTAATGATGAGCCCATCTTGCACAACTGGCATGAAATTTATTTTGCAAGAGTGTATGAATCTTTTGCTATACTACAAGATTTTATTTTGCTAATATTTTGCTTAGCATTTTTGCAGTTACATTATAGATCTGATTATTCTATATTGTATGTATGCAGCCATATGTCGTTGAATACATGTATCTTTATTTTACCAGATTGGGTAATAGATTTATGCCAGCTACACAAACTATGCTGAAAAATATTTGTAGTTTTTTCTTTTTTTCTGGAATAATTTAAATTGAACAGAAATGTAGCCATCCCTAGAGATGTCATAGAGCAACTCATAGTACTCTTACCTAGATTGCTTTTTATTTCTGGTCAGTTTTTCCAGTATTAATAACTACTTTCTGCCTTTAATCAACTAAGATTCTGTGGTGTCTCTATCATGCTAATCTCACCTAGGAACATAGGCAATAGGTACTGCAGGTCCACACAAGAAAGATGGTCCAAAATAGAAAGCCATTTATTGTAAATTCAAATAGGTGGGATACACAGTACAATTCATTGAAATTCAAAAGAATGAGCAATTAGGTTTGATCTCTTTATGTTTAAAAGTTTCTGTTGCTCATTCTGCTTCCTTTAGTTCTGTTTTTCTCTGAGGAAGGATTTCAGTTGAATCTCAGAATAATCTCAGCTGAAAAATACAAACACTGTAAAGGCAGAAATATACTACTATGTGATGTCTTGTCACATGTCCAGTGAGCACTAGAAGGCATTCTGGCAGAAGCCGAGAGGGCATATTAAAGACATAATGTTGGAAAGAATGATTGGTGTCAGAGACTCTGGAAGGTGCTATGCAGTGCAACACTTCTATCATCAAAATACCCAAATATTTCCATTTATAGGTACTTTAGTGGAAGCCTCTAGCCTATTGATATCTCACATCAAAGTTCAAACAGATAGCCCACAAGTTCCCTTCCAAATGTTTGGACTCTATGATCATGTGAATTTCTATAAGTTGTAATGTGCCTTAGCCCCTGAGAGTTGGGCATGATATATCCCAGGACTTGGGTAAATAAGTGATTTTAGTTTAACAGATCAGGTCCATTTTGTCCCTTAGTTATGAGTCTCAACCTTGGTGAGCCATCATCAACAACAGTAGTGGTTTGTACAAGTCACATAATAGGAAAGCACATCTATATCTTATGAGTCTATTTACAAAGAGAATTACAGAAGATGTCTGCTTACTAGGAAAAAAATCGCCAAAGTTGAGACAGTGAAAGTGCCATTAAGTCATTTTTCCATCCCTCAGAACCTGGCAGGGAATTGTTCCCTGTGGTGCCTTTTCCTGCTTCTCTTGCAGCCAGGTTTTAAACATCTTAAGCTATAGCAATCCCCTTCCCTCCCCTGAGCAACAACTATACTGTCTCATAAATCTCTTTGGTCAGAATTCTTTCCAACATAACTCCAGGTCCCCTGTGATGGATTTTTTTCCTGCCCCTAGGAGGCCCTGTAGTTCTGTCATGTATTAAAGGAAAGAAGGAGGAATTGGATTTGTACAAACATCAGAAACTGAGTGGGCAGCTAGTCTTTGTTTATTTTCTTAATTTCAATTTTAAGACATTAAACCTGAAGGGATGCTCCACTGACATTAGTGTGCAGGCAGTTATGGCTCCCCAGGTAATGGAGAGAATGGGCCCCATGTGTAGTGATTTCTTTCTCTGTTAAAAGAGTGTGGGGATATAGAGCTAGCCATCTGAATAGGCTATGGAGCTAATTCTTTACATTTTTTTTTTGTATAATTTACAGTACCATCAAATTTCATCTATTTCCCTTAACAGCCTCCTGTCTCATTGTGTCCTAAATTCTCACATTAGATATCATTTTCCAAAGTATTTAGAAAATATAACATTATCCTCAGTATTTAGAAAATATAACAAGAAGAATCCCCTGCCTGAATTAGTTTATCATTTTAGCTATACAGTTACATAGGTAGACTTCAATGAAATGAAATGTAAAACGCACAACATTCTGATTCCATTTGTTATTAACTGAATTACATTCTCCCCAAATTCATAGGTTGAAGTGCTAACCACATGTGACTGTACTTAATGTTAGTTCCTCTAAAGAGGTAATTAGGGTTAAATGAAGTTTTAATAGTGGGGTATAAGCCAATAGGGTCAGTGTCCTTATAAGTAGAGGAGACACCAGAAGTGAGCACACAGAAATAAAAGGCCATGTAAAGAGCCATCAAGAAGTTGCCTACTTGCAAGTCAAAGCGAAAGGACTCAGAAGGACACACACCTGGAGACAATCTCAGGTCACACTGAGAAGAGACATTTCTAGTATTTAAGCTACTGAGACTGTGGTAGTTAGCTATATCAGCTCTTACCAACCAATATTCATTTTATTTTATTATTTTAATATATTAGAATAACCAGCCTTATAGGATAACCAGTGCTTTGGCAAATCACCCTTTGCCTGTTCCATTCTCCTCCAGAAAATAAAGGAAATAAGGATGGGTACTTTTGCGTGGAACACCCTTCACTCATTCCAAATGCAGCACTGACTGGGATGGATGGACCTTCTTGTTAAATTTTCTGGTTGTATCGGTAGATTGAAGCAGGTGGGTGGCAAAGTTTGTGTTTGCTATACTATGGAACAGTGCCTATATCATGATACACATTCAATAAAAATATTTGATTGGATCAAATAGTATATGATCTCAAATAGTCTATGAGTTTATAATGTATATATTATTCATCTTTTTGAAATAATATATTATTATGTAGTTTAGGCTGGTTTTGAGCTCACTTTGTAGCCCAGGCTAGCCTTGAACTTGCAATGATCCTCCTGCCTCAGCCTCTCAAGTGCAGGGATTACAGGCTTGCACCACCACGAACAGTTTATACTATATATTGTTGAAAGATATTCTAAAATTGTCATTTTCCCTTCAAGAATATGTGTATGAACTCATCTGTATTAATTCATTTTATTATTGCCAAGTGATATGATTGTATTCTGGGCAGTATTCTGAAATAAAAGAAGATACAGTCTTGTATCAATGTTTCTTGTTGTGTCCCAAATTTATTTTCATGTCATAGGCCTGTTGAAATTTCCACTTTCATCCTGTGGATTTCACAGAAACAGCTGAAATTTTAGGCTAGCATATGTATGTAGCAGCCATAGCATGGCTCCTACCCTTTTTCTGGACATTTTGTACCACTACCTACTTAACTGTCCCACAGACATGCATCTTTCTTAGAACATGCCATGCTATATCTTCAAGAAAGGCACTATCAGCTCTCTTTGTCCATCAAGAATATTCAATTTATACTTCAAAACTCAGTACAAATAACATATGTTTTTGATTTTGGTACTTGGAATCAAACTCAGAACCTTGCATTTGGCAGATAGTTGCTTGTGCTGCTGAACTGTAACCCCGGCATAAATAACATACTTTTGGGGAAGCTTTGAGGATAGTAAAAGTAACTGATCTTTTCTTCTATTAGTTTTAAACAACACTTTATATATTTGTAAAATGTAAGCTCTCCATGTTACACTATAATTTCTTGAAAATGCCAATCCCAAAATGTTAAAACATGCACAAATAAAAATGTCACTAAGAATAATTGTCATTTAATGTGGAAGAGTGTTTCCTTGATCTCAATCAATTTCAAAATCTTTGGTCTCTTCTCTCTTTATAATTAGCAGAGTTTTCTACCTTAAAACAGAGAAGGCTATTAAAATCTTCCTTTGATAAAATGATACTGGGGAGAGTAGCTTGACTCTGAGTTTCTTAAAATTTTGTTAGCCAAAACTGCCCATTGTCATAGCACATGTTTTAATGACAATTCTTGTAAGTCCAAGTTTTTCCACTGCAACATTAATTTCCTTTCTTCTTCTGGTCCTGCACTTGCCACCCCATGAAGAGAATATTTTATTACTCTCACAAGCAATGCACCTGCGAAAAGTGTCTGCACTGGCTCAAATACATTTACCCTCAGATATTTTATCCAAGTATTTCACCACCTTCTTAGAATGATTCTTATTACAGGAATCAGATGCCTTGAACAGCCTAAAGTATATCTGCTGTTTCTCACATCATAGATCCCAATTGTTTTGATTCTTGTAAACCCTCCAAAGTGTCCAACATGAATATATCATATTAAAACTAAAATGTTTTGAACCTATATATTAAATATAGTGAAATTTCTTGAAAACTTCAGATCAAAAGAAACTATGATACAGTGTATTAACAGAGTCATTCTGATCACAAGTAAAATAATTCAAGTTTTACAATTGTCCAAATACTATTCTCTGAATTTTGCTCCAACAAAGTTTATTTCAACCCTTTTTTCTTGCTTCCATTTAAGAGCCTCTCTGTCAGACATGCATCTGAGCATGAGATCTGGGTGCTTCCACACTCATTTTGGCTTAACTTTACCTGCAGAACGAAGTACTATCTCCTTAGCAATTCATTGCCTTCACATTCTGGCCTGAAACCAATTTTTAGAACTAGTACTCCATAGCTCATCCTAATTCACTGTATACTCTGTGTTTCACCTTAACTGAACTGCTTAAAATTCTCCAAACATATCGTATATCTTCTTGCTCTGGGTTTCATTTTATGGATGCTGTTTCTGCTGCCTGCAATGTTCTTCTGCACCCAGACCAGGCCTCTTCTTTCTGAGTTCCCAACTCAAATGCCACCCATGAATTCTGCACCCTTCACACAAGCAAAGTAAACAAATTGTTCTCACATCACTACATTACCACACATAGCTTTTTGCCCTTTATTTTACCAGACGATGTGCTATTGGACATCTTGCTACAGCCGCCAGCCTTTCATCCCACCTGCAGTCCCTTCCCTCAAGGGAGTAAATATTACATTTGCTTCCTAAATATCTGCTTTACATGTTCTCCTCCTACAGAAAAAAGGCTCATTGCATTCCTTGTGACCCGTTTATATTGGCTAATCAAACAAACAAAAACCAAGTTATCTGAGAAATTTACAAAAGTTTTGGAAGGTGAAACCAAGAATTATTTGAAGAAAATAATAGAGACATTTTGTACGTAAATGTAATTCCTGTTTACAAGCTTAGGAAAAAGTAATCTCTCAGATACCTTAGAGAGAAAGTAACAGGGTGAACCCTTAAGGAGACATTCATATATATATATATATATATTTTGAAAGATAGAGTGAGCTATCCTCCAAAATTTTCAGAAATGTTAGTTATAGTGTGACTCCCTAAACAATAGCAAATTTACACTTCAGATACCTTGGCACCAACTGCAGCCCCCCTTGTATAATTCAGAAAAACATAAGATATATTCACACAGAGGGAGAAAATATCCAGGAAGTTCTGAGAAAAGTTATATGGTGAAGATATCCTTTCACATAAAGTAGTTAAGGTCAACATTTGTCTGGTCAACACAGTAAGTCTTTCACAGATAAGTAAAATTAATTAAGAGACCAGAAGAAGTAACAACCTAGGGAACAGAGTGACTGAAGGAAGACATGGCATGAAAATACATCCTTTAAAAGCCCTGAGGGGTTCTTCAGAAAGTAAATGTGCTCACTCTTTGTTTAATCAATGTTTTGTAAATTTATTTAAACTTGGAACACTGTTACTGTGCTTCAAAGCTACCTACACAACTGAGTTCAGGGAATTCTACCTGCCTGGGCTATATTGACATGTACTTTCCCAAGATCAGTAGTTGTGAGTGTGAACAGTAAGATATGTGCAAGAAAGGAGAAAGTTCCTGCATGCCTTTGACATTCCATAGTGGAGAAGGTTTGATAAAAACGAAGAGCTTGCTTTCTTACTCAAGTCCTGCTCCTTCTAACTGAATGGGAGCTCAATTTCCACGAGTTCTTAATTGTATAAAAATTGAGAGCAAAGAAAAATGATGAAAAATATTCAACAACAAATAATAGAATAAAAAAGAATGGAACACAAAGTTGAAGAAATGTTTTAAGAAACTAATATCAATAGCATAAAAATGTGAGTCACATGTAGCCAGCTAAAGACTAACGGAAGTTTCAGTGGCAGGCATTTCATCTGTCATATCAAAACATTTTCAGTACCATCTACCAATACTGCACTAAATTCTGCGCTGCCATTAATGTCAAACCTATTTATAATTTTGGCCCCCAGCACTACTACAAAAAGGCAGATGACAACCTACTATTTCACACCTGCTGCCGAAATGAATAAAAATGACTGAAACCCTTAAAAGCAGAAGAAAAAAATAAGAGGAAAAATAAAGTCAACAACACTGCACAAAGTGTACAGAAAACCAGTGTGGAAAGTGATCTGTTTGGAGATAATTTCTATTCTATTTGATTGGCACTCTTATGAACCCATTGGATGCTGTCTTGGTTAATTTTCTCTTGTTGCTGGTACAAAATACCCAATGCCCAAAATGAAGGAAGGAAAGGTTTACGTAGCTTACAGTTCATGGAGGTTTCAGTCATATTTGGCTGGCTCCGAAGCAGAGTGGCACACTGCAGAGGGCTACTGTTCATGGCGGCAGAAAACAGCAAAGCAACAAGAGCAAAAAGGAGGAGAGGCAACAAGCAGCCTCTTTCTTTCTCTTATATTGTAAGCAGGTTATCCCCACCCAGGGGGCATGTACCACTCACATAATCTCCATGCCCTCCTCTTGCACAGGCTCAGGATGAATACAAAGTAAGCATCTTGGCTTTCTGTTGAGTCACATAGTGAACCTTCCAAACTTCTCACATTGACACAATGAACAACATCCTAGAGCAGGAAGGGCATATCCTTTTCACCACAGGATGTAAACTGCTGAGTCACTTAGCCAAACCTCTAGACTCCCCAAGCTGACACAATGCCTCAACCATAACAGATGTTCATAACTTCTGGTCCACTGTGTGTCCTTGGCCAAAGTAAGTGTGGTGCACACTTTCTTTACCATGCTCTTGTGAATTTTATCTTAAACAAGGTGGAAAACTTTGTGATACAGCTCTGCTCATGCTCAGCCTTTCTGCGGATGCTCTTTACTGTTCCCTTCCTGAGAACACGTGACACACATGGGAACCACTGAGTGCTAGGCTTTGGTGTGGTTTCTGATCTTGCTGTCTTTAATCTATCCCAGCATAAGTGAAATTAAAAATATAATTCTGAATAATTAGATACTGTAGATTTTAAGCCTTACATTTGTTTGACTTTGTCAAAGGTAGTTATGATAATATCTAAAGCAGCTGTCTCCAAAGTATAGAAGATAAATTCTCACTTTTATTGTAATATTACAATATTATTTATTTTTTCATTGTCTTGTCTTTTGCACGGACAGTAGTAAGGAAATGGAAGGTAAAATGGCTAGCACCTAAACAAATAAATTTTTGTCTTTATGTTATCTAATAGTTTCAATGGAAATCTCAAATTATTCATGACTCCATGATGTTGCCATTTTAAAAACAAGACAAGTTTTCAATAGCTGTGGACTCTCTTCATACAGGACAAATCTAGATAACATGGAATGACAGTGAATGAAAATTTATAGTATATTAGATTAAAACTTAAATCACAAAGCTGAAAACTATTACCGGTACACAGTAGCCTAAAGGAAGTACCGTGCCATGCGTATTCCTATACAGCCCGGTTTCATCATTATCCTTCAGACTGAAGAGAAGATGAACAATTCAGGGAGAGTTTACTTACCTGTGAGATATCAGTCATGGGAAAAAATGTTAGCACTTTCTTTTTTCTCTGTGTTTCGAAGACAATGCCTTGATACGAGCTTTTGGTAAGATTGATAGTGTTTCCAGAAAACTGTACTTGTTTCTTTATTAAATATCTAGCTAATCTGACCATTTTCCTATTTTAGCAGGAGAAAAATTCAAGAGAATCTGTGGCACAGAGAGAGTGTACCCGTGCGCTTGAATCATTGAAGTGTCGGTGGTGTATAAAGATAATTTCTCTGGTTTAATTTAATGCACAAAATATAGATAGACAATAATGACTTACATGCATCCCTCTTAAAAGGTATTTCTGATTTAAAAGGAGCCCAAAATGGTAAAAGGTCTGAAGATATGTTCCTGAAGATTGGAAGTGAGAGGAAATGGTAAGAAGCAGCAACACAAAGTCCATCCTGTAACTCCAAGGACTTGTTTCTTATAGTACTTAATATGCATCTCTGTGAGCCACAACTTTTTGCCCACCATTAGAAGCTTTCCATAGACGCATGGCTATGAAAGAAGTAACTTGAACTTTTGCACAAATTTTCCGGGTATCAACATATCACACATAATCGGGAGGAAGAAGAGGATAGGAAAGCCATATCATCTTCAGAGTCACTACTGGACAGGATTGTGTTTTAACTACTGAAAGGAAAGAAATCTGTTAATTCTAGGAACTGTCTCATGCTTTTAAGCAACAGGAAGAGAAATCTGAATGGCACTATTGAAAGCAATAAAATGCATATATTTCAGTTTTGTAACCCCACTGAGTTTAGACTCCACACCATCTCTACAGAAATTAATTTGGTTATAAAATATTAGAGTAAGTCCCTGACTTATGAACATTTGAGCTGCAAACTTTCACAGATATGAATGGACTTTGCATTGCAAACATTCATAAATGAGAATAAATTGAGGAAGTAACTCACGTGTCTGCCAGGCATTATCACAGTGGTGCTGCTGTGTGCTTACCGTACTGTGCAATAGTGCAGTAGTGCAGTGCTCAATCAGAGCCCAGGATGTCCAGAAACAACAGAACAAGCAGTGGGGATGTAGATGGCACTGCAAGGAAGCACAGAGCAATAACTATGGAAACAAAAGTGAAAATATAGTAAAGATTCACTTTGTGAGACTTTTCAAAGGAGTCAATTTAGGAACATTCTCCTGGGATGAAACTCTTTTGTAAGCTGGCGAGTTACTATATGGTAGTTACAATGTCTCCAGGCATAAAAAATCACACATTTTTTAAAAAATACTTCCAAATACCTTCAATAAATAAAAACACCTTCTTGTGAATAATTCTGTGAGAAATGTCTACAAAGCAACACTCCTCTATTTGTTTTCCGTATAGTTCATAATAATGACTTCTTAATTTTACTAATTCCAGTTGTATTGTTTTTTAATATCAATGAGGTTACAGAGAATATTTGTACCTGCAAGTACCCAATATGCTATATTGGGCTATGTGCTGTCAGGCTCCTCTAATTAAAAAGAATCGGTCTCTGAAACACTAATCCTTGGCACAGCCAGGAAAACCTGTCAAAAAAACATGATTTGTAGAACACTGGGTGACGGGGGGAGTAACAGCGTTATCATCCATCATTATTCAGGGAACATTTAGAGGCAGTTTGCAACATTTGTCCAGTGAGTGAACAGTAAGTGGCCTTGACTTTCCTGAATTATCTACCTACTTTCAGAGGTTTCGTTCTAAAAAACATGTATTACTATATTTCCTTACAAGGTTCTTGCATTGGAGCCTACTCCTGCATGTGAAAATGTGGAATTATGGGGAATAACAGAAAAGAACTGCAATTTTAGTTAGCATACACCTTGTAATTTGTGGAATAAATTCTAACACAGGCAAGTCAAATGACTGGCCCAAGGTCCTGAGCATAACAATTCATATCTTCAATTTGCATTCTACATTTTTTTTCCACTAAGATTTCAGTTGCTATGAGCATCTGTTCATTTTATCTCAGGTACACTCTCAAGTCTGAGTCCAAGAACTTACATGCAAATTGGGGCTGGAAAGATTTTCTTTTATTCCAAAGGAGGAAAAGAACAGCATCCAAGTCGATCATCTTTACCTTCTTCTGGGCAGAAACTAGAATTTCATAGAGTATAACAGGCAAAATTATCAACCATCAAATTAATGGGTATCAGAGTGTTAGTCCAAAATTCCTGCTAATTACAAATAATGTTTGCTGGGGACAAGTGAAAGTTTGTATGATCCGTGGTCTCCACTCAGGCTATAGGCCTCAGGTAGGGAATAATGTCAACATAAGAAAACAAAAATGCCTGAGTGCAGTGGATTATTCTCTCCAGGAGATTTTAGGATTGGATACCTCCAAACATGTGATAGCTCTAGGTTCATTGAGGGTATTTGCAATGCTGTGCCTACCTTGACAGTTTGTGGGAGATACCAAAGGGAATGGGATCAGTAGGCATTGAACACTAAAGAAATTATTGAAAATTAGATTGGCTGTTTGTATCAGAAAGGACTTGGTTGGCAAAGTAAAGGAAAATAAAATTGATTCTGGCCAAAAGAGTAAGCGTTGAGTAAATTCTGAGTGAAAATCGCAACAGACCAGTTTCATATAACACTGAGGCACACAGAGAAGGGGAGCTGGAATGAGCCAGTGAGTAAGGGCAGCCATGTTGTTGGGTAAGAGTGGGTTTATCAAATATTGACAAACATGAAATGATTATAATCAGTCACTGTCAGAGCAGAACAGGTCCCCTCCTCTCTTTTACAAATGATCCAATTAAAGGAAACATGTTGGCTATAAAAGTCAAAATCAACAATGCACTATACACTGACAACCTATCCAACATATAAAATCAATAGTGCATTCTGCTGCCATCCAGCACAAAGCGACAGTAGCAACTTCCCCACCTCTTTAGTCAAATATGACACTGTATCAATCGATCAAAACTCAGTAGTTATTGAGCAAGGCTTCTGAAGAATGCAAACTGCATTATATTTCTATTACCCCCCTATTTTATTTCAATAAATTTTAACTTAAAGGCATAATACCTGAGAAGGTTGTGCCGTCGCATAGAGTGTTTCTTCGCATAATCACCATAGAATTTGACATTGACTATATTTACAACAAGATTATAAAGCACTGTACGGGTAGAAATGCAAATGTCATTGAATGGGGAACTGTAATTTTAGCTCTGTCTGCATACTAGGGTTTTGTCCAAGTCCTCCATTCAGTGTGACAAACAAGACATATATGGCACTAATTAGTCACCAGGCACGCACTAGAACTAAAAATAATGTGAAGAGGAGCTGAACAAGGACTGGAGAGGAAACAAATTAGGAATGTGACAGAAGAGAAAGCAACCCAAAATTTTATATTTGATGCTTTGTGCCAAGGGCATCAGAGTGGAATTGAGGTTTGATTTTATGTGCGTGTAATCATGACTAAATCATTATTCTTTTCTAGTTCTCAAGTTTCTTTAAAAATTAAGGATTATGCTGAATGGACTACAGTAACTAGGCCAAAACTAAAGTTTAGGTATTTGAACGATATTAAAAAAAAACTTCCCCAAAAATCCTCAGTAAGAAGTACATTTTCTTTCCTGTCAATAGTCATAATGCAGCAGAAACAAAATTTCCTAAACAATGCTTACCAGCATCACATGCAATATTTGCTAAAATATCTGTCCTATTCATTTTCTTTCTTTTCTTTTTTTTTTTTTTTTTTTTTTGGTTTTTCTCTGGTACCGGGAACCAAACTCACGACCTTGCACATGCCAGGCAGGCACTTTTGCCGCTGAGCTAAATCCCCAGCCCCCATTTTCATTTTCTTATGAACACAAATCATGTCTTCCTATGCACTGTGATCTAGAAATGCCAAGTTTTATTGTTCTTCTTTATTTGTTCCTTTTCTCTTTACTTTTTCCTTTATGTCTCCTTTCCTCCCTTCAAACATTTCTGCTCCAAATCCCCATCTCTACTTCTTTTATTGAGCTAAATTTCTATTTTCTTCAGTTAATTTCTATTTTTCCTCCTATTTCACTGGTGTAACTTAAAAACCCTTGTTAGATGATCAATAAATTCTTATACAATTAATTAAACTCCCTAAACTCTTTGAGATAAAATGAGTCATAAGATGATGGTCATCTATCATATGACTTGTAGAAATTTTTGGATAACATAAGGAGAATTGGGTATTTCTTTAATGTTTTTCAAAATTTTACAAAAACAGAGTATGTTAATGATATAATTTTATTTGAACACAAATTCAAGCAATTAGAAATGAAAATGAGGAAAACCCAATGGACCCCACAGAAATCTAGGAGATCATCAATACCTACTATAAGAACCTATATTTTAATAAGATGGAAAACACAGAAGAAATGGATAGACTCTTAGACATAATCAAATGGCAAAAATTAAATCAAGAAGATATAAAAATTCTAAATAACTGCCATCAGCCAATGAAATTGAAAATGTAATTAAAAATTTACTAACAAAAAAAAGCCAAGATCCTAATGGAATCACTGTTGAATTCTACAAGAAATTTAGAAAAGAACCAGTGCCACTAATGCTGAAACTCTTTAAAGAAATTGAAAGGGAAGCAGTACTTCCAAAATCATTACTAGAAGGAAATATTACCTTGATTCCAAACCCAAAGAAGAACTCAACCAAAAACAGACAAAAACAGGCCAATCTCCATAATGAACATAGATGCAAAAATCCTTAATAAGATACTGGCAAGCAGAATGCAGCAAATCATCAAGAAGATTATATATCATGACCAAGGAGGATCCATCTTAGGGATGCAGGGGTAGTTCAACATAGTGGAATCAATAAATGTAATATACCACATTAACAGAACCAAAGACAAAAATCACATGATCATCTCAATAGATGCAAAAAGCATTAGAAAATGTCCAACAATTACTCATGATAAAAACCCTACAGAAAACTGGAATACATGGTCTTCACCTTAATGTTATAAAAGCCATATATGACCAACTAACAGCTAACATCGTATTAAATGGCCAAAAACTGAAAGCGCTCACTCTGAAGTCAACAACAAGACAAGCATGTCTACTATCAACTCTCCTATTCCATATAGTTCTGGAAATATTACCCAGAGCATTTAGAAAAGAGAAAAATTAAAAGGAATAAAGATAGGAAAGGAAGAATTTAAATTATCATTATCTGCAGATGACATGATACTCTACACAGAAGATCCAAAAGACTCCTCCAAAAACTTGTATATTTAATGTGCAAATTAAGTAGCATAACAGCATACCGTCGATACTCAAAAATCAATAGAATTCCCATACACAAACAACAAATACACACAGCGAGAAATTAGGGAACTTCTCTTACTCTTCACAATAACATTTTTTAAAATGAAATACTTAGGAATCAATTTAACACAGGATGTAAAGGATCTGTAGAGTGAAAATTACAGCACGCTAAAAAAGGGGATTGAAAAGGCTATCAGAAAAATGGGAAGATATTCCTCCTCTTGGATAGGAAGAACCAGCATAGTAAAATGGCAATACTCCCAAAACTGCTAGGCAGGTTTAATGCAATCCCAATCAAAATACCCACTCTAAAATCAGGAACAAGACAAGGATGTCTACCATCAACTCTCCTATTCCATATAGTTATTAGTTATTACAGACTATTCCATATAGTCTCCTATTCCATATATTAGCATATCTCACAGATCTAGAGAAAACACTCCTAAAATTCATTTGGAACCAGAAGAGACCTAGAATAGCAAAGGCAATTCTGAGCAACATAGACAAGTCAGAGGGCATCACAATCTCAGACCTAAAATTTTACTACAAAACTACAGTGTCAAATCAGCATGGTACTGGCAAAAAAACAAAACAAAACATAACAAGCCTGACAATAATTGAACAGAACAGAAAATGCAGATGCAACACCAAATGCACCATCTTATGATAAATGGTGCTGGAAAAATTGGCTTTCTACATGCTGAAGTCTAAAAGTAGACCCATGTCTACCACCACAAACTAAACTAAAGTCAAAATGGATCAAATACCTAAGTATTAAAATAGAAACACTAAATTAACTGGAAGAGAAATAGGTAGAAACCTTGAAGACATAGGTGTAGGCAGAAACTTCATGAACAAATCCAAGACTGCAAGGAAAATATTATAAAAAATCAATAAATAGGATCTCACCTTATTAAAAAACTTTTGCACAAGAAAAGAAATCACCAACAGAGTGAAAAGACAATGCACAGAATGGAAAAAAAATGTAAACATTTGTCTCCCTGACAAAGGATTTATATCTAGAGCTATAAAGAATTGGAAAAAATTAGACTCCTCAAATTCAAAGACCCAATCCAAAAATGGACATCTGAGATGAATACATACTTCTCAGATGAGGAAATACAAGTGGCAAATAAATACATGAAAAAATAGTCAAAACATTGGTCAGTCAAGATTAAAGCAACACTGAGATTCCATTTCACCCCAGAAGGAATGGCTATTATCAAAAAATCAACCAATACCAAATTCTGTAGGGGCTTTGGGTAAAAAGAAAGCCTCCTCCACTGTTGGGGTCAATGTAGACTGGTGCAACCACTATGGAAATCAGTCTGGAGATTTCTCAAGAAACTAGGATTAGAGCTCCCATTTGACCTAGAAGAACTTAAAACATCACACCACGGTGAAATATGTGCACCCATCTTTATAGCAACTTAATTTGCAGTAAGTAAACCTTGGAAACAACCTAAATGCCAGTCAACCAAGGAATGGATTAAAAAGATGTGTTTTTTAATATAATGGAGTACTAGTCAACCATTAAGAAGGATAAATTGGAGACTGTTATAGGTCAATGGATGCAACTTGAGACCATACTCATAAGTAAAATAAATTAGATCCATATGTGTAAACATTGTATTGTCTCAATAGTATGAGAAAATGAATGAGTAAATAAGATTCAAAGAGTACAATAGATATTGTGAATTGTGAAGAAACTTTTCAAAAGAAAAGTCTAAGTGTGATAGGGGAAAGGGAAAAGGAAGAAAAGGAAAAAGAAAAAAATATATTTATACACTAAATAGTGAACATAGTTACACAGCTAGTTTCTCTTAGGTCATTGACAAGAAAGGTTTGTTCTAATATCATTTGGACAAGATATCATGATAGGCATGATATCCTGTAATCTGAATAACTACTATGAAGACAACATCATGCAACATATTAATTATTACAATTCTCCTATTAACCTGTTTTGAAACTGTTTTATTGTTTTCATTTTTCTTTTTAAAAATACATATATAATTTAATTTGAATTTAGTAGACAACAAAATCCAACTATCAAAAAGACTGTAAAGAAATGTTCAAATATAACAGACTTTTTCTTCTTGATAAAGAGTTTTTAGACAATCTTTAACTTGGCTTTTAGACTTCAGTTTGCTTTCCAAGTTAATCTCTTCAGCATGTACTACCTTGATAATTAGAGAAACTAGTATTTTAAATCCTTAAAGAAAATACAAAGCCAAACTTTATAATGTAATTTGGAGTCATATGACATTGTATGTATATGTGTGCATGCATTTTATTTACTTTGAACAAAGAGTTGACATCATTCTTAATTTGTCTTTTTAGCCCCAGTTTTTTTTCATAATACTTAAAGCATATTGTACCAAGGCTTTTTATCAGTAATAGTACTTCTTTTTAAAACTCCAGATAACAATCTAAAATTAATGAAACCCGATTGCCGTTTTTTCTGTTTATTTCTTGTGTGTGTTCTCATGAATATGTTGTCACTAGTATCAGTGTTATCATTTATGAAAGACTGAGCAACGTCAGGTATTATTTTGCTAGGTGCATCTGATCACACTACTCCCCCAAATGATCATGAGAAAGAGTTGGCATCATATTGTTACTGGTTTTCCATTTTAACAGATGAGGATACTGAGGATTGAAAGATTAAACAATTGATCATGTTAAGTGGTGAAACCCTGACTTGAACCTGAGAAGTCACAGTAAAAATATTCACTGTAGAGTTTGCTAATTTAATTCTCATGGGTATAACACTGCACTACTACTATTAGAACTTCATATGTGAGAGAAGGTAATATTAGTCAACTTGTCATGAGTTAGATAGAATATCTCACACCCATGACTTAAAGGATGGAAGGTTTAATTGTAATCATCTTTTAAGGGGATTCAGTCCATGACCAGCTGACTCTGACGCAGACATATCATGACGGAAAGGTGTGGTGGAACAAAGCTGCTTGTATCGTAGCAGGTAGGAAGCAGAACAGAAGAATAGCATCAGAAAGAAGGGGCGAGGGGCTTTAATATAATAATTAAGGTCAGGCCTTCATGTTCCACTCAGACATACCTGGAAGTGTGCTATACTAATCCCCTCCTTGGCTCCCAAGCTAATCAAGTTGGCATGATTAAGCTTAAGCATCACAGAGGCAAGGAAGTGGCAAGAGTTGGTTGTAGGAGATGAAGATTTAACAAGCTCTCAGAAGTTCTCCACAAAAACTTTTCCATTCAACACATCTCTCAACAGATTATTTAATTATGTCCTCTATACATTATTGATTCCCACAAGGGCTTGGAGAAATCTGTGTAAATTTCCAGAAATTTGCATGAAGGAAAAGTAGGCCTGGATATGTTAATGACTATTTGTCTTGAAAGACACTTAAGAATATGATGTATACTTAAAATGCAATAAAGACACAAAATTACAACTCTTTATCAAAAACTTTAAATTTTTGAGTACAAGTTTGCAAGTAATTCTGATTAACAAGACATGGATAAATTTATTTGTGAAACAGTGAAAAGACAAAATGTAACACGGTATTCTATCTTATCTTCACAAGTCAGCCTGACTCTTCTCTCTAGCAAGAAAAATTCCCTGTTATATCACGGTAACCACATCCCATCTCTGTGTCTTTCTGGTGATTTATTTGATTCCATCTAAAATTTGTATCAGCAATACTGCCTTGATCTAAAACACTCAGAAACTCTCCACTGGCAACAAGGCAGAGATGAAATAGCCTAATGAACATACAAGACTTTCTACAAGAAAGCTCCAATTAGCCTTCCATCTGATTTAAGGTAGGACTATGTTCTAGGTTACACTGTATGTACTTCACTGATTAGCACAGTAAAGAGATTAATAGAATTTTAAAGCTAGAAGAGACCATAAGGCTCATCTTTCTAAATCAGGTCCTTTAAAATAAAATGATGGTGCTGCAACTAGTCTAGATAATACAGATTAGGAGGTAAGCAAACATTATCTTTAACTCACAAACATAATAATTTTCTAAAGAAAATTTGTTGAATTACCTGCATTTTGCTATACACTTAAATAAACTGTATGACCTTGTTAGAATTGCAATATTTGATGTCAGTGAATGGAATAAGCCACAGTAGGAAACATGTAAGGGCAATGAGCAGTTCAATACAAGTAAGTCACAATGAGAGCTTCTCTGAGGGATCTTTTTCCAATTCATCATGAGGTATACGTGGTATATCAGGAGTAAGGAAGCAAATTCCACAGAATGTGCTCCACAGCAGGCTCCTAATAAGATAAAGCCCTCTCTGGTGAAGCACATCACCAGCAATTTCTCCTTGCACTTTCTGTTAGAGGTCATTAGAGGAACATAGGATTACACATTATTAGAACTGGAAGAGACCATAGGGATAAGTCATATGGTCCAGCCACTTTTTTTAGAGTGAAGAAATTAAGGTCTCACAGTTTAAGACCTGGTATACAAGGCAATCCTCCTGAAACATAACAGCACTACATTTGCACTGCACATCAGTAAAACATCAGGATCTCCTGAATATTTTGTTTGGTCTACCTCTCACAGTAGAAAGTGACTGGGCAGTCAAATTTTGGGCATTCTACTTGTATTTCAACACATACAACTGGGGCTGGGGATTTAGCTCAGCGGTAAAAGCGCCTGCCTGGCATGCGCAAGGTCGTGAGTTCAGTTCCCGGTACCGGAGAAAAATAAAAAAAAACAACAAAAAACACATACAACTATAAATTTATCTATTCTGGATATGAGAGGTGGTATATTATATTCTCTGGGGCAAAAAAATTAAAGATCCTACTAATTAAAACTATTTCTCCCTGGAAAAATAACTCAGAAATGTAATATAAGTCATAGGGACAGATGTATGTGTTTATTTTCCACTCTATTCTTCACACCTTTTTGGTGTATCCACTCACACTTTGTAACTTCCACACTCCACAGTTGTGGAAAATCTTCAAAAATGTAGGTTAGAACAGAATTTAACAAGGTGCTGAGGCTTAATTTCTTATATCCTTGCTTAACACTTCAAATAAATCCTTTCACTGTCAAAGCAGTCAACAAAAGAACTCATACAATTATTTCTGTGATTTGAGCCATTTATGGACTTTTATTTTGGAATTGCCTTCACAACTCAAAGGATATTATTTTAACTATCATCTTTTGTGGCAAGCATATGTCTTGAAGATGATTTTGTTTTTCATATTTAAAATGATAACTGAGATCAAATCTAGTTTCTTAGTGTGAAATCAGAAGTTACAGGAACAATAGGGTTATAAAGAGTCTGTGGATAAAAAGAGAAAGGGTAAGCCTTCATGTATTACCCTTAATGCTGTTATATATTTAAAAGAAGTTTCAAGAAATATTTAGTTCCTGGCTGCAGAAACTCAATGGGTGTCATTTCCTGAATGTATTAAGCTGTTTGTTTAAATTTATTTGGATACCAGAACAGCTTTGGTCTAGAGGAGGCTCCAACTAAAGCCAAAAAGTCTGGGCTGAAATTTTCTTTCCAGCATTAGCAGGTTGGGACTTGAAATATGAACATAACCTATCTCAACTTCTTCATTCCAATGTAAAGTAAAAATTACAGCCTTAGTTTTGCTCATTATATGTACTTATAAATGACAGACATCATCTGTAAGATTAGGATATATCTGTTTAAAATATATGTAGTTTGTAATCACATTGTTCTTAGGTTGCATTCTCCTTGAAAATACCAACTTTTTGGCAAAATCCTTGAGATAAAGCCATTATCTTAGCAAAAATCTTTCAGGTAGCAAATATTTTCTTTCCTGATGTACCTTCTTTCCTGTTTTGTGTGACATGCATCTTCTTATTGATATTCATATGCTCCTTTTAGAATGAACCTTTCCATTTTTGAGCCAAGTGAATGAGGCATAGAGAGGCTACCTGCTTTAGCCAAGGATATATCTGGTTTTGAGACTACATGTAATATTAAAGTTTCCTGACACAAAAATCAAGTGAACTGGCTACTCTACTACCTGTTTATTAACATACAAAGGTATTAAAAGTAACAATCTATGTTCATTAAATGCCTTCATGTACTTACCGAAAGTATTTCATTTCCACATACATAGCCCTCAAATTAGTAATACTTTCACTTTACATATGAAAATATTTAAGTTCAGAAAGAATAACCAACTGGCCGAAAGTCTTACAGTAGAGGTGCAGTAAAAGAATATTTAAACCCAGATTATACTAAAATAAAGCATAATTTCAAGCTCATTTATGATCAAAACAAAGCACAGAGGCTATACTTTAAGATCCTCTGGAAGGTATTTGGCAAAATAGCCAAGAAACGTGAAACAAATGAAACATAGTGATCACATAGCATTGATCCCCACATGCCCCCATGTCCACTTCTCATTTCCTAATTGCAGATGTAGGGAATGTTCTATCGTGTGTAACAACCTCACAAAAGTACTTCTTAATCACTCTTAAGCAGGATCTCCAGTCATGGCCTGGAAAGAGTAGAAATGACTGAGGTTTGGCCAGAATCTAATAAATCTTATACCCATGCCATGGGCTAAATGAATAGTGTACAATATGTTGCTTTTCATTTTCATTTTCAGCTTTACAAAGTTCCTGCTTCATTGTTTGTTTGTTTGTTTGTTTGTTTCAACAGGGTTTGCTATAGTCCAGGGCTGCCCTCATACTTGCTATGATCATCTTGCCTCAGCTTCTCCAGTGCTAAGATGATAGGCATGTGCCACCATGCCTGGCTTCATTTGTTTACCTGCCCTCTAAAGAAGCTGATAAGACCTTTACCTCCTTTGTATTTATGTAAAATATGTAGTCACAAACATAAGGGAAACTATATACTCCTGTCTGTCTTAGTTACTGTTCTCAGACAAAATACCCAACCCCCAAAGTTAAAAGAGGAAAATTTTATTTCAGCTCACCTTTTATAGAGGTTTCAGCCCATAGTCAGCTGGCTCCAAGGCAGGGCAATGTGACAGAGGGGCACTGCAAAGGAGAAACAGTTCATGGAAGAGCAGGCAGGAAGCAGCAAGCAACAGAGAGTCTACCTGGTGCTACCCCCACCCAGGTGGGGCTTCTGTCTTCAGTAAATCCTTTCAGCCACACACAGAACTAATTCAAATCAGTGGACTAATTTAGTACCACATACCTTTAATCGCACTATTACACACCCTAGATCCAGCCAGCTCCGGAAAGCCCCACCTATAAGTACATGAGGCTTTTGGTGGACATCTAGATAGAAGCCATCACAATTCCTTTGGCCTGATTGTTAAAGGAAAAAGGCTGAGGTAGTTTAAAGTAGGGACAGGGCTCAAAACTGGATTCATGTCGACTGATTTTAATATTTGTAAAGGTCACTGCGGTGAGTAAACACATTAAGTATTTTCTGAAAACATGCTCTAAAAGTCAGTAGTACAAACTTCCCAATGCCCAACTGTGATACTATCCCATTGCCAGTAAGGCTGTGGAATGCGATATCAAGATGTGCAAACTTGGGACTGGAGATTTAGCTCAGCGGCAAAGCGCCTGCCTGGCAAACGCAAGGTCGTGAGTTCGGTTTCCGGTACTGGAGAAAAAAACAAAAACAAAACAAAACAAAAAAACAAAAACAAGATGTGCAAACTGAAATTTTGCCATGACAAAATGAAAAACCACAGAAGTTTCTCTCATTTCAACGAGTACTTTCTTCCAATGCTGTGTATCTCTTGATGGTTCTGTGGTCAAAAGTGCTAGAATAGCCTTCCTCCTCTGAGCTATTAACTGATGGTTAATTTGTCTTGTTGCTTTCCATTAGTTTATCTGTTCAAGTAATTTTCTTTGCATCCATCTTTGCCTTTATCCCATGCCAGAATTTTAGATGTGGAACAACCAAGGAAAGAAGTGTATGAGGGCAGAAGGGTAGGCTGTTTTTTCACAGCCTTATAGCAGTAAAGAGGATTTAAATTTGTCAGTTATCTAAACTCACCATCCACTCTTCATACTGGCATCAGATTGCTAAGAAAGGATTTGTGAATTTTTCACAACATGTTTCTGTTTCATCCCAGCTTCCATTGTTTAAAATACTTTTGGTGTTTTTCTTTTGCTTTTTTCCAGAAGAATACCCGGGAGAGACATGTTTCCTTAATAGTCTCTCAGTTTGACCAACAGTTGTACAAAGTTTGAATGATAAACAATCTAATAAAGTGGTAACATTTTAAAGTACTTTTAAATTCCCACACTATGGTAGGGGCTCTCAAATGCAATCCAAAAATATGAACAATCCCATCCAAAAAGAGTTTACAATTATCTGAAAGAAATGGTAGTTTACTTTTCCACTAGAAAGAAAATATTCAAACCTCAGCCATTAAGTAAAAAGAGGGAATTCATTTCAGATTCATTTTCTCTCAGCCTGTATATTAATATCTTGATTTCCCTGATAGTATCTAAGCATAAAAGTTATGTTTCCAATTTTTCATTTAGATGAAAAATATTGCACATTGCCTGCTATACCACTAAGGACTAAGTAAATGCTCTTCAGCTTTCCTTTTTAAAAAATAATAACCCACACTTACTTGGATGATTTTCCCTTCTGTGGCTTTAGAGAAAACAGTATTAGAGCTATAGCAATGCTGTTAACCATGCAAATGACATTCTAATTGCAATGACTTCCTGGATCACCTGGGATATCACTTCTAAAATCATATTCCAGTAATTTATTCTTTCAATTCCCTGGAGAACTAGCTTGAGGTCAGTGTCATCGTGTGAGAGAGAGCATCTTTCTTGCTAAAGCTACTATACACTGCCATTTTAAAAATTATTTCATTCTTCTTTCTTTTCCCTTACTAATTTATTCTAAAAGACATTTCATGTCAGATACAGACAAATGCTTATTATTTTATCTTATTCATAGGGGCTTCCTTGGAGACAACTGATAGTTGTAGGATGAAGTACCAACCACAAGCTCACATAATAGTCTCTTGGTTCAGGACACGCCACTCCAAACCCAGACTATGGGACATCAGAGGTGCTGGAACAATACTTGCTCAGAAATAGTCACAGACCAAATGATGACAGTTTAGGTCACTTTGTATCATTAAGATGAGAGCATGAACTGAAGTTGCAGATCTCTCAAGTCTTGGTAGAGAAATGACACTCAGAGACTGCTAAGGTAGCATGAGGCTCTGGGATCAGACCCATCCAGTTGAAAAGTTCTACCATGCTTGGTTGTGACTTTTGGGAACTTTGAAAATGTTCCTTAATTTCTAACCTTAAGTTAAGGAAAACTTTCTCCCGTGTATGTCTTGAGTCTTTGTGTTCCTGTGTCCCACCAAAGTAGACTTTTCTCTCTGCTCCTGGCTTTCTTCTTCCCTTAGAATTCTCAGTGCTTGGTGTTTATTCTGACTAGTCCACAACACCTGTAGTCCGTGCACATAAAACACCTGCTCACCTGCAAGTCATTAGAGTAGCATCTAGCTCCATTTTCCATGCTCTATGCCACTCATGTTACAACTTCCTAGAATACAACTTTCTTCGTATTACTTATGTATTCCAATATTTCCACAAATTAATACCTGGCACCAGGACAGGTGTATCCATGAGTCGGTTTCATGCTACCTGACTGCCTTTTCCCATTCTTCTGCATTACAGACCTGTTCTTCTTACCCAGAAATCTCTACCTTGTCCATGTCTTTTATTTATAATTTCATTCTCGTTGCTTCCTTCTTCACTCATTTTTTGTTTTCTCTTCTCTAACTCTCTAAATTTTACCAATCTTTAAACATCAATCTCCTGTTTCGCTTCTTCTCTAAATCCTTCCAAGCTTCTTCTGAACTTACTCTTTAAATCCATTGGAAACTATTTTTAGGCCAGATAGTAAATATTTTAGTCTTTGGATGCTATATCATCTCTATGGAAACTACTCAACTCTGATTGTAACAAAAATGCAACAATAAATGATACACAAATCAGTGTTGTTCCAAAAAACTTTATTCACAAAGCAGTGGTTATGATACTTGGTATTAACACAGTACTGTTTTATACTATTAATATCATGTTACACTAGACTATCATTAATTGAGTTAAATGGAGAAAGAATGACCCTGAAACTAGGCTGTTAAGCACTACATCAGTAAAGAGTACCTCTATAAATGTGTTACAGCTTGTATACCAATCATCACAAAACTAAGCATCTAAATTCTAGTTACTATAGATTTCATTGTTTAAGTAATTGACTATCATTGGCCTCAAAGATTTAATCTGCAGAATGAAGGTTTTGTATCTTCTATTTCTGACATTTAATAAAGCTAGGCTAAAAGTTTTAAGCTTATAAAAATTTAAAAACATTATTACATTTATTAATGTTTTACTTTCCCTTTAATGTCTTATTGTGCAACCATTACCAACATCAACATTCATAATGCATTTCATCTTGAAAAGCCACACCTCTACATCCACTTAACTGTAAATCCCATTCCCATTCCACAGAGCTCCTGTCCACTAACTTTCTACTCCTGTACAACTTTGTCTATTCACCTCATATGAGTGGAACCAGTTAGAATTGCCTTTTTTTTTTTTTAACAAATCACGTATTTAAAGCATACTATCCATTTATCTGTTGATGAGCACTTGGGTTTCTTCCATTTCATATCTATGATGACTAATGGTACTATGAACTCAGTGTGTAGGTAAATATTTCTTTAAGATACTGCTTTCAGTTTATTTTTCATATATACAGAAGTAGAATTGATTAATCCTATGATAATGCTATTGGTACTTTTTGGAAGAATCAATACTTTTTCTCACCCTGGTGTACTATTTTATAATCCATCTAAAACACATAAGATTTTCAGGATATGAGGATGAGGATAAGGTGGTATTTATGACAGATAAGTACCTTATGAGGATAAGGTGGTACTTCATGACAGTTTTCATTTTCATTTCCCTAATGATTAGTAATTTTGAGCATATTTTCACACATTTTTGGAAATATATATATCTTCTTTGGGGAAGTGTGTTTTCAAATTGTTTTTCTGTTTTTGAACTAGATTCTTTTATTTGTTATTGTTGAGGTTCATAGGTCCTCTGTGTATTATGGATGTTAAATTATTAGTAGACATATGGCTTGCATAGAATTTGGTCCATCCTAGATTTTTTCCACTTCATTAATAGTGTCGTTTAATGCACAAAAAGTTTTGCCTTTCATGAAATCTTAATTTTCTGTATTTCTTTTGTTTCCTGTATCTTTGGGTCATTTTCAAGAAATCATTGCCAAATTGAATGATGTAAAGCATTTGTCTTATTTTCCTTTAAGATTTATTAGGTTTAGTTTTCCAATACAGTATTTTGATCCATTTTTATTAATTTGTGTGTATAACACTAGATAAATTTCTTCCTTTACTTTGTATGTGAATATTAAGTTTTTCCAGAACTTCTGCTGGAAAGACTCTCCTCTCTTCATTGAATTGTTTTGGCAACTTGTTTGAATTATTCTACCATTTATGTGGAGGTATTTTTCTGGACCCTCAACTGTTATACCTTTTATTTTAAGTATGATATTTATTATGAGCTCTTTTATACATAGTTTTATGTATGATGTTCCCTTAAATTCCTGGATCACTGATTTATTTTTTAAGCATTAAAGAGTAATTCTGTAATATGATTTTTCTTAATAAACAGAGATATCAAAATGATCATGTTTATTTCTATTTCTTTTGTTCTGTTAATGTACTATATATTACATTTATTGATTCTTATGTATTAAACCATCATTATATTCCAGGAATAAATCCAACCTGATCGTGTACATAATCTTTTTAATATACTGTTGAATTTGGTTTGCTCATATCTTATTGACAACTTTTCATCAATGTTTATTAGGTCCATAATTTGTGGGTTTGTCTTCATTTTGTAGCAATACTTTGGCTCTAGTATCACAGCAATAGTACCCTTACAGAATAAATTAGAATGTGTTCCATCCTCTTCATAATTTGGGAAAAAATTAAGAAGTAATAATATTAGAGATTGTTTAAATGCTAATAGAATTCACCTGTTAATCCACCATTTCCAAGTTTTCTGGGGATATCTTAGTTACTAATTCAATTCTTCTATCCAGGTTTCCCTTCTCCTTAGTTTGCATTTTTCAACTTTCCATGTCTTCACATATTTAAATTATTAAAATTATTATTTTTAGGTGGTCTTTAATTATTATTGTCCTTTTATTTCAACCTGAAAGATTCCCTTTATCTTTTTTTGCAGGGTATTTCTAGTGGTATCAAACTCCCTCAGTTTTTGGAGAAAAATCTTAAATTTTCCCTTACAATTGAAGAACAATTTTGCTGATTATTACATTTAGGTCACTTAGGGCTCACCAGTTCACTAGCTTCTAGTTTCCAGAATCTTGTGAGAATTCTGCTAATAATCATATTGAGAATATCTTTTATGTGGCAAGTTATTTCTCTTGCTGTTTCTAAGATGGTCTCCTTTTTGTTGTCTTTCAGTAATTTGATTCTAATGTGTCTTGATGCGAATCTCTTTTACTTTGTTCTATCTGGAGTTTGTTGTGCTTTTTGGATGTTTATCTCCATGTCCTTCAGCAAACTTGTGAAATTTATAGCCACAATTTTTCCAACGAATCATCATGTCTCTTTTTCTCTTTGCTTCCTCTGAGACTTCTGCAACATGTGTGCTGAACTATTCCACTATATCAGAAAGGTTCATTACATAACGTTCACCATAATTCATTCTTTTTTCTATGTGTTCTTTGAGTACCCCATTCCAGTTCACTGCATCATTCTTATGCCTTCCCATACATAAATTTTAGTCCCTTTATTGATTTTTTTCATTATACTTATGTGCTTCTCATTCTAAAATTATTTCCTTTTGATTTCTTTTTTGGGTTTCTGCCTCTTTACTCCTATATCCTCTTTGCTGATACTTCATTATCTTCACTTTTTCTATGTGCTGCTTTGGTTTTTCGAGTAACATTAAGAAAATTATTTCAAAATCTTTGTCTCATAGGTATACAAGCATTTATTTTTCAGAGGAAGTTTCTGTTTTGTTTTTTTTTTCCTTGAATGGGCCATACTTTTTCATTTTTATTCATGTCTTCTAGCTTTTGTTATTGAAAATTGAATATTTGAAATAAATATGTGGTAAGTCTAGTAATTAGATTCTGTCCCTAACCCAGGATTTTCTGGCTCCCCAGTTGCTCTATTTTGTTGTTGTTCCTGATTTTTCTATTGTAACATGTTTTCCTGAAAAGAAAAGGCACTGAGATGTAAATTTAAAATCTTAAACCATTTCTGAGCTTACTCCTTCCCCTGCGCAAGTATGGTGATTTCCGAGCTATCCTGATAGGTTCTATTGATTTTAAATGTCATCATTTTTAATGTCAATTTCTCAAATAAGAACAAGGAACAATGGAGAACCAAGGTGACATTCATTTTAATTTTCTTGTAGTAATTGTAGCCCAATACCACCTGCCTCTGTGTCTGTTCCTTTGTAATCAGGAGTAGCAATAATTGGTCAGAATTAAGAATTTTCAGTATCTGGAGGACCATGTCCTTAGTGTCCATAATGGTCCCTGATCTACGAACATACTTGTATCTATCAGTTCCAAATTGGAATATTTGGAATGTGTAGTCTCTTCTATGCTAAGGATAGAAACTAACCAAAATTAGCCATAATTTACCATCCAATTCTTCCTCTGGAAGTTGGAAGGCTTAACTGCCATGCAGAGTTTTAAGGTACTTATATCAGATAACTTTCACCAGTGTAACTGTACTTGACTAGTGAGAGAGAGTTCCAGTACTTCTTACTCTGCAATCCTTCCAGAATCTTCTTAGAACCTGAAGATTTTATTAGAGGAAATGTTAAGTTTAAACAGTGACATAAATTGGGACAATTGAATATTTGCATGAAATTTTGTCCTCTCCGGAAACTCCAGAAAATGTTCCCTTTTCACTCACAAAAAGTAAGATTAAATTAAGAATATCATATACTACAGTTGGGGAAGCAACTTCAAGAAATTCCAATAGAATCCACTATTAACATTGCAGGTTTAATGTTATCAACAGAGCATCATTCCATTCCACATAGTAAGTGATAAAATAATAAACACTTAAATTTACATTCTCATGTGAGAATGACTACATATTCATAGCTTTTTGGATTGAGAAATGTAATGCTTCCTTGGAAACTAAAAACTGAGAAATAGAAATATCTCCCAATGATCAGAGACTATGTTTGAAAGATACCTTTCTAGTATTATCCCCAAGTCCCTACACTGTATTGGGTAAGTCACAGCCTGCTGAATAGCAAATGGTATAGAAGGAGACTGCACAGTGATTTGATGACAAGGGAACACAAAAAGAACAGGTGGGACCTGAAGGATAATTAACTTAGTTTTTTTCTTAAACTTAACCCCAAAATTGCCTAATGGTGCACTGTTGCCAATATAAAAGAGACAAAGATCTCCATCGGATATCTTTTCCTCTAGCTTCTGATTTATCCAGAGATTCAACAATATTTATTGTTACTTCAGTTGCTTGATTAACAAACATTCAGCAATTCCATAACAACCAATAATTTTCCAGATAATTCACCTTTACCTCAAGTTGTTCTTTTTGTGAGAGGGCAAACAAAATGCATTTAAACATAACTCAGACATAGCAGTTTAACTGTGATGCATACTTGATGTTATAAGTATGAGTTTTATGCTACAATGAAATATCTTCTGGAGCTGTTAAAGTAGAAAAAAATGTGTCCACAAATCATATGAGATGAGAAGCTCTATTTTGGGTTAATTTGGTAATGTTTTGAACTATTTCCAACCGTCAACTATGCATTGCTACTTCAAATTGTTTTTTGCTCTTCTTGTTAAGAGGATATACAATCCTGTACTTCCCCAACCTTCTGGAAAAACAGACCACTAATGGCTTGGTAGGCAAATGGTTTATTCAAAACACAGATTTTATTGGCCTATTGTTACTGCTTGTGTCTAGATGTACCCCCAAAGCCTCATGCAGTCAGAGGACTTTTTTCAAAGGGTGCTGAATCTAGATTGCATGATTGATTTGTAGTGCAATGCTAGGATTAAGGGAAGGTGATTGCTGGGTCAGTCCACTGACTGGATTGACACCCTAATCCCAGTAAACTGGTTAGAATGTAAGAGACAAAAATAGTTTTGTCAAGCTCTCTCTCTTTGCTTTTGCCATCTTCTACCACCATCAACTGTTGCCCTTCTGCCGCCATACACTTTTGCCCCTCTGCCATGTCTCACCTTGCCTTGGAGTCAGCCAAATACTGATTGAAACCTCTGTGAACTATAAGTTAAATAAACCTTTGCCTCTTTAACTTTGGGTGTCTGTTCTGTTTGTCTGACCAATAGAAAAGTAATTAAAAGAGAAGTGGGGTCACTGCTATGATTATACCTGGTGACTTGGTTTAATACCAGAGAAGTGGGGTCACTGCTATGATTATACCTGGTGACTTGGTTCAGAAGCTTTTGGGAATGGCTTGTGGGAGAGTAAGTTATTCAGAGAGTCTGACTGAAAAAATAGAGCTTGAATGCCTTACTCTGTACTCTACGGGAGATTATGGTGAATAGAATCCTTCTATTTGACCAGAAGGCTAATAGTAGGCCTATCAACAAGACCAGGCTCCAGAGGTTTCTGCTGAGAAGAACTGCATTGTTTGTTGGACTTCAGATGATGCATGTTGTAGCTTGGCAAGAAATTTGTCTGAATTTTTCTCATGTCCAGAAATTTGTCCTGAGACTAAGATTAAGGGTGGCTGACCAATTTGGCAGAAGAAATTTCAAGGCAGTCTAATACTGAACCGGTGGCATGGCTACTGTGGGGACCTTTCAACCAGATTTATGTTGAGAATCAAGAGCAAACAGCCCAGTGGAATGATTTAAAACACTGTACATTTGACCAGAAAAAGAAGCTGCAATAAAAATGTGGATTATACAGATAGAGCAGAGGAGATCTTGATTGTTAAGAAACAACAGGAGAATAGAAAAGATAGCCTGAAGGCATCACAAGAAGCAACAGTACTCCCACCTTTGCAACCTCAAAACTGCAAAAGATAAGACTTTGCTTTGAGAAGGATGCTGCGCAACACTATGTTTCAGAACAATGGCAGTTTAGAGAATTTGTTCCTTGGAGTTGGATTCACAGTGCTCAGGTATCCAGACACTCCATGCTTATAGTCAAGAGAGTGAGAAACCTGGCTACTACTGCTTCTGGCAACAGACCTTGGCATCAGCCACGTGGTTCTGGTTTTAGGTGCATGCAAGTGTTGTGGGGTCAGGAAGGCTTTCAGCCGGATTTCAGAAGGCCTGGGAGACCAAACAGCATATCCCTGAGAGTGCAATGTGTGAAAATGTGACTGTGAAGCCAAAAGTACAGTGGAGACCCCGAAAGTTTGGAGAACCCAGGAACATAGATCATCTGAGGAAAACTGCAAGTAAGGAGCAGAGCAGGCCCAAGAGAAACCATGGGAGCTACAAGAACCAGAAGTGCTCTAGGGGTGGAGCTACTCAAGCCATTTAGAGTTCACATCTTGCCACAGACTGCCTTGGATGCTGTAAGTGGATTTAATGTTTGCCCTGCTGGATTTTAGACCTGGCTTGTTCTTGTTTCTTTGCATCCCCCTGTTTGTAACTTTTGGAATGGAAATGTGTATCTTTTGCCATTGAATGTTGGAAGTGTTTAATATCCTTTCATTTGTACAAGAGCTCACAAGAGTTTGCCTTAAATCTTAGAGGAGACTTGGACTTTTCAGCAATGCTGAATCTGTTAAGACTTTGGCAACTGTTAAAGATGGACTAAATGCCTTTTCCATAAAGAGATGTGCATGAGTCTTTGGGAGACCAGGGGCACAATGTCATGGTTTGTTTCTAGATGTCTCCCAAAGCCTCATGTGTTCAGGGAGATTTTTTTGATGGGGCTGAATCTAGTGTGGTTGGTTTGTAGTGCAATGCTAAGATTAAGGGTACTGGAATTAAGGGTAGGTGACTTCTGGATCAGTCCACTGATTAGATTGGCATCACCCTAATGCCAATATACTGGGTACAGTATAAGGAACAGAAAGAGGCTTGTCTAGCTCTCTCTTGTTGCTTTTGCTGTCTTCTGCATCTACGAACTGTTGCCCCTCTGCCATGTGCCACCCTGCCTTGGACCCAGATAACTATGGACTGAACCCTCTACAAGCTGTGAGCTAAATAAACCTTTCCTCCTTTAACTTTGGGTGTCAGCTATTTTATCTCAGCAATGAGAAAAGTAACTAAGATACCTAATAAACATAATTAGGCTACACATTAATGTATGATTACAGATATAGTAATCTTATAATTATGTATGCTGCTTCCAAATATTTAATTGTTTTGGATTAAAGCTTTAGAATAAATGCTTCATAGGTCATTGATGTGGTTCTTATGAAAAAGAAAATAAAATAATAGTTGGTCATATTTTCATCAGATATACTCTATCACTACCATATTTGTCCTTTTTCTGTCTAAATTCCCACAGATATTAGTCTTCACACATTTCTTGAAACCCTTGTATTATGTTGTGAACAACCAAGTAGATATATGGCCTAAAAAAATAACTATGTATGCAGCAAAAGAAAGTACTACATAATGTAGTTGATAAGGTAACCAATGGCTACACATTGGATCTTAAGGTGAATTTAAATAAGACACTTAACTTCACTGAGATTGTTTTATTTTCCTCTCAATACTGAGAAGGAGATCACTTCCCACATTAATTTTATAGGATTCTAATATTTGAGATCTAATTACCGCTTTCACAAGAAATCTTCCAAAAATCATCAAAAAATAAAAATGATACACATCCCAGTTCTACCATTCACACCAGATAATTTTTCCTTTGCTTCAGTAAACCACTACACTCAAAGGGAAATCAGGTGTTGTTAAATTAAATATCAGCCACCAAGCTTCTAGTGCACATCGATAGAGAAAGTAAGATGACACAAAGGTCACCAGAGTAAAAACTTGCCTAAGTCACAGACCTTTGGAAATTCAGGAAGAAATTCTCTTAACTTCTTTTTCTTACCTCTGTAAAAATTGCTCCTTGCTCTATTACGATTCTATGTATAACCCGGGGCCAGAGGAAGAAATATAGAAATACCACAGGGAAAGCTCCTCTTCTCACATGTCCAACTTGATTAAAACTGGGCCACATATCTATGGCTCTCCCTCTGAGACCTGGGCCTCTGGGGATCTCCAGACAAAAAGAATCATCACCATTGCAGAAGATATACTACAGCTCAGAGCACTTATGATTGAAGTTGAGGCTGGGAGGTATGATTTTCTCTAAGGTAGAGTTCAGGAAGACTAAGGCCTAGGCTTCTCAGGTGTCAACACTCTATGCTTCATATCCATGGAAATTTGAGGCAGTGAGGATATTTGAAAAACAAACTAATTGAATTTGATTCTGGTATTTAGTAACTGAGGGTTCTACTGGATATTGAACATTATGTTTCAGTTTTCTCATCTGCAAAATCCTGAAAATATGATTTTATTGCCATTGGGCTAAGTAGAAACTTCAAGATAATACATGCAAAACTCTGGATACAGTGCTTAGAATATGGCTGGTCTACACGCCAATGAAGATGGTATGGATATTTTTGATGGTGATTATGCTTATTTTAAAAATTGATATGATGAGAGAAAATACATTCTATAGTTTAGAAAAGCCAAATAAATGAATTCATTTGGAAAGCACATGGATCAATGCCTGTTAAAATCTCCACAATATCAGCTGGTACCATTGCCACTGATGTCACTGTGGTGATCACCTTCTTTGTCAAAGGTAGAGGAGTCTATAACAAGGGCCCCCTCCTCTCTGAAAACCACATGTGCTGGCAGCACTTTCATTGAGTCATCTTCCATTCTCACTCTACTCCACCATCCATAGATTTACAGACTCCAGTCTGAGCATGAGGAATGTAGTGTTGGGTGTGCAATAGTGAACACAGACAATGTACTGTGTTCCACGGGTTTTTCATGAATACAAGTCAGGAAGAACCTTCAATCTCTTCCCCTCTGGGCACTGATTCCGGGTCATTTTTCCAAACCCTTGGGCACAGCAGTTAGATGTGATCCCTTATTTCCTATTACTCCTTTCTCTTTTTGCAAACTCTGCTTCTATATGGTCTCCAAATATGAATTGAACTCCATGATTATATTTTTGCTTCAGGCTCTTTTTCCTCTCTTTCATCTATGTAAACTCTGAACTTCTCAAGACACACAGCTTCAATTATTTTTCCAAAGTCATTTTTCCTTTCTTTTGGTAGTAACTTCAGCACAGCTGATCCTGAATTTATCATTTCTTCTTTGATGAATACTGTTCATTCAGTATTTGATACTATAAACCTGTGTGTTATTCTCCAATAGTTCATACATGTTTATAGTTTCTCACAATTTTATTGGAGCAGATTGGGGTTTGGAATTGTCTGATTCTTCTTTTTGCTATGATAGTCAAAATCTTATTTCCAGTGCTCATGCAGGCACACAAGCTTCTGTCTATACATCTCCAACTTAGCTCAATGAATGAAGTCTACTCAGGCTTTGTCTAAGCACAGGTCTCTTTCCAAGTTCATCTCTTGTTTAGAGTGGGGGCAACCTATGAAAGCAAGGGAAGTTCTTATACCATTTGTTAAATAAACAGCAGACAGGACAGTAGTGGTCTCCTTGTAATTAGTTAATAATACTGGTTATATCACCAGGTCTTAATGGTAGGGTAGAGATGAAAGATGAAAAATCTGTGCCTGAGTAGTCCATCTATCTTCTCTCTGGCCTTCTGAAAAGAGCAGAGTGATGAATTCAAGTGGCTCTGGATGGATCCCAGTATCTAATAAGACATAAATTCTACATTTCAGCAGTTTATTTTCCTGCTTAAGTGAGACATTGAAAGATTCAGGAAAACTGTCTAAGTAGATTATTAATTTCAGGGCACTGCTTAAGTACTTTTAATTTTATAATACTTTTTAACTGGTCAATGTAATTCATAGTATAAGCAAATATGTGAGAGAACAGAAGCTAATGTCCTTATAGTTCATTTTTGTGTGAATAGAGAAAGGTTTGGCTTATAAATACACATTTTTAAAATTCAGCACAAATTGACACATGGTAAGGTATGAGCGAGCACTTTGAAAGACTATCTATCTTTTCTGGTCCTCTTATAATATGACATGAGAAGTGCATGGTTCAGTTTTGGTCAGTAGCAAAACTGGTGTTGGAGGAATAGGGGCAGGAACAGCGACTGTGATGTCCCTTCCAGTTATTTCATTTTAAGCAGATAGGCAAGCATGGCACATCTGTTTCTCCCCTATACAGTGAGCTTATTCTCTCTACCTCTGTATAAGAGCTCTTCTCCTAGAAGTTAATGCACCTAAACTTATTCCTGAGTGAACAGCTACCCATAGATTCATATTTTTCTTTGTTAAAATTACCCAAGTTTACACATTAAACTGAAAATTGAGAAAGTCAGAGATATCAAATACCATTCATGGACCCTTGCCACAACCTTCTATTCCCAGTGTTCTTCACCTTGTCCAGTAATATCACCATCACCACCATAGCACACAACCATCACCAGTCACTTTTGAAAATTTTTGAAATGTTCTTAACAGAAAGAACTGTAAAACTCTTTTGTTCAAATGAGGTAGTGCTACTTTGATGTGTTACCTATAAAAATATTAATAATGTGTCTTAGACTCATGATAACTCAATACACTGATCCATTCTGAAGATCTCCTCAGTTAAATTGTTTATAACAATTGTATTTCTGCTATCTAAATTCTCATTAATAGGTTCCAAATGTCAGTGTAATGGTTATATATATTCTACTGGTGTAGCTAACACCACTAATGAGAAGAGCTATAAGTATACAGCAACTATAATTTCTTCAAGAGGGAACTACTGAAATGTATTGAATCATTTTGTTGGGAAGTTTGGAAGAAAATATTAATGACAGGAACATAGAAAGCTAAGAAAATGAAAAAAAAAAAGAAGGACAATGGACACCAGGAAAAAGGCAATGATTCAAAAACCAAATCAGAATATTAGTATACAATTTAATTCATCACTACTTAATAATGACAATGAATTAGATGGTGAAAGGAACTCAACCAAAGTACTCAATGTATTTCTTTTGAGAAGGATAGGAGAAGGTTGAGATATTGAGTGAAACAGTGAAATATCTATATTCCATGCAAGAAATATGTTTATACATAAAATATATATATAATTGGTAAATTGAGATATTGTAAAGTGTTAAAAATATGAAAGAAATTTCCAGGAGAAACTGTTAGAAGAGTTGAAACTGGATTCTTCTGGAGAGTGGAGGTTGGATGAACAGACACATAAAAAATATACTATTTTAATAGCATTTTATAGTACAATTTGTGTGGTTTTGTTTAAAAAGTACCATCAAAAATGGCTAAAATTATGTTTTTAAAAGAACACTAGAAGCCTGGGCAGGCTGAGACATGCCTGAAATCCCAGCATTTGGGAGGTTGAGGCAGGAGGACCACTGAGAATTCGAGACGAGCCTGGGCTACAAAGTGAGTGCAAGGCCAGCCTGAACTGCACAGTGAGACCCTGTCTTAAAAAGGAAAACAGAACAAAGCAAAACAAAACACCACAAACACAATGGAGCCCTGAAGCACTCCAATATTTAGAAGGCAGGCAATAGATGAAGAACCACAAACAAGAGCTAGGAGTAGCTGCAAGCAGAGTCAGAAGTGTCCAGGTGATTGTAATGTCATCAAGGAGAGGCCAGTGATGTGAAAATGTGATAATAGTATGAACAATGACAGAGACATGTTCCTTGGGCTGGACTCTGTCGTTGCCTAGTTAACTTAGAATGAAGTGAAAGTTTAAGGACCAACAGAATGGACTGAAAACACTGAAAACTGAGAAATCTTGTATAATGATATAGAAAACATTAAATAAACTTATTCAAAGGGTAGGAAAAATGGCAGCATCTATGTTAGCCAATGGAAGCAAGGCATGTGACTTACCTAGTCTATCAGTTGGTGACCAATGACATAACTCCACCTAGTAAAGATACTTAGCTTCTGACAGTTGCAGAGGTAGGTTCCTGTTAGACATGTTTCTAATTTCTATATAAAATATGAGGCACAGTAGGGAGCTAGGAATAGACATCAGATTGGACGTAAAGGGTACGAAAATGGAATATTATATTCCTAAGTGGTAAAATTAGGAAATAATGGAAAATAATAAGAAAAAAATCCTGATAAGAGTGAATTTGGGTTGACTTTAACACAAACAATCTGTCAAAAGAAAACAAGAAAGGTGACTTGTTAGTACCTCTGTGGTGTTGGACAAGTCGTGGAAGTTCACATGTCTTCATTCCTTACCTTGTATTTAGCATATCAGCATGGTAGCTGTACAGCTTAAACCAGTGGTTGTGCCAAGTATCTGACTTCCCTCCATAGAAGGAGCGGTGGCATTTGGGTCGAGTTTGGGCTGCCAGGCCTCAGAGGTGCTGATAAAATCCCTTTGAGGAGACATTCAATAGTTAAAATGAGTGGACACAAATTCAGGCATCCTATTATTTTGAGCCTTCTGCTCACCATTTCTTTTTTTTTTTTTTTTTTTTTTTTTTTTTTTCGGGAACAGAACTCACGAACTTGCGCTTGCCAGGCAGGC
>NW_004955402.1:24813414-24815271 GCF_000276665.1 Chinchilla lanigera | reverse complement strand
GCCATTCCTCCACCATTCCGCCCTGGTGTGTGCTTGCTGCTTTTGCTGTGTTCTGCGCCATAAGCTGCAGCCCTCTGTCATGTGCCACTCTGCCTTGTAATCTGCCAAGTAAGGACTGAAACCTCCACAAACTGTAAGCGAAATAAACCTTTCTATCCTTAATTTTGGGCATCAGGTATTCTGTCCCAGCAATGAGAAAAAAGTAACCAAGACAGAATTTGGTACCAGGAGTGGGGTCGTTGCTGTGACTATATCTGACCATGTGGTTCAAGAGCCTTTGGAAATGGCTTGTGGGAAGTGTTTGGAAAGGTTTGGAGTTGTTGCCTGAAAGAACAGCGCTAGAACGCCTTCGGCTGTTCTGTTTGGGAGATTCTGGTCAGAGCTCAGAAGACCAGAAAGCTGATAGAAATCTTGCCGGTAATGACCAGGTTTGGGAGGTTTCTGCTGGGAAGAAGGATTGCATTGGCTGTTGGACTCCAGATGATGTGTGCTATGGCTTGGCAGAAAGTTTGTCTGCATTTTTCTGGTGTCCAGAGACTTTGCCTAAGACTGAGATTAAGGGCAGCAGTGTACTGATTAATCTGGCAAAAGAAATATCAAGGCAGTCAAACATTGGGGCAGTGGCATGGCTATTGTTGGGAGCTTTTAGCCAGATTTATATTGAGACTCAAGAGCAAAGAGCCCAGCAGGATGATTTAAAATGTTGTGCGTTTGGCCAGAAAGGAAGCTCCAGTAATGCTGTGGACTGCAAAGATAAGGCTGAGGAGATCTGTATTGCTGAGAAGGAATAGGAGAATAGAAAAGATGGCCTGAGGGCATCACAAAAAGCAGCAAGTCTCCACCCTTTGCAGTCTCAAAACTGCAAAGGTGAAAGACCTTGCCTTGAGGAAAAAGCTGCTGAGCGCCATGTTCCAGAATGGTGGCGGCGGCCGCACCAGTTTCCAGAATGGTGGCAGCAAAGAGGATGTATTCCTCAGAATTGGATTCAGAGTGCCCAGCAATCCAGGCACTCAACCCCTGTGGCCAAGAGAGAGGAAAACTTGGCTACTGCTCCAGGTGGCAGCACACCTTGGCATCATCCCCGTGGCCCTGGCTTTAGGTGCATGGCGAATGCAAGAGTTCTGAGGTTAAAGAGGCTCCCACCCAGATTTCAGAAGGCCTGGGAGGCCAGGCAGTGTGCCCCTGAGAGGGCAGTGTGTGAGGCTGAGTGTGAAACAAAAGGTGCCCTGGAGACCTCAGAAGTTTAGAAAAGCCAGGACCATGGATGATCTAAGGAAAACTGCATGGAGGGAGCAAAGCAGGCCTAAGAGAGAAGCCATGGAAGCTGTAACTACCAGAAGTGCCACAGGGGTGGACTCATTCAAGCCCTTTGGAGCTCACAATGTGCCACAGTTTGCTTCAGATGCTGGTCATGGAACTCCAGGACATAATGTTAGCCTTGCTGGATTTTGGACTTGCTTTGGTCCCAGTGCTCTGTGTCCGCCTGTTTGTACCTTTTGGAATGGTACTGCTTATTTTGTGCCATTAAATGTTGGAAGTGTTTAACTTTTCATTTGTACAGGGGCTCACAGCTAAGAGTTTGCCTTACATCCTGGAGGAGACTTGGGACTTGGACTTTTCAGCAGTGCTGAAACTGTTAGGACTTTGGCAACTCTTGCAAATGAACTAAATGCTCTTTGTATAAAGGGATGGGCATGAGTCTTTGGGGGGCCAGTGGTGGAATGTTATGGTTTGAATCTGTGTGTCCCCCCAAACCCTCAAACGGCCATGGGGCAGGCTTTTAGAGTTTGATGGGTGTGAGAGCTACACCCACCCTGGGGTGCATAGTTTGCATATGTAAGGGAGAGGAAGAAGCTG
>NW_004955402.1:24785260-24811120 GCF_000276665.1 Chinchilla lanigera | reverse complement strand
TTTTTTTTTGATTTTTCTCCGGTACCGGGAACCGAACTCACGACCTTGCGCTTGCCAGGCAGGCGCTTTTGCCGCTGAGCTAAATCCCCAGCCCCCTGCTCACCATTTCTATAATAAAATGAACACAATTACCCTTTGAAAGGAGACCCTAGAACTACTTTGCACAGAAAAAGGGCAACCTGCCGCTTATATGTGTTTTAGAAATATATAGACAAAATAAAAATTTGACTCAGAGATGACAAACTAATATTACTGAATAATTTTAAATAGACATTCAAAGGAAGGTATTTAAACAGCAAGGCATACCTTTATATGAACAGAAATTACTTTCTTGAAAGTTGAATTTAAAAAGTTAAAAAGAACAATGAAGTTATTCTTATTTTAAAAAAATAATTAACAACTGATTGCTAAATGTATTTCTCAACTACATTTTTCCAAACCAAATTCTACATGGGATCACTGTTGTGCCTTTAAAAACTATAACATGAAGAGCATTAGCCACATATTTTCATCTCCAGAGTGGAACTGGGCTGCCAATCAGAAGCCCAATTGCTTGAATATAACTTGTTCACATGCAGTGAGGTCTTTCACGTCCTGAGGGCTGTAAGAACAGGGCATGCATTCCAGCCCATTTTAGAGTGAAGATTTTTTTAAAGAAAGGAATTGCTAATTCATTAGGAAGTGTAAGTAGTAGCTACTCATGCTGGTTCCTTTGCGTCATGCAACCATAATATCAAGTTGCTTGATTGAAATGTGGATTTTTTTCCCTATCAAGTTATGCTTTTCTTTTTATATGTATATGACCTTCATTTGGAAGAACATATGTGAATATTATATGAAGAGTAAAAACCTTTCAAGAACTTTATTTGTTGTCATTCCTTGATTTTCTTCCATTTGTCTTCATGCTTTTATTTTTATTACACAGGCACTAAATATTAATAATACTATCAATGGTGCTTCTAGTCCTTTTGTACAACTTAAATATAAATACAATGAAACTTTGCTTTGGTTTCTAATTAAAATCTCTTCAAAAGTTTATATTTGAACCCAGGCTATCCATATAGTTGCTCAATTAACTTAAAACAGTTATGGACATAATTCTGATGAAACGGTTACAATCTGAATGGGTTGAAAGAATGACAAAGAAAATAGGCTCACTACCACACAAAGCATATTGAACTGGAAAACAATCTAATTTTTAAAAAATATTCTTTTAAATTAAGTATAGCTTACTTCCCTACTGATTTTATCCTTTTGTTAACAACCACTTCATATAAAAATCTCCAGCTATTTTAAAATGATACTATAATTTCTACATAGCTTAGTCAAAGAAGATATGTACTGCAAAGAGTATGTTGATTTTAGCATTGGTACATGATGAACCCTTATTGATCGCAAAAAGATTTACAAAGAAATAAGACACCCAGGTACTTCTTTTGCTTTTGATACCATTTATTTGCCAGCAATGCAATTCAAGAATGTTCTAAGGAGATCTACTTTTAGAAAATTATACTTTTAGCTGATACGTTATTGAGAAAGAGGACATATTTAATGTACTGTCTTTCAGTCTATGGTGTGTACATTATTCTCTTACACAGATTTCATCGTGTAGTTCCTTTAATATTTTGTCTAAATGCTCCCTACTGTTACTATTTTCTCATGTTTATCTTTCTATCAGGTATCTATAGTTGGTTATTATGTTAGCACACTCAACTGAATTATTTCTTATACTGTTTATGCCCTCTCATTTGAATACATGTTGAGCTTGATTTAATGAATGCAGTATGGTAGAGGTGGCACTCTTACCAATTCAAGACTTGAGCCTAGGAAGAAATAGAAGCTCTACTCTAGTGCTCTCACTAACCCATTAGCATACTGTGAAAAACCGAAGTTGCATAGAAAGTCCACGTAGAAGTACAATTTCTGCTTGACTACACAATAGCTGACAGCTGACAGCACCAACTTTTAGTCGTACATCAACACGTGCATCACCTTGAAAACCTCAGAGCAGCTGGGCCTCAGATTACTACAGATTTTGTGATATCACCAGGATCAGGAGAATGGGTCACATGGGTCTAATCAGCTAGCACAATCACAAGAAATAAGGATGTTGTTATGGTTTGAATCTGTGTGTCCCCCCAAAGCCTCAAGCAGCCATGGGGCAGGCTTTTAGAGTTTGATGGGTGTGAGAGCTACACCCACCCTGGGGTGCATAGTTTGCATATGTAAGGGAGAGGAAGAAGCTGCTTGAGGCCATTCCTCCACCATTCCGCCCTGGTGTGTGCTTGCTGCTTTTGCTGTGTTCTGCGCCATGAGCTGCAGCCCTCTGTCATGTGCCACTCTGCCTTGTAATCTGCCAAGTAAGGACTGAAACCTCCACAAACTGTAAGCGAAATAAACCTTTCTATCCTTAATTTTGGGCATCAGGTATTCTGTCCCAGCAATGAGAAAAAAGTAACCAAGACAGAATTTGGTACCAGGAGTGGGGTCGTTGCTGTGACTATATCTGACCATGTGGTTCAAGAGCCTTTGGAAATGGCTTGTGGGAAGTGTTTGGAAAGGTTTGGAGTTGTTGCCTGAAAGAACAGCGCTAGAACGCCTTCGGCTGTTCTGTTTGGGAGATTCTGGTCAGAGCTCAGAAGACCAGAAAGCTGATAGAAATCTTGCCGATAATGACCAGGTTTGGGAGGTTTCTGCTGGGAAGAAGGATTGCATTGGCTGTTGGACTCCAGATGATGTGTGCTATGGCTTGGCAGAAAGTTTGTCTGCATTTTTCTGGTGTCCAGAGACTTTGCCTAAGACTGAGATTAAGGGCAGCAGTGTACTGATTAATCTGGCAAAAGAAATATCAAGGCAGTCAAACATTGGGGCAGTGGCATGGCTATTGTTGGGGACTTTTAGCCCAATTTATATTGAGAATCAAGAACAAAGAGCCCAGCAGAATGATTTAAAATGCTGTGAGTTTGGCCAGAAAGGAAGCTCCAGTAATGCTGTGGACTGCAAAGATAAGGCTGAGGAGATCTCTATTGCTGAGAAGGAACAGGAGAATAGAAAAGATGGCCTGAGGGCATCACAAAAAGCAGCAAGTCTCCACCCTTTGCAGTCTCAAAACTGCAAAGGTGAAAGACCTTGCCTTGAGGAAAAAGCTGCTGAGCGCCATGTTCCAGAATGGTGGCGGCGGCCGCACCAGTTTCCAGAATGGTGGCAGCAAAGAGGATGTATTCCTCAGAATTGGATTCAGAGTGCCCAGCAATCCAGGCACTCAACCCCTGTGGCCAAGAGAGAGGAAAACTTGGCTACTGCTCCAGGTGGCAGCACACCTTGGCATCATCCCCGTGGCCCTGGCTTTAGGTGCATGGCGAATGCAAGAGTTCTGAGGTTAAAGAGGCTCCCACCCAGATTTCAGAAGGCCTGGGAGGCCAGGCAGTGTGCCCCTGAGAGGGCAGTGTGTGAGGCTGAGTGTGAAACAAAAGGTGCCCTGGAGACCTCAGAAGTTTAGAAAAGCCAGGACCATGGATGATCTAAGGAAAACTGCATGGAGGGAGCAAAGCAGGCCTAAGAGAGAAGCCATGGAAGCTGTAACTACCAGAAGTGCCACAGGGGTGGACTCATTCAAGCCCTTTGGAGCTCACAATGTGCCACAGTTTGCTTCAGATGCTGGTCATGGAACTCCAGGACATAATGTTAGCCTTGCTGGATTTTGGACTTGCTTTGGTCCCAGTGCTCTGTGTCCGCCTGTTTGTACCTTTTGGAATGGTACTGCTTATTTTGTGCCATTAAATGTTGGAAGTGTTTAACTTTTCATTTGTACAGGGGCTCACAGCTAAGAGTTTGCCTTACATCCTGGAGGAGACTTGGGACTTGGACTTTTCAGCAGTGCTGAAACTGTTAGGACTTTGGCAACTCTTGCAAATGAACTAAATGCTCTTTGTATAAAGGGATGGGCATGAGTCTTTGGGGGGCCAGTGGTGGAATGTTATGGTTTGAATCTGTGTGTCCCCCCAAACCCTCAAACGGCCATGGGGCAGGCTTTTAGAGTTTGATGGGTGTGAGAGCTACACCCACCCTGGGGTGCATAGTTTGCATATGTAAGGGAGAGGAAGAAGCTGCTTGAGGCCATTCCTCCACCATTCCGCCCTGGTGTGTGCTTGCTGCCTTTGCTGTGTTCTGCACCATGAGCTGCAGCCCTCTGTCATGTGCCACTCTGCCTTGTAATCTGCCAAGTAAGGACTGAAACCTCCACAAACTGTAAGCGAAATAAGCCTTTCCTTCCTTAATTTTGGGCGTCAGGTGTTTTGTCCCAGCAATGAGAAAAAAGTAACCAAGACAGATGTGGATGTTTTAAATCACTAAGTTTTGTTATAGGTTTTTATGCAGCAAGAAATTATCTAAACATTATATATATCCAAGGACATGTATGAGGCAACCTCTATCTTCCCATCATTGTGATAGTTTCTGGATTATTAGTCAGGTATGTATGTGTGCATAAAATAAAAACTCTTCTAAATGAAGCATTGCATGAAATTTTCAGAAAACAATGAGATCACATCTAGAGCAATTAAATAAAAGACTGGAAAATAGAATGGTGCTACAACAGCTACATTCTGACAAAAGTGAATACACAGAAGTTAGGAAGGACACAGAAAAAGGAGAAGAGAGAAATACATACTTTTATCAACAATTGTATTATTTTTAAGATGCTTCTCAGTGACTTCTCAGTCCATATATATGACAGTTGTTGTCATCACAAAATTCATCCTACTCTACTCCCATGAAGTTTTTCATTCCTTTGTCTCTGTTTCCAGCAGCCAGTCATTCCCCTTTTATTTCTTCTTCCTCCAGCACTCTGACCTGAAGTCAGATCTCAGCTTGCACTTGAACTTCTGCATCTTCTACAAAACAGCTGACTTAGGATCAGTGTGTATAATAGAATTATTGTCTTTGAAATCTGTCACTCTTGGTTGATGTTTGGCTTCTGTGGTATACCATGCACCCCAACATACTGAGTCTGCTGAAAAGACAGTGGATCACTGTAGGACTCTGGGTAGCACACTAACTGCTATAGTTGATAGAAATAATCAGAGGTATTTAAGCAATGCACAGAAAGGCTACTGACTGATGAGAACAAAAGATAAAAGGATGGAGAAAAGAAAAGCAGTGATGAATGCACAGACTTTTGGAAGAGAGGAAAGAAGAAAAGGAACAGGAAGAAAAGAGAAATACATATTTTCACCAACTATTATTTTAAGATGTTTTTTCTGTGACTTCCAAGAGCAACGTTTCCTCCTATGATTTTTCTGATATTATTCCCATGTTTTTAATTTCAGTTTTTAAAATACTATTTATGATATCAAGCGGGGCATTAAGGGGCTGGGGATTTAGCTCTGCAGCACAGAGCCTGCCTGGCAAGAGCAAGGTCATGAGTTCGATTCCCGGTACCAGAAGAACACAAAAAACAACAACAAACAAACAAACAAGGCATTAAATAGCACTAAGCAAACACAGTGCTACAGCCATATCAGGTATGCAGACTAAGGATCCTAAATTTCCTTGAGGAGGCAATACCCACATACAATATATTTGGAAAAATAGAACATTTCCACCTAATCAATGGTAGCATCCAGGATGTCAATATGAATAAGCCAATATGATGCTAACAAACAGCCTCACAGACTTAGCCTCAATAAGTTGATGAGACTGGAAGCAAGAAGCCAGCGCTGGTAGCTGAGGTTGTGATTCTGTTGCTGATTGCTCAGGGCCTCCGGTGGGTCATTTAACCTTGCCCGTCTTCAGATTCCCTATCACCAAAAAGGAAATTAAAACTGGAATTCATTCTCCTGGGTGGCAGCCTAAAAGCCAGAGACCATCTTATCATCCTATTTATAATTGTAGACTCACAGAATTTTAGAGTTGGATGGGTCTTTAGCCACCACCAAATTAATCCCCTCATCTTACAGATATCAGCACTGGGATTCAGCAAGGTGAAGCACATTGCTGAAGGTCAAGTCAGCTGGTACCTCCTGACGTTTAGTCAGAGAGTCTATCATGATATAACACAGACCAATATCCCCAAAGTGCCCTGTTATTTTTTATTCTTTATGCTCATAAGTATATCTGTATTCAGTGAAAACATTTGAAAGCTCAAGATCATATTGAAACACAGGCCACCTGCGTCCTAATGATCCATGGACATATTTACTATAACCTTAATGTCAAGTTTTATATTTTCCTAAAGATTGAAGGTCAAAGCTCTAACTGTACTTGCATCAGATGATGTGGGAAGAATGGAACATACCTTTGCTTCGCAAGTTATGTCTAAGGTTAGTTGGGATCGTGGCTATGACGCTGCTTCTGAATGTTTCTCTCCAAATTCTCCTACCACCTCATGAGAATGTGTCTCCTAAGATGGCAGAAGAGGTTAAGATGGTCCAAGATTCAGTAAACTTTTGAAACCCAAAACCACCCTATGTGGCATTTTTACAAGTACATGAGATCCACACAAGTCATAGTATGAAAAATTCGGGGTAATTTTATTATCTTCCTTTTGGTGCCATCCAGACTTCATGCAACTCCACTTGATTTTTGCTCAGGTTTTCAGTTTGAGGAGCTGCAAAGCATGCACTTCTGCGGTTCATATTTTGGTTTACAATTTGGGGAGAGAGAGAGAGACACAGAGAGAGAGAGAGAGAGCGCAGAAATCATTTGGCCTAAGTTCCCAAGATGCCCCCTTCCACTTCCTATAGAAGAAAGACTTGATCAACAGCATTTTAGTGGTGCTTTAAGGGAAATGGAAACCACAGCCCCTGACTTTGTGTATGGTAGCTTGCAAAGGCATTTTCTATAATGTATGGAATGAACTGTTTCAAGTATTTTTTCTTGCCACTATAATTTTTATATCTCATTTTACCTCTGTAATTAAGACAGGTCTGGTAGGTATTTAAATTAGCCCAGCTTTCATCTCTATCACACATTCATTTCAAAACTTTTATGAATATTTAATAGAGGTTTTATAATTCATGGTGATATGATGAACAGCCTTTTGGCCGTTAAGTCAATTGACAGAAAAAAAAAAATCTCTCTCTTCAGGCAGAAATAATAACGATTCTATTTCTGTTCCTAGATTGGTGATTACACAGTCACCTGTTTTCACATTAAACTTTGATGATAAATTACTCAGCAACCATGATAATATCAGAAGTTTTACTGGCCAGAACAAATTGCCAGTAATTGCTGGCAAGATAAAGAGAAAGCACTGCTTCTTTTTCCCCCTGTCCTTCCCCCAGGGGTTTGTGGCTGAGACCCCACAATCCAACTGGTTCCAATTTCTTTCACTTGTTCTTCCTTTCATACTCTACTCTATTTTTTTGTTTCCTTTCAAGCCTTAATCTGTCCTTCTAGTAGGAATATATTAATATTCCATTAGCAAGCCTGCAGATTTAGCACGCACACACAGAGCATAGGCTGCATAAGAACAGTGAACTTAGAGATGAATTGGAGTTCAAATAGGTGCATTTTCTGCCTGACTCCCCACAGGACATACATGCACATTTTAAAAAATATTTGGGAAATTTCTCCAGATTAAAGCATGTGTTAAGTGATGCCATTTCCAAAGCAACCTAGAGGTTTTATTTCACTTAAATATATCAAAGGTTTAGGAAAAGGCAGTCTGCTGATAATACCTAAGTATGTATCAGAGAATTATAAAATCTAATCTTGGCATCAGATCTAGGTAGCTGGGGCATCCTGCTTTCAGTATTCATCTCAGCACAAAACTGAAACCATAAATGGCAAGATATGAAGGAGTCACATTCCTTTTTCCATCGCTTCTATGTCTCCAAGGAGCCTACAAGAAGCCTTCCCTATAGCATATTGGGGAACTGGACCATCGGCCAGGCTTTATGTCCCCTATAATGGGGTCACAGAATCTACTGTCCCTCTTGGGAGGTAATTCTGTTTCCTAATAGCTTCCACTCCAACAAACTTTTTCCCTTGATATGCAGACAACTCCTCTCTGCTCATTTCCTTCTCAGTAATGTCCCTTTTACTACCCTGCAAATTCCTCTTTAGGGGTTTATAGCCCTGAGGCAGAAGCTGTGATACCACTGCTTCTCAGTAGCAGCTTCACAGACCTACACACACTTCACTCTTTTAATCTGACCTCATGTGTTAGAGCCTTCATTTCTTAGTCATATCTGTGGCTGTTCTCCATACTTTGTCCAATTTGCACGAATGATGGCTTGTGTGAATGATGAATTTTACTCTATAAACTGCAATGAATCAGTGAGTACTTGATAGTAAATACTCAGGTGCTCACTGTGTCTATAGTATGCCCCCGCATGTGCACACTGGACTTTAATCTATTCCATACCCAAAGTGACAAATTCTACTGGCATTCAAGTGCCCTTGGCTGCACCCATGGAGACATGCAAAGAAACCTCATTTCCCCCTGCCCTGCCCCACCCCTTCTAAACTTTTTTCTTAATGAGGTTTTGGAAGTACGTCCTTGGATGTGGGGTAACTAGCAAACTACAAACAGAATTATATCTTATTATTAACCAATGGAAATTTATTTTATATAAAAGCATTAAAACTAAATGTGCTTCAGTGAAGTAGCATTTAGAGTGGGTTTTGAAATGTGAAGCAAGGTGTTCTGTGAATATTCCCCTTCCTCTGGATTGAGATCTCATGGCTAAACCTAACATGGGTGGAAAGAGTCAGTGTGGTCTAAATTTCAGAGGAGGTCACTTTCGAAACTGTACTTATTAGCTTTGTGGAGGAGTGAGGGTAAATTTCACTACCTACATTTTTACACATTCTATTCCCTCTTTTCTTAAAAGCAACCTCAGAGTTGTGCTACTAAAGTGGCATCATGAAACTAGAACCCGTAAGCATCCACTGTCTCCACTGTTGTGTAGATTTGATGTGTGAGCAGTGCACCATTGTGGAGCTGAAAGAAACCCGACACTCTCCTTTGTTGTGGGCTGCAGCACCTAATAGGCATAAAATAACTGCCAACTGGGCCCATGTGTATTTTAGGTACTGAATCATTTAAATAATTTAATTCCACTGATCAGGAGTAAACTTAAGAAAGCAAATATTTGCTGGGTGGTGGTTGTATATATGTGACCACTCCTGACTCCTCAGCACATGCTTGAACATACGTGAGTACAGGCATACACACACACAAATACACACGCAATCTTGTCTTGTGGTTAGACACAAAGCACTAGAAAAGTGGTTCAACAGGACTTTTGTGTCATTATGCCTTGCCTTCAATACTTATGCACTTTATAAGTCAGCCATTCTAAAATTTTTTTCATTTATAAATCCTGGACCAAAAATAGTCCATATATGTAAGATTGAAATGAAAGCCTCAAAGAAAGGCTTTCTTCTTTCACTTTATAGTCATAGTGTATGGGAAGTTAGTTGTGTTGACACTGTTTCAACATAAACTGTTTCAAGGATTCTTCTGGCCTAACAGCAAAGTCTGAAACTATTGTCTGACATTCTGGTAACTGGTGGTGCTTGTTCCTGAGTACAATTACTGCACTTCCATCTTTGCTTTTGTGCTAAGGTTTTTTTGGAAAACATACAGAAAGCTGTGTTTATGCATACCTGTGTGTACAGAGGTAGACATATTTATAAATCCATCACAGTCCAGCTTTCTGCCATGTGCAGTTTGAACAGAGAATGTACTTCTTTGTCTACAGCCATGGAAGTAGACCAGATTTAGGAATCTCTGGAAGCTACTGAACATTTGGGAAGATATTTATGTGACTTCACCGGTCAACATGGATATTGTATAAGTGTCTTTCTTTTGGCAAGGTGTGAGTTCATTGTAGCTATATCCGCTGCAGAGTACTAGATAGGCTGTGGTGTATTGTAATCCTTATAAAGTGTAGCCACTCATGTTACTTTTGTTCTACATCCTTCTATACCTCTCCCATCAATGTGCCTCAAATGTAGAAACTGGACAAAACTAGAATAAAAATATAGACAAATTTCACAAGTTTAAACTTTCAATAAAGGAGAGTGAAAATGATGCCTAATAATTCTCTACAGTCTGGGTTTGTGCTAAACTAGAAATCCACACATGTTCAATGTTGATAGCACCCTGTGGATGAAGGACTAGACTTTATATCCTGGAAAAGAGGGTGGTAAGGCACAAGGAGCTCACCAAAATTTCCATAGCAATCAGTGGGCCAAAGAGTAAATTCTGAGTCCAAGTCTGATCACAAAGCCTCAGAAAATGTGTTTTTATTGTCTACAATGAAAGATAAAGCTTCAGAGTTTGCATTGGATTCTAAATTCAGACTTTGTGGGTCGCCAATACTAACAGCTGGAGAGAAGAACTGAGTCATTATTCAGATTTACAGTTGCTTTATATAGAGGCAGAAGAGACTGTGGCTCTGTGAAAGCATTTAAAGGGCTCTGGGGAGGACCTTTACTATTTCCCCAATGAGCTATGCCACCTGCTAGCTAGTGACTTTACAGGGAACAACACCTTCCATTTCACAAACACCAAGAAGGCTTAAAATAAAATCTCCCAGAGAGTTGTACTACATAGTCTGAACTACATACCTAAATTAGAAAATCTTCTTCCTGGGAGTAAGTTTGATCAGAGAATAGAAACTCATAGGAAAACATGGGCTGGCTGAAGTTTCCTCTTAACGAAAAATGTAGGAGGCAATATAAATTTTTTAAAAATAGAATCACAAGTTTTCTGGTCCAAGTGTGTTCTGGTTATTGATCAACTAGACATGGGCATTTAAGTAATACATGGTGTAGACAGTTCAGGTCCTTCTTATTGTAGGTTCCTATAGAACATAGCTACAAGAATTAAAGTGTAACAAGAATGTGCATGACTTCCCTGGAAATGCTCCTGTTTACTTCATAATGCTGTGAATTAAACAAAATTCATTACTGTTTTTTAAGTTAAAGTTTATAATTAGGAGCACAAATAAAACTTCAGAGAAATAGTAAAGATAAATTGTCACTCTTTCCACCCCCAGCTGGATGTAGGATTAACTAGCGGAGGTATATTTAGAAGATATATGCAAGTATTATGGAAAGATGGTAGTATATTCTTCAGACAGTTATAAAAACAAAGGAAAATAATCATAGTTCCAGCATAGCAAGACTGCATTAGATCTTATTGATAAATCACACCCTCCGACAGAAATAACTGCATTTGTCTGTAAGAAGAAATCAGGACAGATCTAATAAAACTAAAATAATTTACACCAAGTATAAAACTGATGGTGAGCAATGAGAGGGAACTTAGTGTAATAACAGAAACTAATTTTTATAATGGTGATTCTACATAATGTAACTTTACTGAATCCATTTTTTATTTCTAAAACTTGTCTTTTATTTTTTCTCACCTAATTGCTTGGGCTATGACTTCTAGTACTATGTTGGAAAGTGGCAAGAGTAGACACCCTTATCTTATTCTTGATCTTAGAAGAAAAGCTTTTAACTTTTTTCAAGTTTTACTATTGTATATTGTACAATAATATTATTATACAATAACAATGAACTAATGAATGAAAGGAATTAAGAAAATAATACCATTTGCAGTAACTTGAAAAAGAAAGTATATTTAGGAATAAATTTAACCAAAAAAGTGAATAATCTGTATAATTAAAAGTATAAAGTATTGAAGAAAGAAATTATGGAAGTTAGAAATAAATAGAATGATATACCCTGTGCAGAACTAATATTACTAAACAGTCCATATCTCCAAAACCTATAACAATTATAATAATATTTTTTGTGAAACTAGAAAAAAGTCTGAAAATTCACATGGACACAGAAGACCACATATAGCTGAGAAAATTGTGAATCAGAAGAACAAAGCTAGAGACATCACATTCTTTGATTTTAAACTGCATTACAAAGCTATGGTAATCAAATCAGTAGAGTACTGACATAAAAATAGATGCATAGACCAATGGAACAGAACTGAGAGCCTAGAAGTACACTCACAACTATATAATCAACTAATCTTTGGCAACAGGTCAAAGATTAAGCAATGAGGAGAGAAGAGTCTCTTAAATAAAAAGTGTTAGTAAAACTGGATTTCTTGCACCTAAAAACAATGAATTTTGAAACTATTTTGCTCTTATACAAAAATTAATTTAAATGCTTTAAGACTCCAGTGTAAGATCTGAAACTATAGAATGATTTTTAAAAACATGAAAAACGTTTCTTAACATTGGTCTTGTCAGTGATTTTTAGATGTGACACCAAAAGTGTAAAAACAAAAACAAACAAAAAACAAGTGTGTTCACAGCAAACTGAAAAGTAAAGAATGTAGTGTAGTAAAATTATAAGACAACCCACAGAATTGGAGAAAGTATTTGCATACCCAATATCTGATAAATGGTTAACATACAATCTATGAAGGCAATTCATACAACTTAGCAAACGTACATAAATAAACCAATTTAAAAATGATCAAAAAACCTGATAATTTTTACAAGGAAAGCACATGAGTTATCAACAGCTATATGAAAAGATACTCAACATCATTAATCATCAGAACCATGCAGAACAAAATCATAATAAGGTATCACCTCATACTTGTTAGAATGGCTAGCATCAAAAAGGGAAAGAGATAACATATTGCCAAAGGTGTGGAGAAAGGGAAAGCTGATACACTCTCGGACAGAATCTAAATTGGTACAGTCATTATGAAAACAGTTCAAATTTCTTTGGCTGAGGATATAGCTCAGCAGCACAGTGCCTATGTGGCAAGAGCAGGGTCCTGAGTTCAATTTCTGATAGCATAAAAAAAATGTCTTTGAAAAATTAAACAGAATGTACTACCACATGATCCAGCAATCCCATTTCTGGGTCTAAATCACAAGGGAATGTAGCTAGTAAGCTGAGGAGATATCTGCATTCTCATTCATGACAACATTATTCACAAAAGACAAGATATAGAAAAAACCTCCATGCCCGTGGATGAATTAATATATAATGCAGTATTCTTTGGGTAGAAAAAAAAAAGAAGGGAATCCTGGCATTTGCAATGACATGCTACGTAATATATGCCAACCACAAAAAAACAACTGCTGTATGATTTCTCTTATATGAGGAATCTGAAAGAGTAACTGATAAAAGTTAAGAATGGAACAGTGTTTACCAGTTGCTAGGGAAGTGGAAAATAAAGAAAATATCAGCCAAAGAGTAGGTGCTTTAAGTTATAAGATGAACAAGTTCTAGTGCTGTAGTACTTAATAGCAGTGTATTTTATACACAAACCTTGCTAAAATGGTAGATCTTTCAGGCTGTCGTCACACACACATTCACAGACACACACACAAGGTAACTGTGAGGTGATGGATGTGTTTATTCATTTGATCATAGTAATCCTTACATGATGTACACATAAATGGAATCATTACGCTGTACACTTTGAACATGTATAGTCTTTATCAAGTAAATATTTTAAAATAAATCATATTTAAAATATTAAAACTAACCTTAATTCTCCATGGAATTAACCACAGTTTACATTTTAATACTGTTTTAATATATTTACTTATTTCTGCAAATATGTCTGAAGAAAAAATATGTTATTAACATAAACTCACAGATGTACTAACTACAGGGAATTGTTTTGTGTCTAAGTGAGAATATAACACTGTATTGCTTTTAAAAATTAATATATTGTGACTACTTTCTAAATTATTAATTTATTTTTCTTAGTGATATAGAAAAAGAAATAACTTATTGACTAATAGAAATCAAATATTGACCCAAGGAAGTGAGCCCTGTACTCTATTTCCCAGGGTTATTCTGATACACACGTGTCAATTCACATTCTTAATATCATGACAGAATGATACTTTTCTTTCTTATTGACTTAATGAACAAAAATCACTTTAAATAAATTAATCACTTTGCTTTAACAGCTTCACATATAAGCACTATCATTTTCCTAGTATAGTAATATTTTATGGAATTATTTGCTAATATTGTTAGATTATCTCTTAACACCACATGCTTTTCATATGTTAGTGGTCTTGAGATGTATAACTTGTATGCAAAGTGTTTCCCCTTGTACACAAGATAGCTAAGGTAATTGTACTACTAATTTCTATTGGTTTATAGAAAGGAACAGGTAATAATTTTTTTCTGATCAATTTTGCATGTCTATATCTGGCAATCTGAACAGCTATTTTGAAGATAACAATATGCAATATAACAACTTTAGTAATTTCCTATCACCTTGCTTTGAAATTCTGTATTGTTTTGAATGTTTCTTTTTATTTTTTATTCTCTTTAAAGGAAAAAAAGAAAAAATTACCAGCAGTGCAGAAAGGAGGAAAAAAAGATGTATAAATTGCCACTCACATGGCTGGTAAATAATGTTGAAGAATATTTAGCTAATTAAATTTTCAGTTACTTCTACAACACCGTTATTTTAAAAAGTCATAGATTAAATTTCCAATTTGGTTTTTACTTTAACAAAATATAAAATGCAAAATGTAGTAAATGCTGTCTCTTTCTCAGGCCTTGAATCTTTTCCTACTTTACCAGCCATGAGATAATATCGGATTTTCTTTCTCCTTAAACTCAACCCCTTCTTCCTACCCTTGGACTCCATTCATATTGTCATCCGCCCTTATGTGAAGTATTAAAAAAGGGAACTGATTGTGTCTTTCATCCTATGTACTTGTTCTCTTCCAGTGTTTCTCCAGAATGCCAGCAAGCATTCTAAAATGCAGCTTAGATCCATACTCCTTCCTTAACGTGTGCAGTGGCTTTAATCGGCTCCAGCCTGTCACCTAACTCCAGCCTCCTTCTCTGTTCTTCATCTCTGCTGCTCTATCTGGGAAGAATTGTACATATTTATTGGACTAGTTCCCACTCATACCACAGAAGTCTCTATAAGCCTTTGAAGGATCATGCCTAGATGACCTTCTTGGGAAATCCTCCATTTCCCAGATCTCTTCCAATGAGAATGTGCTGTTCTTTTTCAGAGCATGTAAAACATAGTGTCTTGGACTATCTACTTATTTTTTCCCCATAATACTATAAACTTTTCAAAGGTAATGATTTTGAATTACCCCTAAATAAACCTTCAACAGTATCTAAGCTCTGTCTGCAACTAGAGCCTAATAAGGGCTTATTCATTAAATTCATCTATTTATTAGGCTTTGTAGGACCTAAGCTACATTAATCAGATTAGAAAGTGTTTATCCTCTTTTCAAGGCACCAACCTTCAGGTCAAACATCAAAGCAGGAGTACGAGTCACAAACCAAGGAAGAGAATGAGCACTGCTATTCTCTCACAAGAAAGGAGACTGTTGAGTGTCCACCAGTTAATTCTCCATTGTTTTTCTCAAGGGTGTACACAGAAAGCCGCTTTACTTGTAACAATAGTGATTTTTTTGGCTAGGCATCATTAACAAATGTGTTAAGTCCTTGTGACAACTGATTAATTTTAGTGTACGGTTATGAATATAAAACAACGAATGTTGGTATGTAACATGCATTTTAATGATGTCACAGCAAAAGTAAAGGATGAGAAAGATAATTTAATTTGCTTTCTCTGAAAGGTCAGTCCTCCTGGGATAAAATCGTCCCTTAGGGTATCAGTGCCTTTCTCAGCACGCTGCCCCTTCCGCTGGCACCTCTGTTCCTTAGGGATGGGAATATTTATATTAAATACAATTAGACTGTGCTGTTTGGAACAAAAGAGACTTGGTAGGGGAAGCAGAGGACACTTCACGCTTTAAAATGAACAAGAACATATATGTACATCCGTGTGTGTCCTTGAGCCCTTGATTTCATCATTATTTCAGCACACTTTAAATTACTTTAAAGTGCACAGTTAAAAAATAGAAATAGATATAACCATTTAAATATATTTGTTAGTCCTTTTATATGCAAGGACTTCATTCAAAAATGAAAGTTTTTTTTTAATTGTACATCATTTAGCCAAAGCTTGTCCCAAGGTGTGCAAGGTTATAGCTTGTCTCCAGGTAGGACTGAGTCTTTTATAATTATAAAATACAGCAGAAGTTGGTTCACAAACCTTGAGTTTAGTGTGGATATGTAGAATCCATGCATTGATATCTGACTTTAGAGGGGCTGGGGTTTTAGCTCAGTGGCACAATGCCTGCCTGGCAAGCCTGAGGTTGTGAGTTTGATTTCTGGTACCGGAAAAAAAAATAATATCTGACTTTACAGATATTGGGAAATATTCAATATACAGCTCAACGAAACTCGCAAATAATAAAAAAAAAACTCAAGATTAATTGTTCATAGTGGAAATACCTTTAAAAATAAGTATTAGAGCTTAAATTTCACAGATTAATGCATAGGAGGATTCAGTAAAATATAGTCAATCAAAATATCAAAAATTAATTAATTTTAAATTAGTGCTGTATAAGGAAGGAGATTATCTTAAATATTCAAGTTATCACAAAATTGTACATTAAATGAATGATAAATAATGAAGAACCATTGTTAAACTCTTATCATCTCATATGGTGAAGCTCTGCATCATTTCCAATGCTGATTTTTTAACTGTTACTGTCTTTGATTGTTTGATCAGTCTTATATTCTTACGTCTGGTGGACTGAGCAACTTCATTGAAGATAACAGTGTGTCATGTAGCAACCATTGTTAATTCCTATCATTTTATTTTGAGGTCATATATGGTTTTTGTTGTTTTTGTGTTGTTTTGATTTTGTCTTCATTGTTGTATTGTTAGTTTTTTAATTTTTAAAATAAAAAATGAAAGTCTAAAAGATAAATGAACATTCAAAGAATAAACAGTATGCAGTAATTTGATTTCCTTAGAAACAACTTCTGCAAGGAAGAGGGATTATTGTTAATGAAGGGTATGAGCATTTGAGTACACCAGAAGAACTTCAGAAGATGCACTTGAACTATTAAAAATATGTGCTTAAGATAGAAATATTAAAACTATAAATATGTATGTATTCTATATATAAATATATGAAAAAATGTATAAATGTAAATTTTATATTAACATATTCAGAGATGGAAAAGAAGAATGTTCTAGAGAAATAACCAGTTGTGAAGAAGTTCAGTAAGACTGAATGAAAAATGTTAAAATTCAGGTATGTTCACATGATGTAAAGAAAATTTGCAGAGACACCTGTATGCATATATTTACTGTCTGGAGACATTTGTGTTCATAATTATGGTGTCCTTCTTTATGTCAATGACATATTTCATATTCAGGTTGCACTGTGCATGGGAATGGAATAACTACTCTAAGTCTTCCTAATGTAAAAGTCCACTTACAAATGGAAAAAGACACACTACTGTCCTTAAGTGCCTCACCCAAGTCAGATTAATGCACAGATTTCAGGAGGGAACTGGATGTGACAACAAGAGCAATGGAGTTAGCAGCCTAGGATCTGAGTTACTAACTTTGATTTACTAATTAGCCACATAAAGAGTAGCACGCTACTTAACCATTCTGAGTTTGATTTTCCTTATCTGAAAAGTAGAGATAATAAAAATTGACTCTGAGGATGTATGATAGCATGTGAAAAATTATTCTTCAAGCCATGAGGTGCTTTCCAAATACAAATGATCCTATTCTCTATGAAGAATTATTTGGAAAATTTCATCAAAGAAACATTGTTGGTAACAGTAAGTTTTAAGCTAGATCTAAAACATTATGGTCCCAAATACATGCTGGTGAATATTTGAAAGTAAGATTATTTGTATCACTCTATCATTAATGACTTCCATAGAATTCCAGATCTTAGAGATAAACTGTGAAAATGTATAAGAACGAATCTAATAAATCCATCCCTTAATTGTTTAAGAGGTCTTGGCAAATTGTAGATCTAATAATATTTGTTGAAAAGAGAAAGTATACTTACTTTCTTTAAAAAAAAAAGTAAACTATAACTGACAGAGTAAAATAGACTTTGATACACAGGTCAATCAAGCTTACTTGTTTTAAATGGCAAAGTGAGGTTAGACACATGAGCTGATGTTTCTCTGTGTTTGCTTATCCCATAGTTACCATGTTCGCTTAATTAGCTGGATAGGAAAGGAGAACAGGACATGCATGGAATTCGTAGAGTGAAATCACTGGTGCAGATCTGCTACATTAGTTCCATGGAGCAGTGATTGTATATTTGGTGACAAAGATGCAAAAGATGAAGATTCTTAAGTTCCCTTAATTCATAATTCCGTTCATATCGTCAGTGAAGACTGGGCTAACATATACAGTTGAAAAACCCAGAACTGATCCCATGAAAACCACCTCAGATGGGAGTGATATGAAAAAGAAGATACAGGCAAAACAATCGCACTTTTGAGACAGAATCACTAAAATTCTTGAAATTGTTTGCAAAGTACGTTTCTGTAAATCCTATCATATTGTCTCCTAGCTTCATGATTAAACTGGTGATCTCATATCTCTTGTCTCATATTTATTTGAGCTTCCTTTCCATCAAGCTTTTACAATCTCAGGAAAATTGTTAAAATCTACTCCAAATGGCACCTAAAGAAGTGACCTTTTTATATGCTATTATAACTAATAATCTAAGATGCAAAAGATTAATTCAAGCTAGTTCTTTTCTTATTTGACATAATAATGTTGTAGTAAAGCATAGAAATATAGCTCAATTGTTAGACCTGCATGAAAACTAAGAGAATTAAACATTAGTAAGGTAACACAGAACTGAAGAATAGAACAGACCCTCAAATTGGGGAAAAAGTAGTGATTTCAAATATATGCAATTGAGCATGAAGGAGACTATATTGACAAAGGAATAATATAAGAAACATTAAAAATGAAATGCTTTGGGACTAAACTTATTTATGAAAAAAAGGACCCAGGAATTCCTGCAGACATCATTGTTCTTTGAATAACACAAGCTAAATCTACTGACATTTTGGCAAACTACGTGGAAAACCTTGTTCTCTGGAAATGTTCTCTATTAGAGAAACATATAACGATCCTTGTTGCATCTCAAAGCTTCAGTCTAGCTTAAAGAACAATGTGGCTAAGGTTACTCTCTCCAGATAAATGAATGGCAATGATCAAAATATTAAATTTGGTAGCTCATAAAGAAACAATCAGACAGTATTCAGGCATTCCCTCCTTAACACGAGAATAGAAGACCCTGAACCTGGTAAATTACCAGTTTGATGGGAGTTTCTGCCAGGTGAACAATTTCCAGGAGAACTAAATTTACAATAGGTACAGGAAGGCATAAACACACAAAAATATGTTTCCCAAATCTTGCATTTTAGGAAGTAATTAATACATCAAGAGTAATTTATGAAGTAACAAACTGCATCAGACTTCAATCTCACATAAAATAATTGCCATCGGTTCTTAGCAACTGATAGTAATAAGAATTAGGCAAATCAAGGAAACAAAATGTTACCACTCTTTTGAAGTATTTTTCCACAATGGAAATTACAAATGATTTTCTTTATACACAGGGGAAGGTCTATTAGAAGAAAAATTAGGTGTTCGTGTGTAGTATGTGAGCCATCCCTTTCCCACATGCTTGAATTTTTGCACATCATGGTTATTTTTTTCTGACACAAACTCAGAGAGGCACAAAAAGAGTTATGGTTTGTGTCTGGATGTCCCCCCAAAGCCTCATGCAGTCGTGGGGTGAGTTTTAGAGTTTATGATTGATCCATGATCCAATACTGGGATTATGGGTATAAGTGCTACACCCACCCTGGGGCGTATAGTTTGCATATGTAAAGGAGAGAAAGAGGCTGCTTGCTGCCACTCCCCTTTGGCTCTTGCTGCTGTTGCTATCTTTCACTGCCATGAATTATTGCCTTCTGCTACGTGCCACTCTGGCTAGGAGCCAGCCAAGTATGGACTGAAACCTCTACAAACTATGAGCTAAATAAACCGTTCCTTCCTTAATTTTGAGAATCAGGTATTTTGTCCCAGCAACAAGAGAAAAGTAACCAAGACAGAAAATATTTCCATGGGAAGCTGAAAGTAACTGTCTTCTAAAGAAATTTGTAATGAATTGCTTTCTATATTTGTTGGGTATAGCAAACAAGAATGATCTTACCTACAAAAACCTAATTTGAAAATAAGGAAAATACAGCCCCCAAATTTTTTCTCCAAAAAATTTCTAGTCTTATTCCCAAAAATGAAGTCTCTTATTAAACAATTCTAGAGGGTATTATACTCATTGAGGTCTAAATGAATGTTGCACTAAAGCTGTGTAACGTACAGTCTGTGGAGCCTGTACATGACAGCCCTATCCAGGTCACCCTGGGGATCAGAAGTGCTGACCTGCATGCCTTGTCAGTCTCGGGGAGAAGGATTTTCACCATGCATGTGGTTAGATAACTGGATTTGTTAGATCAGTGAATATGAGATGTGTCCACAGGTCCTTTCCCCAGGTTTATGATTTGAATCTCCTTTCTAATAAACACAGAAAATTTTCAACCAGCATTTTGAAAGCAGAGTTGACTTGCCCTTGGTAAGTTACTTCCTATGTCCAGTCCTCCTCCCCAGCAATATTCTTTTTTTTTTTTTTTTTTTTTTGGTTTTTCTCCAGTACCGGGAACCAAACTCACGACCTTGCGCTTGCCAGGCAGGCGCTTTTGCCACTGAGCTAAATCCCCAGCACCCCCCAGAAATATTCTTGATGAATTTCTTCTCTTGAACAATTACTGATCAGTAACAAATTTAAGTGCTTTTAGTCAGATATCTCATTTGGTTATAATATTTGCAATTTTTCAAATCTATTCTACACCATGATTTCATTTGATTCTCCCTGAATGTGTTACCTCCAGGGCAAGTGGTGGGATCAAGCACTGTGATAACTGGGAAATGTGGCTCTGTTCCAAAGTGAATACTAGTACCAGAGATATGATGACGCCCCACATTGTCTCTCTCCTAATCTCATCGACAGCACGTCCTCGCCCCTCCACATCCTGAAGCTCTTTTTATTATCCAGGTAACAATAAACCTACAACCAATTGTTTGTGTTTTATTTTGTTTATTGTTTATAAAAATATTAAATCAAATATTTAAGGTAAACAAATTCACTTTGTTCAAAAAAGAAGGGAGACGAGATATCATATGTTTTACCTTATGCTGGGTTAATTCATAAAACTTGGGCAGGATCTACATGACTCAGTTCAGCTACTGACCTCATTGGCATCAGTCCAAGTCCAGGAGATCAGAAACCAAGTCCAGGTTTGTGCTGCAGACCCCTGCATGTGTGTCTCCTCTTGCTTGCAGTGACTCTGTGACCACATCTTCCTCTCCTATGCACAAATCGACTGCAGCCTTCCAATGAGACATCTCCCTCAAGCCAGTTAATCAGCACTCTCTCCTGTTGCTGTAGCCTGGCTAGACTAAGCAGACAGTGTCACTATTAAACTACAAAGAACCAGATGCCATGTCACACACCCAGTTTCACAGAGTGGTTTTAAGAGGGACAGCAGACTCCCTGCCTTGTGACATTGTGATGGCTGGTCCCGTGGACAAGCAGACTGAAATCTCATTAGCCTCTTTCCTGGGAGTAGCACTGCATGCTAAGCATTTGTCTTTTTTTATTGTAGCTCTTTTCCTGGGACTTTAAGGAATATCCTTCTAATTTAAGGGCCTTATCATCACCCTAGTTTTTAGTGTGACTGAAAGACAGGACTTTCCAAGCCTTTTTTGCTTCTCTGGCCAGCACTAATTTTAGCAGTAAGTTTCTCCTCACCCACATCCAAGTTTTATCATTGTCCAATCGAATTCAATTTATGTTTGTATTTTCTTAGCACATCAGGACACCAAGAGTATTATATTTATTTTGAACAAGGCTGGGGGCTGCTTTTTTGTTTATTTATTTCTTAATGCTCACCCAATGTGTTTCCTGTACCAGATGTCTCATTTGAACTGAGGTCCCATGACACATTTCATCTTGCTTCCAACTGACTTCCTTCAAAGTGTCTTCCACATATCAACCTTCCATACTTGGTCAGTTACTATAATTACATGCTATGTCTGGACTTACCAGTAGCTGTTAATGATCCTTAGGGGAATCTAAGTATGTACCTCTTCTCTACCTATAAACTCTACCGTAGCAAGAAAGACATTAACATAAAAGGGTAGAGCCATTCTTATTGTTGTCCTCTACCCACTCATTTTTGGAGGTCTTTGTGGAATAGCTATAATAATCTTGTAGAGCAGTCAAATATATTCTTAATGGTTATTTGAGCTGACTTCCCACCCATTTTCTTTAAAATTTATTCCATTCCCTTAGTAAATAGAAACATTTACTCATTTTCAGGCACTGTCTAAATGTTTAAGTGGGTAGGGTACAGATTCCAACACTGAATTCTCTTCCATTAGGAGGTCTTCGATTAGTCTTGGCACTAAGGATTGCTTCTTTAGGTGGAAAGTACAGTGATCAGGGGTTTGTAAATGAAATTGGAAGACACTGTTAATTAAAACTGCTTTATACGCCAGGGATGGCAGGATGGATTTTATGGGCATAAACAATACAGAATAATCAAAGCAGGGCTTTTGGTCTGGAAAAGTTTAGAAAGCAAAGGAGATGACATGAAAAAGGTCATAATTTTGCTTTTGGAAGATGAGACAAAGACAGAAATCAAAATGAATTTGAATGTCAAAACCTGTTTTGTAGGTGATGAATAATCAATGTACCAAACAAGTGGCTCACCTATAATGCTTAATTCATTAAAATGCAGATTTTTTTTTATTTTTGTTCCATGAATCATTTAGGTCAAGAACAGCAATCTACCAGGAAAGAAATCTACCCTTTAACCCCAGAGAGATCATAATGGGTTCTTTGTTGTAAGCTTACTGTCAAATGTATTTCTTTTAAGACAAAAATATTAAACTAGTGTCTTAGTTACTTTTCTCATTACTGAGACAAAATACTCAATACCCAAAGTTAAAAGGGAAAGGATTACTTCAGCTCACAGTCTGAAGACGTTTCAGTTCATAGTTGGCTGGCCCTAAGGCAGAGTGGCCTGGCAGAGGGCGTCAAAGTGGAGAAATGGTTCATGGTGTGGCAATCAGAAGGCATAGAAGAGCACGCAGAGAGTAGACAGCCTTCCTTTCCCTTTTGTCTCATTCAGGCTACCAGTGCTTCTAGTGGTGCCACCTAGAATTATGTCAGTTCCAATCAGGGAACTAATTTAGTTCCATGCAGCCTTATTCCCACTATCATACACCCTAGATCCAGCCAGCTTCAAAGAGCCGCACCTATGAGTGCCTGAGGCTTCAGGGCCATATCTAGATACAAGCCATAAAATCTAGCAATGATAACATCTTTTTTATCAACAGCCATGTCAGGCAACACACTCAGAATTCTCTATTAATGATTTAAACCAGCACTGCCTCGTGAAGCAGGAATTTTGTCTTCTTACAAAGCAGACTCTAAAGCTCAGAGAAGTCAAGAAACTTATACTTTGTAAAATATACAGTAAAAGATGTAACTGGCCTCTGTGACTCATGAAGCACCCTCTTCCTGCTCCATACCAGAAGCAGACCTAGGCTTGATGCTCTTCTTGATGAATTAATAGAAGAGAATCTTTTCTGGACTTCCCACATGTCCCTTAAAGAGCTTCTGAAGAATTTGGTGGCTTGGCTCTCTCTTTGTGCATCCTTGCAGATGACTGATTCTGCATTATTATCAGGTGTGTGCTGTTCTCACCTTTCACAGGTAAGAGTCCCGGACAGTGGGGCCATGCCTCATTCAGCTGGCTGTGCTCAGCTCCTGGTATCACACCTGGTACTTTCTAGGTGCCAGTGGTGTTCACTAAGTTTTATTTCATCACACCAGGTGTGTGCTGGGGATGTGGGACATTAGGGCTTGCTCACAGGCTTAGAATTAAATGTCAGTTATTGGTGATATAATTTGGGGATCCTCACTGCCTTTGGGCTTCAGTTTCCTCTCCTACTATGGTGGAGATCAATTGAGAGGAGAAGATGAAGGAAGCACCCAGCACAATGTCCAAAGCACACTAGCCATAAAACACATCTCGATTCCTTTGGCTCTGCCCTTCTCTTATAAGGCTAATTTTGAAGGTGACTTTGGGAGAAAAGTGTCCTTTGAAATCCAGACATTCCAGAAATTCAGAGCCTTCTTATGTTTCAGCTCTTCTTAGATGTGTGCTAAGTGGCCTGAAGCTATTAATGATTCACTCATTGGTCTTAACAAGCTAATATGCCCCCAAAGGTGCCTTCCCAGCACAAGCAAAGGCAAACAAAGGGTTGAGCCATTTATTCTCTGAATTTGATTGATGTCGACAGGCAATCTGGACAGCTGAGGCCCAGACGCACAGGTTTTTTTTTCTTCTCCTTTATGGCAGGATTGATTTTGGCCTGAATCATCTAAATAATTGCCTTTACTCCCTTAAGACATGCTTTTCACTTTGTGGGTGTAGACAGCTATAGAAAACAAGTATTATTTTAACCTCCTCATAACGTGGAAACTCTCAGACACAGAGAGGTTAATTGATTTGACAAATGTCACACAGCTCCTCAGTCACAAAGCTGAGAGAGACTCTAGGTCACTAAGCTACCCCTCCTCTGGGCACATTAAAGAAATTGTTACAGCTCCTTACACATGTCTATTCTTTAAAAAGAAATAATAACCTTTAAGATCACACATTTCTTTACTTTTGGGTATAAAAACCTTAGTTTGAAGCTGATATAATAATGAAGTAATCACGTGTGACAATTTTTTATTATTCACATTACCTAAATGTCTTATGTTTTCAACTTGTAGTTCTGGAAGGCAGACAGTGGATAACTGGAAAACAGAAAAAGAATTAAAGTCCTTACTTTGTCAAATTACAGTTAATGCAGGTGGAAGTCATAAATTCATTTGCTCAATGCAAATGTTTCTGAAGCTGCTTCTATAAGCAAAGTGCCATGTGGTAGAAAAATATACACACATCTTAGTCTCCCACTGAAAATTATATCTCATAGAAGTTGGTGAGGTGCTGCCCTGGGGAGAAATCCATAAGTGTGTGTGTGTGCGTGTGCGTGTGCATGTGCGTGTGTGTGTGTGTGTGTGTGTGTAGTTCTTTTATTTGGGCTCTGCACTCACCTGCACCACCACCAATGCTGAGGAATGACAGCCAGCTGGGCTAACACCAATGTGTTCCACGTATAAATAGTGAGATAATGTAAAACAAACAAGTTTTAAAATGCTGAAGATCCATATGAAGCAGTTGCTATAAGAAAAAAAGACAAGTCAATGATTAGTTTCAGCTCAGGCTGCACATAATCACCACCTCCATGGAGTAAATGTTAAGAAGTGTGTGGATCTACACAGAGCAAAGCCTTTTCTACATTGATAGTTGAGAAATACTCCTTACTGGAGCTGACCTTGGGAGAGGAGTTTTTCTTACATGATTCTCTAATTTTGTGCTTACAAATATTACACCCAAGTTATTTGTCATAATCCCATTATTTCATGAACTGATAATTTGAAGTCCATATAGGCAAGTCCATTATTTGACTTAAAGTTACACAGCAAGATTCTCCACAAGAGTGAGATCTGTAAATAACAGAACTAAGACTAGGGCTGGGGTTATAGCTTAGTGGGATATGCACCCGCCTGGCAAATGCAAGGTCCTGAGTTCTATTCCCAGTACCAAAAAAATAAGAGAACTAAGACTAGAATTGTCTTCTAGAGACATAAATGTAAGATTAGAGAATAAAGAAAGAAATATTTAGCATTAATCCATTGGCTTCCACATTGCAGAGGAGGGTGTACACGGAATGGCAATCTTGAGGTATCTGTACCTTTCAAATGCCATTGCCTGTTTCTCAGCCCCTCACAAGTAACTGAAAGTTCTTTTTTTTTTTTTTTTTTTTTTTTTTTTTTG
>NW_004955402.1:24706475-24785160 GCF_000276665.1 Chinchilla lanigera | reverse complement strand
TTTTTTTTTTTTGGTTTTTCTCCAGTACCGGGAACCAAACTCACGACCTTGCGCTTGCCAGGCAGGCGCTTTTGCCACTGAGCTAAATCCCCAGCACCCCCCAGAAATATTCTTGATGAATTTCTTCTCTTGAACAATTACTGATCAGTAACAAATTTAAGTGCTTTTAGTCAGATATCTCATTTGGTTATAATATTTGCAATTTTTCAAATCTATTCTACACCATGATTTCATTTGATTCTCCCTGAATGTGTTACCTCCAGGGCAAGTGGTGGGATCAAGCACTGTGATAACTGGGAAATGTGGCTCTGTTCCAAAGTGAATACTAGTACCAGAGATATGATGACGCCCCACATTGTCTCTCTCCTAATCTCATCGACAGCACGTCCTCGCCCCTCCACATCCTGAAGCTCTTTTTATTATCCAGGTAACAATAAACCTACAACCAATTGTTTGTGTTTTATTTTGTTTATTGTTTATAAAAATATTAAATCAAATATTTAAGGTAAACAAATTCACTTTGTTCAAAAAAGAAGGGAGACGAGATATCATATGTTTTACCTTATGCTGGGTTAATTCATAAAACTTGGGCAGGATCTACATGACTCAGTTCAGCTACTGACCTCATTGGCATCAGTCCAAGTCCAGGAGATCAGAAACCAAGTCCAGGTTTGTGCTGCAGACCCCTGCATGTGTGTCTCCTCTTGCTTGCAGTGACTCTGTGACCACATCTTCCTCTCCTATGCACAAATCGACTGCAGCCTTCCAATGAGACATCTCCCTCAAGCCAGTTAATCAGCACTCTCTCCTGTTGCTGTAGCCTGGCTAGACTAAGCAGACAGTGTCACTATTAAACTACAAAGAACCAGATGCCATGTCACACACCCAGTTTCACAGAGTGGTTTTAAGAGGGACAGCAGACTCCCTGCCTTGTGACATTGTGATGGCTGGTCCCGTGGACAAGCAGACTGAAATCTCATTAGCCTCTTTCCTGGGAGTAGCACTGCATGCTAAGCATTTGTCTTTTTTTATTGTAGCTCTTTTCCTGGGACTTTAAGGAATATCCTTCTAATTTAAGGGCCTTATCATCACCCTAGTTTTTAGTGTGACTGAAAGACAGGACTTTCCAAGCCTTTTTTGCTTCTCTGGCCAGCACTAATTTTAGCAGTAAGTTTCTCCTCACCCACATCCAAGTTTTATCATTGTCCAATCGAATTCAATTTATGTTTGTATTTTCTTAGCACATCAGGACACCAAGAGTATTATATTTATTTTGAACAAGGCTGGGGGCTGCTTTTTTGTTTATTTATTTCTTAATGCTCACCCAATGTGTTTCCTGTACCAGATGTCTCATTTGAACTGAGGTCCCATGACACATTTCATCTTGCTTCCAACTGACTTCCTTCAAAGTGTCTTCCACATATCAACCTTCCATACTTGGTCAGTTACTATAATTACATGCTATGTCTGGACTTACCAGTAGCTGTTAATGATCCTTAGGGGAATCTAAGTATGTACCTCTTCTCTACCTATAAACTCTACCGTAGCAAGAAAGACATTAACATAAAAGGGTAGAGCCATTCTTATTGTTGTCCTCTACCCACTCATTTTTGGAGGTCTTTGTGGAATAGCTATAATAATCTTGTAGAGCAGTCAAATATATTCTTAATGGTTATTTGAGCTGACTTCCCACCCATTTTCTTTAAAATTTATTCCATTCCCTTAGTAAATAGAAACATTTACTCATTTTCAGGCACTGTCTAAATGTTTAAGTGGGTAGGGTACAGATTCCAACACTGAATTCTCTTCCATTAGGAGGTCTTCGATTAGTCTTGGCACTAAGGATTGCTTCTTTAGGTGGAAAGTACAGTGATCAGGGGTTTGTAAATGAAATTGGAAGACACTGTTAATTAAAACTGCTTTATACGCCAGGGATGGCAGGATGGATTTTATGGGCATAAACAATACAGAATAATCAAAGCAGGGCTTTTGGTCTGGAAAAGTTTAGAAAGCAAAGGAGATGACATGAAAAAGGTCATAATTTTGCTTTTGGAAGATGAGACAAAGACAGAAATCAAAATGAATTTGAATGTCAAAACCTGTTTTGTAGGTGATGAATAATCAATGTACCAAACAAGTGGCTCACCTATAATGCTTAATTCATTAAAATGCAGATTTTTTTTTATTTTTGTTCCATGAATCATTTAGGTCAAGAACAGCAATCTACCAGGAAAGAAATCTACCCTTTAACCCCAGAGAGATCATAATGGGTTCTTTGTTGTAAGCTTACTGTCAAATGTATTTCTTTTAAGACAAAAATATTAAACTAGTGTCTTAGTTACTTTTCTCATTACTGAGACAAAATACTCAATACCCAAAGTTAAAAGGGAAAGGATTACTTCAGCTCACAGTCTGAAGACGTTTCAGTTCATAGTTGGCTGGCCCTAAGGCAGAGTGGCCTGGCAGAGGGCGTCAAAGTGGAGAAATGGTTCATGGTGTGGCAATCAGAAGGCATAGAAGAGCACGCAGAGAGTAGACAGCCTTCCTTTCCCTTTTGTCTCATTCAGGCTACCAGTGCTTCTAGTGGTGCCACCTAGAATTATGTCAGTTCCAATCAGGGAACTAATTTAGTTCCATGCAGCCTTATTCCCACTATCATACACCCTAGATCCAGCCAGCTTCAAAGAGCCGCACCTATGAGTGCCTGAGGCTTCAGGGCCATATCTAGATACAAGCCATAAAATCTAGCAATGATAACATCTTTTTTATCAACAGCCATGTCAGGCAACACACTCAGAATTCTCTATTAATGATTTAAACCAGCACTGCCTCGTGAAGCAGGAATTTTGTCTTCTTACAAAGCAGACTCTAAAGCTCAGAGAAGTCAAGAAACTTATACTTTGTAAAATATACAGTAAAAGATGTAACTGGCCTCTGTGACTCATGAAGCACCCTCTTCCTGCTCCATACCAGAAGCAGACCTAGGCTTGATGCTCTTCTTGATGAATTAATAGAAGAGAATCTTTTCTGGACTTCCCACATGTCCCTTAAAGAGCTTCTGAAGAATTTGGTGGCTTGGCTCTCTCTTTGTGCATCCTTGCAGATGACTGATTCTGCATTATTATCAGGTGTGTGCTGTTCTCACCTTTCACAGGTAAGAGTCCCGGACAGTGGGGCCATGCCTCATTCAGCTGGCTGTGCTCAGCTCCTGGTATCACACCTGGTACTTTCTAGGTGCCAGTGGTGTTCACTAAGTTTTATTTCATCACACCAGGTGTGTGCTGGGGATGTGGGACATTAGGGCTTGCTCACAGGCTTAGAATTAAATGTCAGTTATTGGTGATATAATTTGGGGATCCTCACTGCCTTTGGGCTTCAGTTTCCTCTCCTACTATGGTGGAGATCAATTGAGAGGAGAAGATGAAGGAAGCACCCAGCACAATGTCCAAAGCACACTAGCCATAAAACACATCTCGATTCCTTTGGCTCTGCCCTTCTCTTATAAGGCTAATTTTGAAGGTGACTTTGGGAGAAAAGTGTCCTTTGAAATCCAGACATTCCAGAAATTCAGAGCCTTCTTATGTTTCAGCTCTTCTTAGATGTGTGCTAAGTGGCCTGAAGCTATTAATGATTCACTCATTGGTCTTAACAAGCTAATATGCCCCCAAAGGTGCCTTCCCAGCACAAGCAAAGGCAAACAAAGGGTTGAGCCATTTATTCTCTGAATTTGATTGATGTCGACAGGCAATCTGGACAGCTGAGGCCCAGACGCACAGGTTTTTTTTTCTTCTCCTTTATGGCAGGATTGATTTTGGCCTGAATCATCTAAATAATTGCCTTTACTCCCTTAAGACATGCTTTTCACTTTGTGGGTGTAGACAGCTATAGAAAACAAGTATTATTTTAACCTCCTCATAACGTGGAAACTCTCAGACACAGAGAGGTTAATTGATTTGACAAATGTCACACAGCTCCTCAGTCACAAAGCTGAGAGAGACTCTAGGTCACTAAGCTACCCCTCCTCTGGGCACATTAAAGAAATTGTTACAGCTCCTTACACATGTCTATTCTTTAAAAAGAAATAATAACCTTTAAGATCACACATTTCTTTACTTTTGGGTATAAAAACCTTAGTTTGAAGCTGATATAATAATGAAGTAATCACGTGTGACAATTTTTTATTATTCACATTACCTAAATGTCTTATGTTTTCAACTTGTAGTTCTGGAAGGCAGACAGTGGATAACTGGAAAACAGAAAAAGAATTAAAGTCCTTACTTTGTCAAATTACAGTTAATGCAGGTGGAAGTCATAAATTCATTTGCTCAATGCAAATGTTTCTGAAGCTGCTTCTATAAGCAAAGTGCCATGTGGTAGAAAAATATACACACATCTTAGTCTCCCACTGAAAATTATATCTCATAGAAGTTGGTGAGGTGCTGCCCTGGGGAGAAATCCATAAGTGTGTGTGTGTGCGTGTGCGTGTGCATGTGCGTGTGTGTGTGTGTGTGTGTGTGTAGTTCTTTTATTTGGGCTCTGCACTCACCTGCACCACCACCAATGCTGAGGAATGACAGCCAGCTGGGCTAACACCAATGTGTTCCACGTATAAATAGTGAGATAATGTAAAACAAACAAGTTTTAAAATGCTGAAGATCCATATGAAGCAGTTGCTATAAGAAAAAAAGACAAGTCAATGATTAGTTTCAGCTCAGGCTGCACATAATCACCACCTCCATGGAGTAAATGTTAAGAAGTGTGTGGATCTACACAGAGCAAAGCCTTTTCTACATTGATAGTTGAGAAATACTCCTTACTGGAGCTGACCTTGGGAGAGGAGTTTTTCTTACATGATTCTCTAATTTTGTGCTTACAAATATTACACCCAAGTTATTTGTCATAATCCCATTATTTCATGAACTGATAATTTGAAGTCCATATAGGCAAGTCCATTATTTGACTTAAAGTTACACAGCAAGATTCTCCACAAGAGTGAGATCTGTAAATAACAGAACTAAGACTAGGGCTGGGGTTATAGCTTAGTGGGATATGCACCCGCCTGGCAAATGCAAGGTCCTGAGTTCTATTCCCAGTACCAAAAAAATAAGAGAACTAAGACTAGAATTGTCTTCTAGAGACATAAATGTAAGATTAGAGAATAAAGAAAGAAATATTTAGCATTAATCCATTGGCTTCCACATTGCAGAGGAGGGTGTACACGGAATGGCAATCTTGAGGTATCTGTACCTTTCAAATGCCATTGCCTGTTTCTCAGCCCCTCACAAGTAACTGAAAGTTCTTTTTTTTTTTTTTTTTTTTTTTTTTTGGTTTTTCTCCGGTACCAGGAACCGAACTCACGACTTTGCGCTTGCCAGGCAAGCGCTTTGCCGCTGAGCTAAATCCCCAGCCCCGTAACTGAAAGTTCTTGCACATCACATTCTGTGTGATTTAAGTATCCAGTGTATTTCTTCTATGATTATTTCACAATATTTAAGCTCTATGCGAGGTGGAGGGTCTAGGGACAAGATAGGACTCAGGAGACCTCAAATCGACTCTCAGTTTGGGGACTGCTTTCCTCTGTGACTCTGAGAAAATTGCTGGACTTCCTTTAGCTCTCCTATATTTAAAATTGAAATAATGCCCCTTGAAAATGAAGAGATTATACTGACAACATATGTTACTGTAAAGGTTAAAATGCCATGCAAATTCAAGATGTTTTCTTAAGACTGTTTCTGTAATAGCGATTATCAGAAAGGATAGCCTACGTGATAATTAGTCAATAAAAGTGTCCTGAATACTGAATAGGCAAAAGAGAGGGAACAAAGATACATTACAATGTCCTAAGACTTTCCAGGAGATCATCAAGCTAAGCAGGTACGGTGAGCACGCACAGGCACATCCATCCTGAATGGAATGGAAGCATCACTTGCCGAAGGGTGACCAGGTGGCTCACATCTTAAAAATGGAGAATTTCAGAGAGAAGAAATTTCAATTTTGCTAAAGATGTGGGTCTGTACTTTGGCCTGATACTTAATCGGCAAGGCAAAGAATGGCAAAAAGGATGGGCATTCCCACAGAGGCGGACATGACTAGCGTTCATGGGTAGTGTGAAACAGTACTTTTTGATTTTGTTAATTTGTGTATCCCAGGGCTGGTCTCTTCATCAAGGCACCATAAGTATATTTCATGTGTCAATGAATGCCAGCATGATCAAGGGATACTTGTGAAAATGGACTACTATACCAGGGGAACTTTGACCGCCTTATGGACAGGAGAAGATTTCTGATGGATTTTAGTGCAAGATAACTTGGAAGGGTAGGTTGCAGCGAAAGCTGAGGGTAAGACTAACAGAAGAACCAAAACCAAAGTACAGTATAAAGATTCTAAACAAACGCTTTTTCTTCATTTTGGGAGGCTGTTTGCCCCACCCCATACTGGAGATTAAACTCTTGGCATCACTCATACTAGGCAAGCCCTCTACAACTGAACTATATGCCCATCCCTTTTTTATTTTGAGACTGAGTCTCACCAAATTGCCAAGCCTGTCCTTGGAGTTGCAGTGCTCCTTCCTCAGCCTCTAGGGAGAGGAGCAGGCATTGCAGATATGTGCCACCACACCTAGGAAAGAAAAATGTCTTTATCTGAGATTGATAGACTCCTAAAAAGGGAAGGCTCATATAGGAGTTTTGAGGAATCCTTAACCCCCGCTTAAAGGACTTGCACAATTGTGTATATGTGAATTTTTCAGAGTGAGCTTGGCTTTCTGTCAGGAAGCGTAACTGGTATGTGGATGACATAAAGTGAGAGTTTCTGTTTTTGTTTTTTTTTTTTTGGTTTTTCTCCGGCACCGGGAACAGAACTCATGACCTTGAGCTTGCCAGGAAGGTGCTTTTGCCACTGAGCTAAATCCCCAGCCCCTAAAGTGAGAGTTTCTGATGAGGTCCTGAATGGCCTTTACATGCAACAGCTTTGTTACAAGAGGAATCACTTTATCATATATTGTTAATGCATTTGGGTAATCAGAATTGAATTATTATATCTAGTTTTGAATCATATATGCCAAGTATATATGATTACCATATTGTAAGAATGTGGGCATGGCCCAGACCCACTAAGATTGTGGCCCAGTCCCAGTGAGATTGTAGGCAACCATATCTTAAACCATGAAATAATACATCTGTATGTTATAGTTTATTTCCTGCTAGGAAAACACAATATTATTTCAAGGAGATACTTTCTTTTGCTATGTGTTTAAATACCTTTGGCATTCAAGTATACCCTCAAGTGCCTTTCAGGCATTTTCTGCACTAAATTCAGTATAAATATATCCTTCTTAAGGACATTCCAAAGTAGTCAAGGCTATTAAGATCACATCTTAGAAAATATCTGTCTTTTTGTCTAGGCTGAATTATGAAACTCTTTCCTTGAACATCTTAATTAAACATCCTTTAATTAAAACCAGAAATTATAAAATAATATGTTTAATATAAAGATTTTAGGTAAAAAGGCACATGTTCCCTTTAAAGTTAAAATAAACAGTGGGATTGTAGATTGGTATTACGACATCCTCTGAGAATTTTAGATAGTAGTGTTAGTCACCCAGTGAGAGAGGATTAAAAGCCCATCAAACATATTACAAACATGGTCACAAATACACCTTCCTATGAAAATTAACTCAGAAATACTGGCTATAAACTTGTTCCAAAACTCAATCAGTTTTACTTCTAGTAATTATAAAAATGCTTATAGATGAATACTTCTCAGTATTCATATTACTTATTACTTCTCAGTATTCATTATTCAATATATTTATTGGTATATTCTGATTAAAATTTAATGCACTTCTCCAAGAGATGGGGAATGCCTTGTTCCTGACAAATTTATCAACAGAGTTTACTAACAAGTTGTCCCAAAGAGTGCAAATGCATACAGTTTTCTCTTCACATGAAAACTTAGATCATCCCAGTATCCTATCTGTGTTCAGTAGGTTTTGCTGTAGAATGAAATTCTTTGTAGCATAATGAGGGTAATATCAATGATGTCAATTACAATGATGGGGATATACAAAAAGAAAATATGAAAGTTATGACATTTCATGTCTACCATTTAAGACATCACTGGAACAGAGAAAGCTCCATTTTAGATGAATTGTTTAGAATCTCAATATTTTTATACACTGGGTGAGGAGGGTGAGAAATAAATGACTACAGTCTGGCAAAGAAAAATAACTAGATATTTGCTCAGACTTTTGGTGACTCCAGTTTAGCTTTAGATTTTAGGTCTGAATGGGTGGGGAGAGCATTCTAATCTTAAAGACTGAAAAGGCTTATTCTGGCCCAGTAGGACTAATAGTTCTGAAAATGGACATGGTGTAAAGCTTTACATGGGCCACGAGGTATTTTGATTTTAGGGGGGACTCCAGGTTATGGTACCCCTGACCACAGGTGAAAAGTTGTTGGTATGGTAACCGGACCACATAGGATGCAACTGTGAAGATAACTGTTCTCAACCATCCTGGTCTGACATTGGAGCCCCTCAGACTTGCAGTTAGGGACAGAAGAGCCTTGACACACACCAGTGGACCACAGGCTCCCAAAAAAAGATCCACGGATGAGCCGCAATTTTAATTACAGAGAACAATGAAACTTCATGAACAGAAGCTGTTTAAGCATCTGATTATTTTGTGTGTGTTCTGATTATCTTTCTGTCACTATGAGAAAGTACTTAACGGTAAGAGCTGAAAATAGGAAAGCGTTATTTTGATTGCAGGTTTCAGGGATTTCATTCTTTGTTCACCTGGTTGAATTGTTTTTAGGCATCTAGGGAGGCAAAGCTTCTTACTTCCTGATAGCCAGAGGGAAAGAGCTCACAAGGAAGGAAATAGGAACAAAATATGTCCTTCAAAACCACACCTCCAGGGACCTGCTTCATCCAATTAGGTTCCACTTCCTAACGAACTCATTGAGCTCTGAACTCATCAATGGGTTAATCCATTAATGAGCTTAGAGCCTTTCTGATCCAATCACTTCCCCAGTGCCCATCAGCTGGCCTTTAACAGAATGAACCTTCTGGGGGACATTTTGTATCTGAACCGTAACACTGTGCATAACTTCACCAGGGTGGTGGCAGCTTCCCGGAGAAAAGTATAGCTAAGTCCAGGCTTGTTTATTATTTGAATATTAATTATTTGCTCTATAAATTTTCTATATTACAAAAGGTATCAGTGATCTATACTGTAATTTCAGTTCTATGTTACCTCTTTGATCTTTTATTTAGGACCAACTCATGTCTTTCAGGCGCATTGACATGTTGCCTCATCCCAGCATCCATCCCATAAAATGCCATGGAAAGCCAAAATTGTGTTAAAGACAATGCATGAAGCAGTGAAATATTTGGTGTTATTTATAGACAGAGACACAAGACTATGAGTATTTTGAGGAGTGACAAATCTTAAACGGAATAATAGCTTTAGTTAAACTAAAGTTGGGAGATATCCATCATTTGCAGGTTCCTTCTGTGTATGATCAAAACATACAAATTTTGGTAAAAATATCCAAAGGAAATCCAGTAATCATAACAATAATATATTAGACTTCACCTGGATGTGGTGTTTTACAGTAGTCAGAATACTATCTGTGAATGAGACAAATTGGACTCAAATTATCTTTATCTTGGAATTGGCCCTCATATCAATGCCTCTAGCCTTTGCCTTGTTACCTTCCTGCACATTGGCTTGTACCCTCTGGGTCTACTTACCTAGTCTTCTGATTGCTCCCTTTAAAATTGACCTTTTATCAATTGAACTTAGAGTACCTAAAGTAATCAGCCTCTAACTATTCCATTTTAAATCCTTTTAGCATACATCGGGTACATTCCAGCCTCTCATCTCTGTCATTTGAACTACCATAGCTTTCTCCTAATCAAATGCTCTATCTCCTCATTAACCATCTATCAAAGTTCCGGTATTAAATCAGATTCTAGGCTCAAGGACTTTCCCAAAGAAGAGTTTAATAAAGAGGTTATCCTCATAGGTGAGGGGCATAATAAGGAAGCCAAAAGGCATCCTGAATTTCTCAAACTAGAAACAGCAGGAAACTTACCATCTATGAATGAATTTAGTGATAGCTGGTGTCAAAGAAGGGCTGTGTAATTGATGTTGTGGCCACAGAAGGAAAATCCCTCATAAAATGATGGAGAAACTCAGGGAATAACACATGAACTATCCCTCCTTCTGAGAACCTCAATCTCTTGTCAGTGCCTTCCATGGTCAAGACCCAACTAGAGGCCAGAGAGAAAAAGCCTGGTCAGTGCAGTCCATGTAATCACACTGCAGAAACAGTGTCAGTGACAGCAAAGCTAGAGTGAATGATTTGACATGTTGTACTTGATATGATCCCTGTAGAATTTTCCCACAAGTCCCCATAATCTACATAGAAGAGCCTAAGCCTGAGATGAGGGCCTCTTTGTCTTTGTCCAGTTGATATCTCTAGTATTAGATTCAGATACTCTTTTCCTCCTTGATTGACTGTTTGATCTTATGCAGGGATGGGTATAGAACCTAGCACCTTCATACTGAGCTCCAGCTTCCTAACTTATTTATTCATGTTTTTAAATTTAAAATAGGGTCTCACCCATTTACTAAGTTATCCAAGCTAAGCTCAGATACATGATCCTCCTTCCTCAGCCTCCAAGTATGCTGGAATTGCAAAAATGTACCATTACACCTGGCTTTGAATTATTTTTTAAAATTATACTGGATGTTTCTCTAGTTCTCCTTAAATGTCATTTAACTTTCTTCCTCTAGTCACTGGTCTTGAAATTCCTTCTTCCCTCTCTCTGACCAAGAGAACTCATATGCCACTTCCTTTGGGAAGTCTAAGTTAAAAGCTACCTAATCCTATCTATACTTTTTTTTTAGAATTTACACTAAAATAAGTTTGGATTATATGAAATTTGTAGTCACACTCTTTATGGCCCCCAAAATGGAATTTCTTGGGTACAATTCTATCTCTTCTGCCACAGGGAAGTTTTGGGAAGAAGGGACAATGTTCTCTTTGAGTTTGTGCCTCACCAGATAGTACAGCAGGCACAAGTGGTGTGTGATTTATACCTACTTATGGAGCCCACTTGATCAAAGGTCCATATTTTATTTTTCTAGGCCATGAGGAGCAAGAAACATATCAATCTTGATTTCTCAGTAAATATTTGTTGTTCAGAACATAAAACATAACTTAAACCCTTTTTGTCAGTTCTCATAAGGAAGGGAAATGTGTAATGATGATCTTTCTACACTTACTGTGGGCCTCGAGTGCCTTAATTTTTAGAAGTTTCATTTGCAAAGATATAAAAAAGACTCAATGATTTTAAATTCTAAACGTGAACAAAGTGGGCTAGCAAATGTAATTTATCAAATGCCCTCATTAACAAAACACCAGGATAGGAAAGTAAGTTTTACATAGAGCATTAATACTTGTGAATGAATCAGGTGGAGGCTGTGGTAACTTGAATCTCCTTAAAAATCCCTTCTGGCTACACACTGCATCTGATTATGTTTGATGTCATTCAAAGTAAGAGGGCTTCAGAAGCTGAGACCTAAATGGAGCCGACTTGGCATTTGAGCCTTTTAGATTTATAGCCTATTTCCCAGTCACTTTTCCTGTTTAATTCACAAAAAAGAAACGAGAAATGCCATCTGACCAAAAATGACCAATGCATACTCATAAATCTCGCTCAATTCCTATCAAAACTAAGGTTTCCCTGGTAATTCTCCTATAAAAAGAAATGTAAAAATTTATTCCAAAACAGGGAGTGGGATGGGACATGCTTCACTGCATTCAGGAAGCCAGGGTTTTTGTGCAAAATTAGCTCAGGCTTCTTCTGCCAGGAGTCACATTTTGGCCCCTCATTTCATGAGAAAACCATTCGTTGTGAAACAGAGGGATTCAGCCTGTGAGTGTGTGCATAAATCCCCCAACCTTCACCCCTGGGCTGGGCAGTGACGTGGGTCCCCATCTCTTCACGCCTGGCTAGGGCCAGGGAGGGCCAGCTGGCCAAGCCATCCCTGTCCTGAGGCCTGGGCACCATTGTCCCCAGCTTACCCAGCCTGCATCCCTTTGAAGCTGCTCCAAAGGAACTTTATCCCTCTGTTCCAGCTGGCATTTCATTAAGCCCTGGCTTCACAGGATTTTCCACTCCCATTGACACATCAGAGCAAAGATGTAGCCATTAAAATAATGAAGAAAAAGGGAGCGAGCTGAGCAAAAACGGTTCTGAGGGGAAATTGAAAAGGAGTACAAGGTTATTTAAAAAATAAAGGCCAACTGTGAAAAAATAAAATAAAATAAAATGTACTCACTTTCTCATCACTCTCCTCTTTGCCCTTTTTCTTTTATTTCTCCCCCTATATGCGTGTGTTCTAAGCTGTCCACATTTCTCACAAAGCCTCGTAAGGAGTGACTTCAGAGAGGCACTGGCTCTGTGAAAATGCCGACAGTCACAGGTCTAAATTAGAAGCAGCTGATAAGAATCCTAAAGTCGTCCAAGTATACATGAAGGCAGGGAAACTGTGCATTGAAGATGCTGTGAATCTTAAATCTAACCTTCTTTCTTACTCTGAAAAGAAATCATTGCGTCTCCTGCTGCTTAGACATCAAGCCCACCTAGGTTATTAACCACCCTGGGTGTGACCTCCTTACCCTTACCTCTAAGATTTTGTCCCTCCATTGCTCAGCCTGGAGTGCTTGCTTCACACTATTTCTTTTACTTCTTAAAAGGAACATTGGCTTCATACTTATCTGGTCATAAAATCTTTTTGATGCTTACCTGCTCCGTGAGAAATGAATCTCTGATGTGTTGTTTTCTCCAAAATTAGATTTTGACTTTAAGAGTCAAAAGAATGGCGTGCCTCCATTGCTATCTCTAAACAAAGACCTTGCTCAGGACTCAACCCTGAATTTGTATTTTCTATATTATCTGCCCAAGGTATCCGCAGACATCAGTCACCTCAACCAAAGATTCAGAAGAGGGAGATGGCACAAAAGGCCTTTAAGCTCCCAAGCCAGCTGTGACAAAGTCCGTGTACCAAAACTACATGTTTTACTCCCCTGGGCTCCAATTCAGGCATTGTGATTTCATTAACATGCTTGCTTTTCTCGCATTTCTTCCCAGAAGAATTAGAAGCAGTGACCTAGAAGCGGGTCCTTAGATGTGTGCCTGATGACAGAAGTGTAAGTGACAGCTGACATGTAATTGAAGGAAGAGACAAACCCGACAAGGGAGAACAGGGAACACCCACATTGCTTCACATAGAAAATGTGACGTCTACAAAAATGAAGTTTGAGGTATATTCAAGTACTGCTGTTACAATGGAAAAGGCACATTCTTAAAAGATGTGCTACAAAACAGTTAAAATTTGTTTTAAGAAGCAGAAAACAGCAATAGTTTAAAAAATATGTGTATACTCCCTCTTATTTCAAGAATTTCAGATAAAACTGGGTGTCATGCATGCAAAGATTCAGTGTGTAGTGCCATGAGGCTAATTCTTCATGTTTTTACATTACAGATCATGATGAGAGAAAAGCATGTTTATATAACTAAACAACAGTCATGCTTCAGAAAGGTTCTAAAGGCTCAAATTAAATGCTCTTGAGTAGGAATCCAATGGACTTCTATACTGTGAGGAAAGAGAATCATGCAAGAGGATATCTTGCCTGCAGAGAACAAAGCTAAGCTTCAAATCTCAACCTTTCCTTCTCTGTATTGTCATAGTGGGATTCTGGTCACACTTCCTTCTCTCAATCACAGTAGGTAATGTTTCGGAAGAATTAAGTGAGATGGTATGTGTTCCAGAGGCTACATCAGGTTCCTAGGCAGAAAATCCACTTCATAGGACTTGGTTTTCAAGAGAGGCACTTAACAAAGCATTTGATGACCATACGAAGTGGGGCTCGGAGTTATCTTCAGCAAAAATGCAATTAACCAACAGATTAACGTTATTATAAAGTAAGATAAGGTCTTAACTCTTAGGAAAACACAAAAGAAATAGCATTTGAAGGGAAGTTACTGTAAGAAAATTCAGGGTACTATAAGAAAATGCCATAGACTGGCATCAGGTAGGCAGCAATCAATTTCTCACAATTCTGAAAGCTGAGAAGCTCCAGACAGAAGCACCAGCAGACTCAGTGTCAGATGAGAGTTCACTTTTGATTTGTAGATGGCAGTCTTCTCACTGTGTCCTCATAGGACAAGAGGGGCACGAAAATTCTCTGGGGTCTCTTTCATAAGGTCAGTAATACCATCCTTAAGAGATCCACCCTCATAATTTAATCATCTCCTACAGCTGCCACAAATGTCATCCCATTAAATGCTAGATTTTAATTTATGAATTTGGGACAGAATGTGGGGCACAAACATTTAATCTGTAATGGAAGGTAAGATACACACATGAACCAGTACTCTCCCAGTAAATCCAAAAACATGGCCAAGCACTCTTTGGAAGGTCATAATTGCTATGAGTAAAAGCTCTGAGTAACAAAGGATTACACAGTTCATGGACTGCGCCCTGATGATAGCAGTGGATTATAATCTTGAGAGAAACAAAGAAGGACACTGCAAATGAAAGGAATGGAAGAAAACCTGGTGTGGAAAGGAGCAGAGTCAGTTCAGAGGACTGACTGGCCCGCCTAAAACTTCCAGTGAGCTCTTATCTGAAAATTCATCCACAGTTCTACAATATCTGCACAGCACCATCACTCAGTGTGGACTCTTACCTCTGCAGCTCATAAGCTCTGGGACATTGAGCTACTGGTGTAAGTTGGCTTTACATAGGTTTTCTCAGCTGTAAAATGAAGATAATAGTTACCTTAAGAGATAAGGGTGAGCCAGGCATGGTGGCTCACACCTGTAATCCCAGAATGTGGGAAGCTGAGGCAGGAGGATTGTTGTGAGTTCAAGGCCCGCTTGGGCTACAAAGTGAGCTCAAGGCCAGCCTGAACTGCACAGTGAGACACTGTCTCAAAAAAAAAAAAGAATAAGGGAAAAAGAGGTGATGGTGAAGTATGTGTGAAAGTGGATGATGGGGCTGGGGATTTAGCTCAGTGGCAAAGCACCTACCTGGCAAGCGCAAGGTCGTGAATTCGATTCCTGGTACCGGAAGAAAAGACAAAAAAAAAAAAAAAAGAAGAAGAAGAAGAAAGAAAGTGGATGATAACATCCCAGGATAGTACTGAGTGTAAGCAGCTCATACACAATCATTTTTATTAGTTTTACTATTATCTATTATTGACATTACCCTCTATTATGTACACTTTTCCTTTGTTTCTTGAATATTCCTTATGCTACTTTGATTCTCATCTTTGTCTAACTGCACCGTTGAAATCACTCCTCATCCTTAACTCTCCCTTTCTAATCCCCAGATTATATCTATCAACTTGCTATCTTCCATCTCATCTGTCAAGGTCTAGATCAAATCACATCACTTTTGTAATCTATTCCAAGATGCCTTGGCCCATTTTTATTATATGTTTTAACCTTTGTTATAGTCCTTGTCATAAAATGCATTGCATTATAATATCAAATGCAGGTGACAATTTCTCATTGACTTGTAAGTTCTTATGATACAGGAATGCTTTTTGTTAAATTTAATTTTCTCCAGGGTCACTTTGCATAAGGTTGATGAGACAGGCCCAAAGCATCTGATTTGCTTCATTTTCTTCAGAGTATGGCATCAGAATTACTACATGTGCTTTTAAGATTCATTTATATTTTTATTGCATGGGAAGTCTTAAAGGAAAATGATTGAGGAATCAAAACAAATTGTTTCACAATTAATTCTGAGTCCACAAAGCATCTTAAAAAATGTTTTCTGGTTAATTGTGTGTGTCTGTGTGTCCATGTGTCTATGTGTCTGTGTCTATTGACCTAACCTCTATTTAGACAGTGACTTGGATTGTACATGCTGTGGTGTGTGTGTGTGAGGGAGCATGGGTGTGTATCCAAAAGTCACAGGACTCTTTATTGTTTGGTTTCATGCATGTTTCTCAAGCTTTTGAGATCCATTAACTAGAGCTTATTTAGCCTTGGCTGATACGATAGCTTTTATTGCTTGAGTATGTGTGGGGAATTTTTTTTTTTTAATAGAAGCCAAGTGTGCCCTTTGGATGAATTGATTTCCTCAATCTCATCATGAAATATTGCATTTCAGTTGTCACTTTTGATTTATTGTTTCTTTAAACATTAAATCTTCCTTTGCATTTTTATTGGTTTCATTAAAAATGTTCTGCTCATCTTTTTCATGGCCATCTCCGTAAAGGCAAGGAAGGCCTCAGTCAGGAACCTTGGGGGACCTGCAGACTCCATTCCTCCCCACTGAGGCACCCAGGATGCTGCCCTTCGATTGGCTGCATGTTCCAAAGCATCAGCAAATAAACCAACAAAAACCCTGCCTGCTGTTGTGAAGGAGTTTATACAAACAGGTATTAAATCCAACAACTTTGGTGTATAACGAGGCATAGAGCATACGTCAGAAGTATGGTGTCCAAGCAGCAGTGGGCTAGAATGGTTTGCCTTGCTAGCAAATGCATTACGTGAGATTTGACCCTTAAATTGAGCAGTGGGAGAGATAAATAGGGTAATCAAAAGGACTCCGTATAGTCATCCGAACCTGGAGCCATCTGGTCAAGACAAAAATAAATCAGTAATGCAACTGGAAATGGTCTCCTGAGATCTCTGGGGACTGGTTTAGTATCACTGTCTCTCAAATGGTGGAGCAAAAATAACTGACAGCAAAGATCATGAAACCAACTCTAATTAACACACACAGCAAAGGACCCAGAAGTCCTTTCAGACAGAAAAGCTTTGTACACCAGGGACTAAAACCCAGACAGTAATTTGAAAGTCCCCCAGCTTTGTAAAGACAAAAATAAAAGCGTGTATTGATTGTTGGATAAGCATTCAAAGGCCTGATATGGAAAAACAAACACAACAAAACAAAAACAGAAATCTCTCTCAGACTTTAACAAATGGGAGCTTTCTACTGTGTGGCATTGTTTGGCCGCTGTGAGTTAAGAAAGCCTATATCGCATCCATCTGTCTTTCCTCAAATTTCTATACATGCCACACTGTGGAAAACTAACAAAGTTATCTGAAATGTTATAGTAAAATCATTTTTATTCAATATCTTATTTATCTCTTGAAACTTAACCACAGCTGTCTTATCTGTCGTAGTCATACCTGTTATAAAAACTCTCCTGAGTTATATAGATTCAAATTCCCAAAAGGTAGATCATTAATAATACAAATTAACGCCAAATGGTACCTATACAGGCTATTGTGCTTTTTTTTAAAAAAAAAGAAGTTTAAGTTTTTCTACCTGTTTCACAGAAAACATTTTGAACAGCACTTGTGTGTGTCAGCAATTACCTAGGATCATTATATGGTAATACATGCAGACGTGCACCTACCCCCATTCCCGTGACCACTCTGTCTGTCAGGTCGGTGCCTCCACAGAGACTTCTTCTCACATGAGAGCTTTCTCGTGTGTTCAGCCCAAACACAAGTGCTGAGTGCTCACCCGTTTGAGGTACTCTGCTTACATATGTGTGGATCACACAGATTTGGGAGACAAAGTGCCCCTGTCCTCAGCGTATAGGTTCTGGAGGGAGATCAGCTATGGAGATGAGGAACATTCAGGCCAGTGTCAATGGCAAATGGAAGTTTAGCCAAGCAGACTGCCAGAATGAAAGCAGGAAGTAGGTCCTCTATCGCTGGGCACTGTCCTGCAGAGCCTCACTGTGCCTCAATTTTCTCACCTGAAAGTGGAGAAGCTAGTGGCACACAAGTGGTTGTTCTCTTCTGAAGTGTAAGTTCATGAGGTACAGAAAGAATTTAGGAGAGCACCTGGCACTTGTGTATCCAGGAAACAAGCACCTGTAATATAGCATTTCATAATATCACTGCCAATACATCGTTTGTTGTGATTATTATTTGGTCCCCGTATGTGCTGACACTAGTGTACCTGTGGCTTTTTTGTTTCCCCTCAGATCTAGGAGTGAGTGATTGCAAGGTTGGCTACTGCCTTGCTGTGTTCTAAAGACCTAAGCCCTCTCTTGTTGGGGTATAGTGAAACAAAAGATTCTGGATTTTCCCAAAGAGCTCCTGGTTTAGGTGGGGATACAAAAGACATATATGCATCCACTTGTACACTGCTTATGTGTAATGACAGACGCATCGCATATATTATGCACACAATATGGAGTGTTTTCATGCCATGGTAATAGAAACTGTAATAGCCACACCGTCTGCTTCCAGTCTGCAGGTGACCTTTGAACTAATAAGTGGCAGTGGTCATCAGAAACTTGAGAGTGGGGATGAGGAAGTACTGTGGGCATGCCTACCGGGAGGGACCTTGCTTGGTGCCTCTACCACATCTCTAATGTGCACCTGAAATACATAACAAGGGGTAAAAAGCAAACAATAAGTTGGAAATCTTTACCTTTGCTTGACCACAACTTTAATCAGGCCACCTAGCCTTGCAGGAGTTTTACTTTCTACTAAAAATTACATAAGAGGCATGCAATATCTCTTTCTGAAAAGGATAAAATTCTGTTTTGAATCACAATATTCAGTTTTGTCTGCTGTATATGGTGTGCACACACGCACAAACACACACACACAAAAGCCTTTCGCCGTGGCTTCCACACTAATCTTGTCGATTAAAGATTTAAATAAAATGTATTCTTACTATTGCAATGGCACATGTAAACATTGCTCACAGGTCCATTCACTATCATTCTGAATATCCCTGGACCTCCTCCTCTCCTAAACTCCCACATTGTAGGTCATATGCCTCCTTTCCTATTGAAATATAAAAGCTTTAGTAGCTACCTGGGAATGATTACAAGGAAAATAAGCATTTTAGCAGCCAGCACGTACAAATATGTGTTATTGAATGTTGCCTGAATATTCAATTCTAAGTCAAAGATTATCTTCTCTGAATTTGAAGGTGTTTCTCTGTTCTTTTTAGCTGTAATACTGTATGTCCTTTTTAGAAATGTGATATAATTCTGACTCCAGTCCTCTCACCTCTTTTTTTTCCTTGGGTCTATGCAAACTTATCTTTCCTTTAGCCCTGTAATTCTGATATTTTACCATTGTGTTTTGACACTGGTCTGTTCTCACTCTTTGAACATGGTGCTGAGTTCTTGTTTTTAATTTGAAAGATACGTAATTTATGTCTGAGAAGTTTTTTTGCATTTTCATTGATAATAGCTTCAATTCTGTTTTTTCTCCTTTTCTTGAAATTCTCTTACTCTTTTCCCGTAATCCTGAGCAAATATTCTAGTCTTCTTAATTTACTTGTTTTATTTTATGCTACTTAATGCTCTTATTCTGCTGTCCAGAAGATTTTTTTCCTATTTGATTGGTTAAACTTTTAGATTTATGTTGCAAATTTTTCAATTTTCAGTATCATTTTTATTTCCTACTCTTGCTATTGTGAGGGATCTATTGTTCATTTTATAGACATAATATCTTCACTTCACTATCTGCATGATTTCTCAAATCATAATGATTTGATTGAGCCCAGGATGTTTGAATAAATATCCACTGTTACAATTAAATATTTATTTGCCTGGGGATTGTGGAACTCAAGATTTATTAACATATTTCAAGAGTCATTGCAAAGACAATAGTAGCTATGATATTTGCTTCTGAATCTCAGGGGTAGAATTTTTATAGCAAAGGGATTTACTTACTAGCATCCTGTGATACTTCATTTCTTCTGAATAAGATTACATCCTTAGGTTTAATTATACCAAGTACAACTGGAAACCCTGATGAAAAGCATGGTCACCAGAGACATCTTGAAATTATTTACTCTGACAGATCCAGTTCACTGTAAATGCCTACCATGTTCACGTCAACTATTTTTAAAAGTGTCAGTATGAATGTGTGCGTGTTTGGGAACACACATGATCAGAGAAGGGTTGGATTTCATGGAGAGCTCAGAGGTGGTGAATTTGTTTAACAGTGTTTTATTAGGATGACTTTTACATTCTAGAAAAGCAGGATCATGGAGAGAGAAAGGGATTGGAGAAGTCTGTGCTTCTCATACCCAATTGAAAATATTTAAAAGCATCCTAGGGTATTTTTGATGCTAGGGTATTTTTGATGTCACTAATGTGAGAGGTTAAATTTCCTCTCAAACAGCTGTAGTAATTAGAAAAGTCTTTACTGGTTTTATCTGAAAGCTATCTTGTTGATTACCCTTGGATTTCATATATGTTTTTGCTTCTTTCCATTTCCTCTCCTCTATTTATGCTAATATTTCAAAAACTTCTGATATGGCCATGAACAGACAAAGGCCAATAGAATTTGGCATCTAAATTCTAGGAACTCAAGATTTAAACCTTACTTCATTAAGGTTTCTTTTAACATTCAAGCATTCCACTAGAGACCTTACAGTTTGGTGCCTGTGCACATGTGTACATGAGGACATGTATGTGAACATATGAGTAATGTGTGTGCTTGTGAGTGTGTGTGTGTATGATATATTAAGCTCATTTTGTTACAGGAGAAATTGAGTAAAACCAAAGTGTAAGAAAGATCCTTGGACAGGAATATGAGCAAAACATACTTAAAAGTGGTACTAAAGTCATTTCTGGTTTTGTAGTTAAGGAATAACCTGTTCATATCAAAATCTTCTTAAAACAAAGTCCACAGCTTTTCCCCTATTTGAAAGAAAAATGGCATGGCAGAAAGGTGTGGCAAGGGAAAGTTGTTCAAGGATGGCCCCAGAAGCAGATGACCAGTACGGGAGACAGAGTGAGAAATACACCTTCCAGAAACATGCTCCCAGTGACACCTCTTCTACTGGGCTGTACATACTAATAGCTTTTCAGCTATGAACTTAACAATGGATTTATCCATTTACAAGGTTAGTGGCCTCATAATCTAATTGTTTTCCAAATGTCCTGCTTCCGAACATATAAAGTTTAAGGAAATTTGCTTATAAACCATAACAACATCTTCTTTGGAACCCATAAGATAATATCTCTATAGCTCTGTATTTGCTGCTGTTTCTTTTTGTACATGTAGACTGGTCTTACTCAATAAGCTAGTTGGATCTCTTTTGCATTTTAAAATGGGGATGATGATGATGGTGATGATGCTGCTGCTGCTGATGATGATGATGGATAGAGTTAAGGGTGACTTTTATAGTAACCTTTCCCAATTTATAAATACGTAGAGCCAACTACAAGATACTAAAGCCTTCATTACTTTGGAGGGAAGGATATGAAGTTGTCAGAAATCTCAGTCCACAACTTACATATGCAAGGTCTATCGATTTCTTCTTCTATAATTAAACTTAATTTAGATTTCAAATGCTAATCTTTGAGTCTTAATCAAATCAGGTTCTCATCATGTTTTTCTGCCAAAAGTTTGGTCTCGGTTCAAAAATGTTTAGTGAGCGCTGAAGTACTGGAGATAAGAGTACATCTGGACTTCTTTGGTTATTCATCTCTCGCCTTTGCCCAATGATTCTGTTGCATGCACACTACAAAGAGAAAATATTCAAGTGTCACTTTTGGTCACAAAAATGTTCCTTGGCTTTTATGTCTCAGAGAGACTGACTATGGCTATTTGTACTTACTCTTTCCCTACTTAGGTGTAACCTGAAATTCTACCAAGCTGTAGTGGATTGACAACTGGTAGTCAACTTGTAACCCTGTTGAACTGAACCAGGGTGGTGCTGGGAGTGAGGGGCCTGCCTCACTTCTTGCCAACAGCATAAAAAGGAGACCTGCAGAGGAAGACGGGGGCTGTTAGTTCTCCTGGAGGATCTTGTCATGTTGGCTTTCCTCATGTGAACTCAGCTGTTCTTTTCATCAAAGGAGCTCAGGACCTTGTTGTAACTGAGAATGGCTATGGTTCACTTTGGGAGAGGTCTGGTCTTTACTTTCAGCATTGCTTCCTGGCTCCAGTGGGGAAGATGGTGCACTATCCAATGTCTTGGAGAAACATCAAGCTGGCTTTTCTGATATGAATTCAGCTGTTCTCATAGTCAGAGAAGCTTGGAGTGAGGGGTCACTGAGGATGGCTGTGGTACATTTCAGGGAAGCTCTGGTCCTTACTTTAAGTGTTGCTTCCTGGTTCCACTACAGACTCCTTAGCCTACTGGCACAGATCACTCATCTGGCTACCCCTGACTTTCTAGCTCCCACCACTGACCATGGGACCTTCCCACAGAAGATTTTTGAAATAGGCTTGCATGAGACATTATTGTGGGCTCTTGGCCTCCCACTGAACTTGTGGGAGTCATTATCATGGCCCCATCTAGGTCTTTAGCTGGACTCATGCAGAACATTGCCATAGGATCCAGGCCATCAGCTGGATTCTCTGAGTCTTTACTGTGTGAATAGATTTCCTGCACTCTTTTTTATTTGACACTTTGGGTGACTATTACAAAATAATCCTATAAATTATGAGTTCTGTATTAAATTGTTTCCTTTGAAACCCTGACCACAAAACAGAGAAATGAGGCATAGATCTTTTCATATGTCCAACAAATCTATCTTGCATTTTTCTAACTCTAGGTTTCTCCCTTGGGTTCAGATTCTATGTTCATTCCTAAGTCATTATGATGTCTCTGATCTCACTATTTCCCACTCTTGTTTGGAGGTCAAGATTATTGCTCTATTTTTTATATTGCCTTCCAGAATTCTATCTATGCTATATATTATCCCTATACCCTAAAAACACAGATCTTTGAATGCTAATATCTCCCTGACACATTTAGATCTCAGTATGGGGTGACAATCATCAAAGGTGTGACTGGATTACTTTTTGAAACATATGATACTCTTTAAATTTTTAAATTTTATTTTCAAGAAAAAACAGTAAAACAAAATTTCAAAGCAAGATAATAGGACAGTAACAATGATTAATACATTGCATATTGTTATCTTTATATTAGTTACTCAAAGTAGAAGATATAGGCATTTAATTGCCCAAACAATATTAGCACAAACCTTTCTTTTCAATTAACTGAGACAAATTAGTAGTATAATGATCTTAACTATTATATAGTGCATATAGTGTACATATATATATATCATATGAAGTATATATATCATATATGTATTTACATAAAATTTCTTTTGTTGTTCCATTTCTTCTTTTCTCCTTTCTGCCATTCCAGTTCCTTTTCAACAGTTCCTTCTTTTTTTTTTTTTTTCTCCGATACCGGGAACCGAACTCACGACCTTGCGCTTGCCAGGCAGGCTCTTTTGCCGCTGAGCTAAATCCCCAGCCCCTAACAGTTCGTTCTTATTTTACAGTATCTATTCTACATTTCAGATCTTATTTATTCATTCAACATCTCACACTAGGGAGGTAATACAATGTTTACACACATGAGTCTGGTTTATTTTACTTATGAGTATGGTCTCAAGTTGCATCCATTTACCTATAAAGGTCTCCAGTTTGTCCTTATTTATGGCCAAATAGTACTCCATTGTATAAAACAGACCACATCTTTTTTATCCATTCCTTGGTTGATGGGTATTTGGGTTGCTTCCAAGATCTAGCTATTACAAATTTTGCTGCTCTACACATGGGTGCACATATATCACTGTGGTATAATGTTCTTAATCCTTCTGGGAAGATACCCAGAAGAGGAATAGCTGGGTCAAATGCAACCTCCAGTCCTAGTTTTTTGAGAACTCTTCACACTGATTTCCACTGTGGTTGCACCAGTCTACATTCCCACAAACAGTGGAGAAGGGTTTCTTTTTCCCCCACAGCCGCTCCAGCATTACTCGTAGATTTCTGGATAACAGCCATTCTTTTCAGAGTGAGATGGAATCTCACTGTTGTTTTAATTTCTATGTCTGTAATAACCAATGATGTTTTTTTTTTCACATATTTATCTTGATAGTAATCCTTTGTCTGAGGAACAGCTAGCAAACATTTTCTTTTCCCACATTGTGGGTTGTCTCTTCATTCTGTTCATGCTTTCTCTTGCCATATAGAACCTTTTTAATAATATGTGATCCCAGTTGTTGATTTTTTGTGATTGTTTCTGTGTGATCAGTGTTTTATTCATAAAGTCTTTGCCTACAACAATGTCTTCAATAATTTTACAAATTCTATCTTCCAGTAGATTTAATGTTTCTGTCTCAGTATTTAGATCTTTGATCCATTTTGAATCTAGTTTCATGCATGGTGAAAGATATGGGTCCAATTTTAATCTTTGGCATATGAAAAGCCAGTTTTTCCAGCACCGTTTATTAAAGAGGCTATCTTTCTTCCACTGAATGTGTTTGGCACCTTTTTCAAAGATAACATAGATGAATATGTCTGGAGTTCTTTCTACATCTGCTAGTCTGTTCCATTGGTTTTCCAGTCTTTTTTTTCTGCCTGAAATGTGCTGTTTTTATCACAGTAGCTTTATAGTGTAATTTCAAGTCAGGAATTTTGATGGTCCCTGCCTTGCTTTTGTTGCCCAGAATTTATTAAATTACTTTAAAGATATTTCTCATTCACCTGATATAAACATGTGAAGACTTGGTACTTCCTCATATCCAGTCTTCTTGCCTGTTTGTAATGTTATATTGCCTTATCTTTCTTTCATCACTGTTTTTCTAATACAAAATTTTCTCCATTTATTATTCATTTATTTATTCACTCCACAACTACAAAGTTTCCACTGACTGAAAAATATTGAAAAGATTTTTGGTGTTGATTCTCTGCATTTATATTGTGCCTCTATATGTTTATAAGTTCACACAAAGGGCTGGAAACAACCTAAGACCATATTAATTATTGACCAAGTGCAGTGCAGTAGTGGGAATGACACACAACTGCACATTTATATGATTTTTCTCATTTGAGTGCTTGCCCGGCATGCCATTAGTAGAGAAAAGAATAATAAAATCAAGGATAAATATTAGAGGTGTTAGTTAGGTAGCACCTTTGAGATTCATGAAGGGTAGTTTCATCATTTGAATCAGATCATTTCACAGTTTCTTAGAACCTGCACACAACATTTCAAAGAAACACTTTTCAAATGTCTTAAAGCAAATAATACAGGGAGTATGTGTAGATGATCACCTGTCTGAATATGAGTAACGGGGGAGAGAGGAGCAATAGTTTTGAAAAGTTATTGCAGTACATTTTCAGCCAATTAGAAATGCATTTGAACACTAATAATCAGCAATGGAAATAACAATAGCTTAAATACGATAGAGGTTTATTTTTCTTGTTTGAAAGAAATTAAGAGCTGGAAAGACCAGGGCTAAAGGGGCAGCTATATTGTATTTTCAACACTCCAGACCTTCTCAGTATTACTACTTCTTGCAATATTGCTGAAAAGCTTGAGCCAACAGGAATTAGGATAGAGTGGGTGGAGAAGCAGGAGGTACCCAATTTAATGAACTCAGATTGTCCATTGCTGGAAATGATAAGCAATGAAGATGGATGAGGTGAAGACAGGTGACATGAAGCTGTGAAATAACCCAGGGTGTCAGGGAGACTTTTCAGCCTCTTGACAGCAAGAAGACAACGTAATGGTGCAAATAGTGCTTAAGAGATCAGTCTGACACTGCTATGTAAAAAGGTCTAAAAAAGGATGAAACAGGAGTGAAAATAGTTTAAGGAATATGGAAATAACCACAAGGGAGGGAGGGACTGGCATTTGGAAGTACAAAATAAAGTAAGTGCAGCTTAGAGACATTTGTGATTTCATTTCAGCTTAAATATAATCATGATTCAAGAGCTCCATGAAGGGCTAAGTAAAGACACTAACCAGGAAAGTAAGCACAATGGTTTAATTATTTTCCTTTATCCTTCCAGCTACTGAATTGATATCATATTTTGCCTGTATTTTTACCATACTCATATGCCATACTCAGGCAAGAAAAGCAAGCAGCCAACATCAGAAACTGATAGAAGGTCAGGCATCAGTCTGGTAGTTTCATCAGAAAACAAATGACTTGCTCCCAAACTCTCTGATGGCTGAGATCTTAATGATAATGCCCGTGTGTGTGTGTGTGGGTGGGTGGGTGTGTGTGTGTGGGGGGGTGTGTGTTCTAGAAGCTTTTCTGTCTGCTCTATTCTGCCCTTAAATGCAAACACACCTGTGAAGAAAAACCTGTTAAGCAAGAGCTTTCCCACTTCATCTGGATAATTTCCAGATAATTTCAAGGCTCAGCAGATTCTTCAGACCCAGGCCAATGTTCCAAAGGTGAGGAAAGCTGGAAAGAAGATCAGAGCAAGGGACAAATCTACCAATTCAAATGTCCCCTTACAAAAGGACAGAATTGTGTTCATTCATTCGATGTGGCCGGTCCAGTCTCTATGTCTCTTTCAGAGTCAAGAGAGAAGGTAGCACCAGAGGACAGTTTAACAAGTTGCACTACCCCTGGATCTCTCTGACACTTGGGTTTAACTCTTAGAAAATCACCGAACTGCCTGTGGTAGCTTTCTCTCCTGAAGAACAGGAGTCATGGGTTAAACAGCTAGTAAAAAATAAAGAATGAGTGATTACACCAGCTTGAAATTTCTGTGAGATTTAGGGTCTTAGCTGTTGACAGAATGGCATTTGAATTGGAGATCAGTGATACTCTTGAATATCATCCTGAAATAGGCTGTTCATATTCCTTTGAACCTCTCTGGATGTTTCCGTTGGTCTGGATTCTGTTCATAAGGAGCAAGGATTTAGGAATCACTGGGAGGTTGTTCCTTGAAGCAAATGATGCAGAGCAGGAAACTGTGAGCAAGCCGCACATTTCTCTGTAGGGTGCACTGGCAAATACATAGTACTTGTGCAGCTCTGCTCTCTGCAAGGGAGAAGGATTCTGTTTCTTACAATAACTTGCAATTCTTTTATGGGTAGCAAGAACATGGTTGCACCTGAATGCTGAAGTTGTGGAAGACGTCAGCGTAATCACTGACATGCTCAGCCATCTCACCAGCTAGAACCTAAAACCTGAGCCCACAGAGCAGGCACATCCACACAGGTGGGAGTCTGGGTGAAGGGAATGCTAGCAGGGAGAGGTGCACATTATGAACAGGGAGGACGTTCTGGGGAGCGATATTTCTTACAGTCTAATTGCTCTGTGTTTTATAGAACCTGATCATTAGGGGATCCTGGGCATGATTCTGCAGAGATGTTCTTGTGAAATAAAGCAAGAGGCTATTAAACAGAAAGTTTAAACATAGCTACAGGGAGACATACTTCCTGACAACTTGACAGATGTCTTGGAGTGAGGAGTCCTTCCTTCATCGCTAATTACAAAATCATTTGTCTTAAGGAAAGGACAAAAGAGAAGTAATTATGGAAAACAGGATTCTTAAGGGATAAAAAGATAACATCAGTTGAAAACACGGAAGCAATCATAACCACTTAGAATCATTATTAGTTTGGTGGAACCAATGACAGATTGCTTTTTACAAACCAGAGGGAATGAGGCTCCTGAAGTAGATGGGAAGAAAACATTCAGTTTCTTGTTATGCTAAACTTATCCCCAGACTCCTGAGACTTCTTTGATGAACAGTTCATTAAAATTTCCAACCGCAGATGAATTTGAGCTAAAATACACAAATGTTTTAATTATACATTCCTTTTTAATTACACTAATGACTTGTAATGTGTTTATGTTGGTTTAGAGTTTAATTTCTTCCCTTAGATTAGGTGGTTGACTTAAGGACTGTGCTTTTCAGTAAAATAGCATGATTCATCAATGTTTGATTATGAATTAATGTTCAAATCTAAAAGAGCTGCTGCCCTTGGAGAGGTAGCTCTGCCCATGAACCACAGCCTTTCCTTTGGGGCCAGGGACAAAAGAGGTCTGACATCTTGCAGGCATAAGGGACAGAAGTTCTCAGTGAAATGCTGTATTAATTCCAGGGTGGGATGATTCCAAGGAAGAGACAGGTGTGTAGATGAATGTGGAAGGAAAGACCGCCATTTAGGAGACAATGCATGGAGTTCCATTTCCATGTTGACACGTGAACAGTCGCAGCCTACCATCAGGGTGTGAGAGACTAGGCACACACTCTGATTTTTTTTTAATGTCATCTTTTTATGCTATATTTGAGGCCTTGTATTTTGAGGTCCCAAACCTTGAACTCTAACTTTCTCCCCCAAAAGTAATTTGTTGCTTCAGCCAATGCTAAGAATAAAGTATAAGTTTTTAGTAAATAGTTTTACACAGACATATGACTAAACACAAATATTTGTACCTAACCAAACTCCGATGCTTATGTTTTTAAAAAAGGATTCCTAAGTGGGGAAATTTAATCCATGGTACCTTCTCACAGGAGTTGCTAATGAGGCAAATGCATCTACTTTTCTGTCTCTCCTGAGTGTATATTTGTAACTATCTTCCTTCTACAACATCCTTTTCTCCAGTCTAGTAAGAAATCTTCCTCTTTTCCCTCTTCACAAAGGCCATTCTATGTGCATGAATGGAGCCAAAATCTTTGTCCCTTGACCCTTCATTCCTTGTCCTAGCCTCCTGGAACTCAAGCTAGTCAGACTGTACAATCTCCCTAGACCCGGACGCCCAGTGAAGGAGGATAATGGCCTGGCAGAGAGGTCTACATCCTCATCCCCAGAATCTGAATGTGTCACCTTGTGTGGCAAAAGGACAACTGCAGATATCCTTTAGCTGAAAACTTGAGATCTGAAAAGTATGTTAGATCATGAGAATGGGTTCACTGTACTCAGGAAGTCTCTTATCATTGAACAAGAGAGCAAGAAAAGTGAGAGGAAGAAAAGTGATGATGAAAGAGTGGACAGGGTAGGGCAATTGCTTTGAAGACAGAGGGAGAGGATACAAACCAATGGATGTGGTAGCATCATGAAATCAAAAAAGATGGAGAAATGAATTTTCCCCTAGACTCAGCCGGGAAGCATGAAGTCCTGGGGACACATTGAAATTTCTGACCTCCAAAATCATCATATAATAGATGTCTGTTGCTTTCAGTCACCAAGTTCCCAGTAATTTTTTAGAGCAGCAGTAGGAAAATGTTAAAGAAAATGCCATCTTTCTGCCATGAGCTTGATGTTCTCAAAACTCACACACCCATTGCCTAAAGAGAAGTTAAGAAGTGGAAAAAGAAACATCATGGTTCTCAGTTCTTGTTTTTTGAATTTATTGTTCATGTAAACTTAAAAACTGCATCCTACTGTGATCAGTTATGTGAGGCTGTGCATCTTTGCTTTCTGTTAGTTTGAGTTGAGTGTCTGGCACTGGAAACTAGTTGTTCTGGCTAGTGTTTTCATAGAAAGTGAAACACTAAAGACAAAAAGTTTTCTATTAGATTTATCCATCATATTATGGTAGCCTTGTGTTGCTGCACATAGGTTGACATTGTTGGGTTGAACTGACAGATAGTATGTGCATTTATTATTATTTTTACATTCTGCAGTCTCCTCTCCAACATTTCTCTGAGCATTGGGTACCAGTCTCAAGTGTATGTAATGACAGTACATTTAACATCAACACAGGGTGATCTATTTGGATATGGGCATCTGTACTCAAACTTCAGAGGCTGGAGATTTCACTATTACAGCATCTGCTCACTCTGAGTGGATAGACGATCATTTCTGAGAATGGCATTCATTCTGTCTAAGTTGGAAGCAATACGCATGTGACTGGAGAAGCCAGGCTGAAAACCATGAACAATGCCAGCCGTGGTGGCACACAGTTGTAATCTTAGAACTCAGGAGGCTGAGAAAGAAGGATTGCCATGAGTTTGAGGCTAGTCTGGGCTACATAGTGAGTTCAAGGCGAGCCTGAACTACATAGTGAAAGCCTGTCTCAAAAAAAATAAATAAATAAAATACTGGGTTTGATGATACATACCTATATTCCTAACATTTTGGAGGCTGAGGCCTAATGATTATGTGAGTTTGAGACCATCCTGGGCCACAGAGTGAGTTCAGGGCCAGCCTGTACTACATAGGGAGATCATGTCTCATAAAAAAAAAAAAATGAACAAAAGATGCAGAACCTTTCCTAATTGTAGGTTAAGGAGGTATAACCCAAATCTACTTCAGAAAAGCAGAGTGAAGCTACTTGACTCTGGAATTATATTCATGTGAAAGGTTAAGTGACCCTCCCTCCCATTTTACTGTAGAGGGGTCAGATAACCAGCACACTGAGCACAGAGCCTGGTGACACTGCCGGAAGTTGGCTTAGTTCCTTTTCTCATTGCTGAAACAAAATACCCAATACCCCAAAATAAAGGAGGAAATGTTTATTTAGTTCACAGTTTGCAGAGATTTCAGTCCATAATTGCCTGGCTCCAAGGCAGGGTGGTGTGGCAGACAGCCATGCAGAGAACAGTTAGTAGAGGGCAGAGAAGGTAGCAAAACAAGCAAGGGATAACAAGTTTCTTGTATCATCCAGGCTTCTTAAGGCCGGAGAAGAGTACACCCTTAATCCTAATGCCCTTGAGCATAGCATTGCACCATGAATCAACTCCAGCATCACACACTCTAGATCCAGCCACCTCTGAAAAAGCCCCACCTATAACTGCATGAGGCTTTGAGGAGACATCTAGACACAAGCCATAATAGACGTATAGTGGCATAGGACTTTTTTCACAAACTGAAAACACCTGGGATTTTCTGACTCAGAACTCTCCATAGGCCCTTACGATAAGCTTGGGTAAGAGAAAGTGAGTGAAAGAGAGTTGTACTTAAAAAACCTAGAGACGCAGCTTTCAGGTAAGAATCATGAGCCCCGGGGCAGAAAAAGAGGAAAGTCATCCACTGGTAATCCGGCTGTACAAACTGCTATTGCCCTTTGAAATGTTCCCCTCTTCCATGTGTTTTGCCATTTAATTTAAACTTATTTGACTATAGCCTGTTCCATATTCATGTCTAATAAAAGAAATTCCTTTTATCATATGGGTAACCATTTATTCTTTAACACACATTTAGTTACAGATTTTCTTCCAGTGCTAGGCTTTGATGGAGTTTGAGAGATTATTCATTCAAGAAATATTTACTGAGAGGTTGTTATGAGCCAGGCTCTCTGCTATGTGCTGGGAATACAAACAAGAAGCAGAGCAAATATCCTTCCTTCTGGAAGGATTTCATGATCTAATATGAGGGGAGCTGGGAGCTGGGAGGTGCAATATTAGGTTGAAAAGGTTAAAGACAGATATTTTCTTATTTTCCAATTTTACCAACCACAACTCCACTATATTTCATGTGTTCACAGAAATTCCACAGCCAATTTTTCTTACCATTTCCAAACTCTGTCCTCACTTTGCGCATAACATCACTGCTTCACAGTCAGTAGATGGATTTCTAAATAAAAATGCTAAATGATGACTTAATTCATATTCCTTTGTTTTATTAATAATCCACAAAGATGCAGCAGATGTAGTTGTACCAGGAATTTGAATCTCTGAATTTCCTAAATCTCAGCCCAAAGTCCTTTCACTACATCATGCCTGTTCAGACCAAAAATATATTCAGCTAATAATAAGCCATATGGACTTCAAAAAACATTGGCTTTTCTCCAAAGTCTGCTGAGTACAGTTTAAACACAGTGGCCTGGTATTCCAGGCCATCCACAATCTTGTCTTAGCTCATTTTTCACTTTAGTTTACCACTCACTTAGTAAAATTATTTGACCACAATTGCTAGAATCACATTTGAACTTTCCTAATTCCATGACACTGCATATGCCTTGTGTGAAATCACAATATCCTATCCATACTGTCTTCATGTAGTGACTTGTTACTAGTTTTTAATGCACTTTGAAGTTTTTATCCCTGTCTTACCAGCCAGAAAATTTTTCTAGCTATTTTATTGAACACTGCTCACACTATTCAAATGCCTCTTGTTGCATTCCACTTTCTATCATAGATATTTTGTCACTGTTATCTCTTCTAATAGAAGGCAGAGATTCTAATATATATCTAGGATCCTGAAGTTTCCAGCACATTGAATACCAGGCATCACAAATATCTGATCAATGACTGCATGAATTTAATTGAATTCAGGTCACTGTGAGAAGGGGAAAACTAAATCAAAGCAATGTAATTACAAAGTTTAGCCTATCTGGGATAGGCTAGCCAGGGCACAGTGTGGAAAGTCAAAAAGGAGCCAATAAGAGAACAAGTTAAGAGACTTGCAGAGTTATCCTGGTATAAGGAGATAAAAGTACACTCTCTCTGGTAGAAGTGGAACACAAAGCAAGTGAGCAAATTGGAATAGAATTTCTATCCAAGACATGGTGCACACAGAAGATAAAATGTAGGAGCTTCGCCTGGGAGACTGAACATACTCGCACCATAGATAAAATGCACAGACTGCAACTATCAGCCTGTTGGTGCCTCCTCCCTTGTTGAGATTAAGTCTGAGCATTTTTGATAATTGCATATTTTTGTTACTTTGCTGGAAGTTTTCAGGATTCTTTGGAGCACATATACCCAGATATCTAAACTGTGTTTCCAAGAGCGCTCAGGCTCTGTGCAGTTGCCTCAGAGCTACCTGAGACTGCAGAGAAAAGGCAGAATTGGCTGGGTGCAGGGACTACCAACCACAGTCAGCCACCCCTGTTTGATTTTGACTCTTGTGGGGTTAACTGAAGATTACTCTTGAATAGAAGTTAAGTGCTATTTAAAGACCTTTGCTCTACATTTGGGATGGACAAAATGGGACCCATAGGATGAGAATTATTTTTACCTTTTTAATGATTTTTTTAATGTAAAATATGAACAAAATTTATTATATACATTGAAACTCTTTCCCACTAGAAAATATGAAACTATGGAAAAGGATAGAAGAATAATGATGGAGGAGTGAAGATGATCATGTGTGTGTTTGAATCGGCCAAAATGAAACCCTCTAATCTGTATAACCAATTGAGAAAGGAATAAAAAATATTAACAAATAAAAGAAGTAAATGAAGCAAAGGCCAGATGTGGCCCACAAAGCCTTTAATATTTGTAATCTACTATTGTAAGGAATAACTTTCCCCAGCATAAGTATTTAAAAAATAAAAATATTTTCTCCTAATATCTGACTGGAGTGTGTTATTGATGTTGATAGTCAATGACATTATTTCTCCATATTACCTAGGCTGGTTCATATCTCAAATTACTAGCTTTATTTTTCTATAGCAAAGGTTATGTGTGTCCTATGTTTATAGCAGTGACCAATTCTTTCTTTTTCACAATGTTATAAAACACTTCAGGTTTCAACACAGAGCTCTTGAAAATATTTATGTAATAAACAACTAATTTTTCAAGATAGTTATATCTATACATATTGGTCAGGGGACATCCTAAAATTCTAAATAAAGTACCTTATTTTAGTTATACAGTATGACTTTCCAATCCCAGCAGTCACCTTTTCATAGAGGTACATCAAGATAAATAGAGCAATATCCATATTTTACAGTCTATAAAATTCAAATCTTTGCTTAAAAAAAGAAAGCTTCCATGCAATGCATACCCCAGGTACCAAGTTTATTTATCAACATATATTTATGCAATATGTGGGTTATAAACTTAGGACAACAGTTTTAGGGTCTGGGCAAATATTTACAGCCAAGATCCAAAAAGGAGTGAGTGCCTATCAAAACAATTTGTCACAAGCAATTGTAGCTCATGGAGAAAATGCTACAGGGGAAAAGCACTACCTTGCCCAACATTGGGATGTTGTAAGTTGTATCCTCAGGACTTGAAACTTTATTTTCTGCTTCAGAAATGCTTTTCTCCACCTTAGCTGCAACCTGAATTTTGGGGTTCTTATTCTTTTACACTACTCCTAAATTCCGATCACTTTTAAAAAAATAAAAGAAAATTTCATTTATGTGAAGGTGTACATGTTTGTTAATGCATAAAATTCTCCTTTTCCACTGGGTAATAATAACAACTAAGGCTTATTAAAACATGTAGAGGCCAGGCGTGGTGGTGCACGCCTGTAATCCCAGGACTTAGAGGCTGAGGCAGGATGACCATTGTGAGTTCGAAACCAGCCTGGGCTACAAAGTGAGCTCAAGCACAGTCTGAAATGCATAGCAAGACCCTATCTCAAAAAGAAAATAAAGAAATAAAACATGTAGAAGAAAAGTCTGTTTAAGTGTTGAGGAAGATGTAGAATTCAGGTGTGAAGAACATGCATGGAGACTGAAGACATCAGGTTCGAGCAAAAGAGTTTGGAACTCTGAAAAATGAATGGAGCCTTAAGCATAAAGCATGGTGCCACAGAGCTTGTCTCAGATACCCCTGATCTTATTGGTGAGGAAAATGCTAGTAGGGTGAGAACATGCCTTAATGCTATAGTCTGAGATCTTATCCCTGTGAGAGACCAGGGCCCCTGCATGTGTGCCTAACCATCTGAGGTACATTCAGAAAAGGAAAATGGGTTCTAGCCACATTGCTACTATATACTCACATGCTTGTGCATGTTCTTGATGAACCTCAGAAACAGCCTGAATTGGAGATTGTTTTACATTCTCAGATAGCATAATAGATTTTCATCATCAGAATGTACCTCAGATTAAGTGTCATAAATTTCTCACAGATTTAGTACATAAGATAGGAGCAGTAGGAGCAGTTAGTTAAATCTGGGTTTTTAACAGTGTGGAACACACAGAAGTCTTACCAAATGTAGATGTTTTCTGCTGCAAAGGATCATGGGGGTAAATAGAGATTCTGCACAACCCCCTCCCTGGTAAAGTTCAGATGTTTGTGTGTGGCTTGAACAAGGACTCCAGAAGAAGTTACCTGGGATGCAGGCTCAGAGCTATCCAGCAGACATATATACTGGATTTGAGAGTGATGGAAGCTCACTCAAGGTGAGCGCATCCTCTCAGGTGTTTTGTCTTGAATCCCCAGTTTGGAGACAGAACCACTCTGAATAATTCTAGGATGGGAGGCAGGATACGCAATTTCAGTACCACTCTAAAATCTCAGGCATTTTGACTTCAAGAGCCCTTAGAAACTTTCCTAGAACTATTTGCAAAGAGGTATGCATTTCCCGTTTTGATCAGGAAAGACGTATACTCCTAAAGGACAGCAGTGCCTGAGAGAACCTGAGAGTAGTGTGGGTTCTCTCAGGACAACCAGGGGGCTGAGCCTGAGCCTGAGGCCTCTTAGCACTGCTGGTGAAGGACTCATGGGGCAGCTGGAGTCCGCAGCTGAGTGTTCAGTATCACCAGCATTTGAGTGTGAAGAACAGGTGAGCCTAGAAAGGTTGCCATTATTTTTAATACATATCTTTCCTTTCAAGTTGATGTATGTTTTAGTACATTTCACTGCATCTATGAGTCTTCTTTTTGGTTTTGTTTTTTTTCCAGTGCCAGGAATCGAACTCATGACCTCATGCTTGCCAGGCAGGTGGTGGGCCATTGAGCTAAATCCCCAGCCCTGAGTCTTTATTTCAATTCCCTATCATCAATAAGATAGAAAGTATTATTACTACTACTATTAAAAGGGTAAATTAAGGCTCCCAGTTATTAAATATTTTGATCTTGATCACACAATGAAAAATAATGCATAAATCATTAAGGAAGGATACATAGGTAACTCTGTATTTGTAATCCAGAATACAGATGTGGTACTTGGTCTCTAATCTCATGATAATAAAATGATGATGGTTACAATTACTGGGTATTTATTAGTTGTCAGACATGCACTTTGGCTTTTCTTCCAGTTGTAAAAAATATCTGATTACCTATTTACCATGGAGTATTACCGACTGAAGTAGCTTAATGAAGTGTTTTCTACTTAGAAAGAGATATAGGAACTAAAAACTGTGTAACCTAAAAGAATAAATGGCTCACTGAGGAATGTTAGCCTTTGTAATACACAGTATAAGTGAGGGTTTCAGGTAAAAGAATGATCTTAAAAAAAATCATTCTTTCTTCATTTTTGCAGCAAATCACATCAGAGTTGATTGTCTAAGGCCAATTTTAGTTTAAATGATCCTAAAGCAAAGGTAGATCTGCTGAAAAGCTTTGGTACAGGTAAGTTCTTAAAAAGGCAGAGAATGCAAACAGTCAAGCTATACCAATCCAGGTATCATAGCACCTAAAATTCTATTATTACAAATTAATTTCTTATTAATTTATCTCTCAAAATATTCTGAAAGCTTGTTTATTTCTTTAGATATTATCACTTCCACTTGGTATGAATATATTCATTGCCTATCAATTCTGAAAATTAGCTTACAGAAGTTCTCCACTGAGCAAAGTAATAGAAAACAAAAAGAAAGCAGTTCATTGGGGTTACTGAACAGAGCTGTTGTTGGCTTAGAGAACTGCAGTGGCCTAAATGACAAATTCTGGAGGTGGTAGTACCCTGCGAAATGACATGCCCAGTATTCTGGGGATTAGCCCTAAGTTAGAGCCAATGTGCAGGGCAAAGCCCAGAGAGAACTGCCACTAAGGTCAGGTTCAACTTCATTTCCTCTGTATCTCTCTGGCTGGGCCATTTCCCCAGTCTCTGACTCTGCTTTCTCAACCCTGATGTGAAAACAACAATATAACGGAAAGGTAGTCACTGTGTGCCTGAAAGCAGACACGCTAGATCAAAGTCATTTGAGGAGTGTAAATTACTATACAGATATTGGCAGGTATTTTTGAGTGATGAGGACCAGAAAGGAGGCCCAGATAGTGACAAGGTTGAGAGTTTGATAATCCTTCATCTTGGCGAGACAAGCAGCAGCTCCCTAAACTGGTAACCTTGAGAAATATGTGCTGAAGCGTTTGTAGATTAACTTTTCCATACTGAGACAAAGTCGCACAAATCACAGATGACTGACACACAGAGAAGCAGCACAGGCCAATGCAAGCAGGTCCTCCAACATCCAGAGGCACTATAGCATCTGAAGACTGTGTACCAGGTGTTTATAAAGGAGAACCTTCACCTCTAAGGTCACTGCACTAAAGGGTAGCTTAAAGTGAGAACTGTTTAAAGCAAACAACTAGAGATCGGTGATCAGAGAATCTCACATTCCCTGGGAAGACTCCTTTCCACTAAAACAGAGTTAATTTGTCTGGATTGAGTGAGAAGAAGGGAAAATTAGTCCAGGTATTCCATGTGCTCATCTTGAGTTAAGACCTCAGACAATGCTAGTGTGTCCTCAGGAGAAAGGAATCCTGCAAAAACTTTAGCTCTTTATGATTTGGAGTTCAAAACACCTTGTCCCCAAAATGGACCTGCAACCAACTAATGATGAGCAATGTTAATTCATGCTTTTGAAGGCTTTTCAGAATTAAAGTCAGCCCCACTTTCTATCTTTTTGTTATAGATTCTTCTCTATTTCCTCGCAACAGGGCCTGCTGAGATGGGTTGTCAGGTAGACTGTGTGGTCAGAGAGTGAGCTCTCCTGTTTTTGCTGCCCTATAGGCATCACCACCTGAAAGGACAGGCCATTTAGTCTGCGGAGATCTGTGGCCTCTGCTGCCTTACAATAAACTGAGGACTCGCAAATCTCAGATTTGCAGGCTCCATCCAAATTGTAATGGTATTTACTGCAAGTTCAGCCTCGAATATGCTGAGCGACACATTCCAGAACATAAAGGAGGATATCCAACTGTCTGCCTTACTCAGAAATGTAATTTAAATTAAATTACATTCCTTCCCCAACCACCCCACCATTCATGCAGTCACATCAGCAGGCCAAAAAGCAGGCAGAACTGAAATAGTAGCAAATAATAGTAGCACAGTCAAAGTTTCAGGTGTTGAGAAGAGTCAAGCTCACGGAATTGCTGACTACAACATATAGTTGGCTTGCTAGATGGGCCATAGGGACACACATGTACCTCGTCTGCATCAGAGCCTCAGAACAGAGCATAAGGTGCCGGTAGCAAGGTTTGCATGGGGCAATATTTATTTACTTTGCTTTTCTGTTTTACCAACAAAGTGTTAGCCAACAGGATGGTAACAGTGATTTAAAACACCACTTGCAGGCTAACTAGAAGTGAGTTTGAATCCTGGCTTAGCACCCACAAGCACTTTAACCATGAATAAATTGCACAGTATGCAAATGCCCACTTTGCCACCTGTGGAATGGAGGTGCAAGCATTCAGCTCATATCGTTACTCAGAACAGGGCCTGGACCTGAGTGAGGAAAGCACTCTTTATCTGTGGCTCACTTAATTTGCACATTCAATAAATATAAGCTGTAATGATGGCATATGGTTAAAGATATAATGACTCGGCAGGCAATGCGTGTTGCTCTGAACACTTGACATATGATTTATAAAATGCACCCTTAAAACTAGATTCCTTGCAGGCCAGGACATGTGGAAGGCAGGTAGCTACAACAAGTAACTTCCACCCAAAGAGAAAGCATTCATTTTCCTTCACGTTGAAGTGGAAGTGACTGATACTGGCCAATATGATTCACTTCTGCAGGTCTAATGCTCGGTACAATGATAGCCTCTCTCTGTCTGGCCGCCATATCCAGTGCAGATTAAAGCAGGAATTTTCCCTTTGTCCAGCTGAGACACTGACAGGTTAAAGGTTCTGATTCCTCAGAAAAAGTCCAGGCCAGGGTAAAGGGTGTGGAGGCTTTTTCTCCACATGGCCTCCATCTCTCTTTAAAAGAAGATTCCTTTTCCCTGCTCAATGTCCAGATCACTGCAGCCCAGTGCCCAGGCAGCCCACTTCCTGTTTTCCTTTTAAGGCCACTCCTGTTTTCTCATCCCGTCCTAACTGGTCAGTCCTTTAGCCCATGTCTTTAAGGAAAATCATTCAAGCTAACAAGAACTAGGGTTTTACCTTTGATAGAGGTCTATCTTCATATCACCTATAAAAAGATTTGATTACAAAAATAGAAATTCAAGACTTTGACTGGGTTCTCGAAATAAGTTTTTGAGCTGACTGGACCTTGTACAGCTTTCTGATCATTCTCTACATGACTTCCAACAATCAAAACAGATGGTCCTGACCAAAAATGAAAATAACTAATCAAGTAAGTAGTAAAAAAACCAAAGCTACAATCGTTTAAATGGCATTGTCACCGTCACACTTTGAAACTACACTGTGGATAAAACAGAAGGTAGAGATATGGAGAACAGTGAAACTCAAGAGAAATTACAGAGGAAGGCTTATGAGTTTGGCTGTGAAACCAAATACCATGATTATAATCCCAGTTCTACTACCTCCGAGCTGTTATCACTTTGTGCACACTCCTTGATCTGTCTGCTTTTCCTTCTTTATATGTAAAATGGGAAAAAATTGTACTCATCTGACAGTGTTCTTACAAGTTTTAAAAGAGTGTTACATGCACAGTGCTCAGAGAAATCACCTGGCTCATCATAAATTCTCAGTGAGACTCAACCTTTATTATTAACAAAGGCTAAGTTCAATAACTTTGGACTCAGATTGTCTAAGATTTAAGCCCTGGCTCCTTCACCTATGGGAGAAAGAACAAGTCATGAACCTCCTTGTGCTTTAGTTTCCTGCCCTGTAAAAGAAAAATGAGAAATAATGGTATTCTCCGCTTCCTTTAGAAAGTTGTAAAAATTAAACAAGATAATAACGTTGTTTAGCACAGTGCTAAGAACAGTATATATGATCAATGAGAATGACTACTAATTGTTAAGAACTAGAGTAATATGCTATAGTGAACCCAATATCTGTCTTTCAAACAGTCAGCATTACTCCATTTATGTGTTTATTTTGATGAATGAAATTTTTGTCACTGCCAGGCTTACACTATCCTTCTATGTGACCTGATTGACCAAACAGTTCCAGCCTTCCACCACCCTGGTTGTGAATGTCTCCTATTGACCTATAATGCATTTGTTAGCATATAGTTCATATTTGCTGTACTGAATAGACCATAATATATGCATCTTTTCTTTTTTTTTACTCCATCTTTGGCAGAGTATCCTTTAACAAAGTAGATAGATATTGGTGCTTTAAATTCTGCATTAGATACTATCAATTTTCCTCCACTTGAGACTTTTATTTTGCTGCTCTTTTAGTGACATGCTCTAAACATGATTGACTGTCTTTTACTTTAGTTATATGCACAGTGACTTCATGGTGCTACATGGGAAAGGCACATGGGAATGAAGGAGTTTTTTTAACACAGAATTTAACTTTAAAAATTTACTTGAAGTAGCAGATGCCACATGACTATTTTGTTTCATTTTATTTCTGCCCAGTAACTTCTTCTGCAAGTTCCTGCCTTCAAGGTTTATACTTATATTACCAAAACTCTATATGGCTATGATCAGTCCAAACACTGATCTTTTTTTTGTTCCTGCCACAAATGACTGATTTCTCTGAGAAAAGGAAATCTTCAGAAGTCTGGACAAAATAGCTAATATACAGTTTAAACACTGCTAATGGAATTCTTTTTAACTTCCTCAGTTACATTTGTCACTATCTGGGCCTCAAATTAAGTTTCATAAATTTCTCAGAGATTTAGTACATAAGGTAGGAGCAGTAGGAACTGTTAGTTAGATCTGGGTTTTTAACAGTGTGGAACATACAGAAGTCTCACCAAATGTAGATGTTTTCTACTACAAATTATCAACCTTGTCACTATCTGGGCCTCCTTTCTGGTCCTCATCACTCAAAAATACCTGCCAGTATCTGTATAATAATTTACACTCCTCAAATGGCTTTGATCTAGCATGTCTGCTTTCACGCACACAGTGACTACCTTTCCCTCCTATTATTGTTTTCACATCAAGGTTGAGAAAGCAGAGTCAGAGATTGGGGAAATGGCCCAGCCAGAAAGATACAGAGGAACTGAAGTTGAACCTGAACTGAAATTGAACCTGAACTTAGTGGTGGTTCTCTCTGGGCTTTGTCCTGCACATTGGCTCTAACTCAGGGCTGATCTCCAGAACATTCTGCATGTCATTTCTCAGCATACTACCACCTCCAGAATTTGTCACTTAGACTAGTACATTTCTCTAAGCCAACAATAGTTCTGTTCAAAAACCCCAATCAATTGCTTTCTTTTTGTTTTCTGTTGCTTTGCTCAGTAGAGAAGGTGATTATTCTCTGAAACATTGATTCTTATACTATTTTCCCCTAAATTTGGAATTCTATCATCACAATAGTCAGGAATTCTTTGCAGTTCATCCTATTGTCACAGTTTGTGGGAAATGGTGGCTTACAATGGATCAAATCAAAATTCATAACAGTACAAGAGCAATAGTCCTAGGTGATCAGGTGAATGTGCACAGTGCTCACAAGTCAATGGAAATGACTCCCCTTGAGGGCAAGTTAAAATCTGCACCTTACCTGGTCTGGTACCATGGTCTTCACACAAAACCCATGTGTCACCTCTGCTCCCTATAGTTCATACTCAACATATACTGGGTTCAGTGAGACACAAGTCAGCAAACAAGAGTAACGTAGATAGAATCCTTGTCTGCAGTGATAATTCCTGCAGACCATCAAATGGCATTCCAGTGCTTATTAGCAGAACTTCATAAAATTTTTTTCTCAATTTTCAGTACAAGCGAGACTGCCATAGATAGAGGTAAGTGGTAGAGTGTAAAAATACAGAAGACCAGGGTGAAAATTTCCCTAGCTCCTGCAGATAGAGAAGAAGAATAGAAGTAGCCCTGATAATTTTCTCCAAGTATCTTTGTTTTATCATTTTCTCACATTATTTATAGTAACATAGAATACACTCCTGACAAGCACATGTACACAAACACACACACATACATACCTACACACACATGCACACACACACAGGATACATGCTAAAAACAGACTTTACAAATCAATTGATTTAGTAAGAGAAAAAAAGCATGTTTTCTCTTACTTTTTTATTGTACAAATGTGATTACACAGCTTTATGAGCAAATCAGTTTGGCAAGGAAGCAGAATAGCAGTTTATTCATCTATTCATTCATTCATTTATTCATGTCATTATTTGGTACACTTAGCACAAGCTAGACAGTCTTCTGAACAATGGAGACATGGTATTGAATGCACAGGTCCTGCCCCCACAGAGCTTAACATTTGTTAAGCAAAAATGTGGCATGAAACTCGTATAATGTAAAGGAGCACATGAGGGTAACTAGAGAGAGAAGGGATGGGAAGTGAGCTATTTTGCACTAGGTGTCAGAGAAGTCCTCTCTAAAGAGGTAACTTCTCAAGACAGACCAGAATAAAAAGAAATGAGATTGGAAGCAAGATAAATAGGTACTGAGGAGACGCCAAGCCAGCCTTGTTTTCTAAAACTATTATTCCATTTATGAATGGAATGCTTTTTTTGCTGTTTTTCATTCCTTCTTCTATTATTTTTTTCTTAAGAAATCCTGTGCTTCTTGAAATGTGAAATAGGTGAAGGAAAATACAGTTCGGGACCATTAATTGTGCTTTCTTATTGAGTATATAAATTTGATGTCAAACGGGCCTGGCTGAATGGTATATATTTATTTCAAAAATATCATTTCTGTGAGGCATTGCTGCATCATCCTATTGATTTAGGGATTGGTGTGATTGTGCCTGATGCTTTTATGAAAGGCAGGCTATTAACAAACTAAATTGAAAAACTAGTGAGTCTGCCTTTCCAGGCCCAATCCAGCATGCTGCCCATGTGAGGTTTAAACGGGAAAATACTGTAAAAAGACTTATTTTAATGCGACAGGCTCCTCATTGCAATCCATAAACCTTATTTGCTGTGAAGAAAAAAAAAATCCTACAAGATAGAATTCTCAGGCTCAGGCAGCAATCTCCCTCTGGTTTCTCTCTCATCCATGGCAACATTAATCTTCTCATTTCAGAAGCTGGCTGTCTTTGACCTTGTTGGACATTAGGATTAAAATCTTGTGTAAAACAAAGTAGTTTTAAGAAAGTCAAAGGAAGCATGGTGCTAATGCTGAAAGGCCCTGGAAGTATCAGGGATTGAAGTTGCCCTGGATTCTTGGTGAGAAGCTGGAAGATTAAGTACAGGGTATGAAGGCTAGCCATCATGAGATTTTCACTGGTTCACACTCCTTGCTTTACAGGTAGAAACAAAGGCATAGGTAAGGCGTGACAGTTTGACGCTTGTCTTCTATCACACAGCCAGACTATCGGTAGAACTGAGGTCCCAGAGCTGTTTCGAGTCCATCGCACCTACTCCTTTAAATCCTGCCTTCCTGTGTGACCCATGCCCACAGAGAATCCTCTAGGTGACTGTTGCAAAAGAAATTGGAATCTTTAATATCACCAAATGGCCGTATTAAAAGGAAATCACAGGAAATATACTTGGGTTTTGGTCAAAAGTGAAGAGATTCTGAAGGCAACCTCTGATGGCAGTGTTGCACAAGCCCATTTCCCAGCAAACAGCCTTGATGCTACCAATGGCCTTGATAGAACCAAGAGGTAAAGGTCAGCATGAAAGGACAGAAAGCCACTGGACACCTTTCAGTCACGGCCAACATTAAACAAGAAAATTTTTTTGATAACAGAACAAAAATGTAGATATTGCATTGATTTTTTAAATAACATTTTAAGAAGAAATAATTAATCTACAGATATGCACCGAAAGTCTATTCTCAAGTCCGCATCTTGTTATCTAGAAAATATCCGAGGAAATGTAAAACTGACTTTAAGGGCTATATACCTGAGCAGAAGAGGAGAGGACTTCAATAGCTGGAGAGCAGAAAAGCCCAGCTATGGGCTTCCCAGACCGGAAGCTTGGCGATCGGAGAGAAAAACTAATGAAGAATGGAGACTGTAGCTCCAGTTGCATGGGTCCTGTCTCATGGGTCATGAGACTATAGCTATCCTGTTGCATAGCTCCTGTTGCATGGGTCTCTGCAGGCTTCTGCTTGAGAATGACCAGAGCTTGAGGTGAAAGTAAAAAAAAAAAAATGCCAGAGGTAAAGTTGGTACTACATCTGCATGTGGATCATGATCTTTGCTCTGTCCCTTCCTTTTTTCCTCCTTCCTTTCCATTTCTTTCCTTTCCTTCCTGGCTCTATCCTGTCTTGTCTTTTGTTCTTCCTTCTGTCTTTTCCTTCTTTTCCTTGTCTCTCCTCCTTTCCCTTTTTCTTTCTTCTCACATATTTCATCATAATGCGTGAAAGGTACTCCCAGAAATAGGTGGTTTACTGAGAAATTTCAAAGGCAGCACAGAGACCTTTCCCATTGCATTAGAAGAACTATGTCATTGCTGGAAAGAAGGAAATAAGTACAGTAAGTGGCAACTCTTCCCTAAGGACACACGGTGGAGATGTCCTTGTGCTCCACTTCTCCCTCTTCATAAGCTGGGTGACCTTGTGCTTCTCTGCTGTGTGCAACCTTGACCTCGTGGATATGTTTTGGTGCTCTGTGATAACTAATACATATTAGCTTGTTTCCCTGCATTTTGTTTAAATTCTACTTCATTAAAATCCAAAGTTCTCTGAATTCCTCACATTTTCCTTCCTGGAATCTTTATTTTATCCATTTCCACACTCTCTCTTTTTCTACTTCGTGTCCTCCTCCCTCTACCCTCCCTCCTTTAGTACACTCATTTCTACTTACTGAAATTTCAAGTGACTGCAAACTAGACAAAAAGAAATCCTGTTTCTATGCACAGACAGCCTTCAGACTGATGGCCCCATTACATTAGCATACAATAAAAGCCAGCAGGGGGTGCATTGCCACGCTGTTATCTTGGGTCTCTGTGCCTCAGGGGGCTGAGAAAGTTCCCGGTGTGCAGCTCCTCTCTCTAGTAATGAGACAATCACACACTTCTGTGACAGCTCCTTGGCCTCAGTGGAAGCTGCACTCTCAGTGGAAGGAGGCGTGGGGGGAAGGTCAGCACAGACATCCTGCGGTCTGAAGTAAGCTTTCTAGTTTAGGTAAGCTCTTTGATCTCTTCTTCTGGCCATAGGACTGCTTAGAATTTTTAAGACATCTGTTATGGAGAATATTATTTCCAGATATTCTCAGTAAAATGTAAAGAACCGTTAATCAAATACTTGCAATATCGCATCTGTTTGCCAATCCTGTATGAGAAGATGGGGGACAGGGGCTATAGGAAAAGTAAGCAGGGCTCTTCCTCTTACCATGAGCTGACACAACATTATATATATATGTTTCCTGGTTTCATTGTTTGCTGAAACCAAGACCTTAATTTCCACAATTCAGTCTCCCCTGAACCACTGCAGGGGCACAAACACTGGCTCTGCCTCCCAAAGGACTCAAGAATCTGCTTCAACCAAAACCAAGGCCTCTTCGTTGAGTCATTGCCACCATCTCTAAATACTGCTTTGAGTCTTTAGTTCCACCATAATAGTTACATTTGTTGTAGCATTTCTTCTTCTTTTCAGTAAATGTTGGCAGCTATACTGATCACACTCATTGTGGGGAATTGATATGTGCAAATAGCACATTTTGACCCACCCATTCAGCTCACTTTTATATGATAATGTCTAGGTTTTCTCTTCAGAGAAGGAAAGAGAAATAAGCAGATCAGTAGCCTAAGGAAAGGAAATGGGCTATTAACTCCAGTAAAAGTAGGACAATTGATATGCAGATCCATTTGTGAGAAAATAGCCTAGATGTATCCTACACTAAATTCTATATCTACTCACCTAATTGTATCCTACCCTAAATTTCTTCCATATCCTTCCCAAAGTCCCTATAATTCTATATGCATCCTCCCAGGTACATTCAGATTCCTTGAGAGTCTCGCAGATTCTTAAAATCTCTTCTTCCTGAGAAGTTGCTGAATGCTGGATTGCAGACCACTACTTAATGCAATACCAAATCTCCACAACTGGCCAACTTCAGGGAAAAAGAATATATAAATGAAATCCAGAAAGGCTATTGTTATTCTAGGTCAAATAGCCTTGATTCCATGTGGGGATCAGGTCCTAAAAAAAGGGATGGAGGTCCTTGTTCCATCATAATATAGTCAGGCTACTTTGCTCCCTTAAAAGACCAAATCAGGTATCCTGAGACTCTCAGGGTCTTGAGGTACAAATGATTCTTTTCCTCCATAGATCTGCAATAGTGAATTCTTACAGTCAAAATATTCTCTTGAATACTCTCTTAAAATGATTCTCCCCTGTATCTCCTCTTACCAAGGGCAGCCGAAGGTGTGACCACTAGCTTACCAATTACAATAACCTCTTCACAGGACTCCCTCTCTCCCCAGCCACAGTCCATACCACCCACAGATTAAAGCCCCAACCACAGCATTCTGGAGACCTCGTTCCTTAAAACTGAAGACCATGTGACTGTTACATGTAATTCAAATTCCTGCACTAGTCATTCAAGTCTATGAAATACACAAACTCCAATTCCATCTCTAACTTCATAGATTCTGTTCTCAGTTGTGTCCCAGATGAGGCACCCAGGTTAGAAATACAACCTCAGACTATGCAGTTTGCATTTATTTTCCCTTACTTTTATACTATGGAAATTAAAAATAAGGTTTCTTGTGGGAACCAGTTGACCTCTGACCCATAGATAAGCAGTTTTGAGATTGCCCAGAAAGGAAGAGAGGCCAGAAGGGCCAGAACATTATCTCCTGTCCTTGGAAGAAAGAACACCTGGAGTTGACACAGAGTACCCTCCCCTCCCCTTGCCCATGAGCAGAAAACCTCCGCATTCCTACACACTCTACATCATAGGGACCCAATAAATGTAAACAGCAAAATGAATTAACCAATGCTATCTGCTTCTGTAATGACACTTGCTGCCCCCCCCCTCCTTTGTAGTTTTTCAAGTTAAAAAGCCAGAGTTAACCTGGCTCGGGGCTCTCTGTTCCTGCGAGGTCAGTGAGCCCCATGCATGCTTGGTGAATAAAATCCCCTTGCTTTTTGCATGAGAGAACGTCTCTTGGAGTCTTCCTTCATGCGGCGAGTGTCTCTGACCCTTACAATACCACATTTCAGAATAAGAAAGAGAAGTTACGATATAAATAATGAACATCAGATATGTATTGAACAGGTGAATTTGAATAGTATATGTACTAGTTAGTTTCTCTACAACCTTTACTTAATCACTTAGTATTTTTCTAAATTTGTTTCATTAACTTCAACTGGGAAAGACAATGCCTTGTTTCTCAATTACAGTAATAAAAACAGCATGGTACTGGCACAAAAATAGACACTTAGACCAAGGGAGTAGAATAGGAGACACAGAAACAGTTCCACATGGTGTTAGCCGTTTGAGTTTTGACAAAGGAGCCAAAAACAAATACAGGTGAGAGGATAACCTTGTCGACAAATGGTGCTGGACAAACTGGTTAGCCGTGTGCAGAACTGTAATCTAGATGTATCTTCTGTTTACTCTGCACTTAAATCAAAATCCATAAATGATCTAGATCTAAAAACCAAAATCCTGAATCTGTTGAAAAATAAAATGACAAAACTCTTGAAGATGTAGATATAGGCAAGGACTTTCTGAATAGAACAACAGTTGCATAAGAAATAATACCAAGAATCAACAAATGGCAGTATTTCAACTTAATAAAGTTGTATATAGCAAAATATATAATCAACACAGTGAAAACACAATCTACAAAATGGAAAAAATTTGCCAACTACTTCTCAGAAAGGACTAAAATCTAGAATATATACAACTAAAAAATTTAGACCTCAAAAATGATCCAATTCACATGTAGGCAATTGAAATTAATAGACATTCCTCCAAAGAAGAAGTATAAATAGACAATACATACATTGAAATAATACTCAGCATCTTTGGATACTAGAGCAATGCCAATGGAAACAACACTGAGATTTCATCTTACTCCACTAAGTGTGGCTATTATCAAATAATAACAAATGCCTTCAAGATTGTAGGTAATAAGTGCACTTCCACATCATTGGTGAGGATGTAAACTAGTCTAACCACTGCATAAATAAATATGGAGAATTCTTTAAAAACTAAAAATAGAAATTTCTTTTGACCCAGCTGTACCTCTGCTAGATATGAAAGAATTAAAGTTGTCCGATTACAGCAATACATGCATTCTCATGTTCATAGCAACACAATTCACAATAGCTAGATTATAATAGTGGACGATATGGCCATCAAAAGCTGCATATTCACAGAAAATGTGGTATAGATATAAAATGGAGTGCTACTCCACTGGAAAGCAGGAAAAATTTTAGTTATTTGCAGGAAAATAGATGGATCTTGAGACCGTATCCTTATGTGAAATAAATCACAGAGACCATTAAATATTACATGGATGATTTTATATGAGAAATCCAAAATATACATAATTTAAATTGCAAATGAAGAGTAAATACTAGGAAAAAAGAAAGTAAAGTTTTTGGAGAGGAGAAGGTGATCAGGGAACAGGGAGAAGGGAGTGAAAGAGGCAAGTAAACCTGATCACCATGCACTATTCATACACATATCAAATTTCCAAACAAATATAGTTATATGTGTTGGAAACATATACTAATGTAAAAACTTTAAAAATAAGGTTTATTAAACCTTGACTTTATGTTGCTTGAGGTGTGAACAAAAATAAGGTGAATATTTAAATTACAGAAATACTATTACAGTAAAAGACACATTGTCATTAATGTACCTCATCTTATACGCCCTCACTTTGAACACACTTATCCCATCATTCTTGCCACTTTCTGAAGCAGTTCTGGAAATCCTTTTTTGTGTCTTTGTTTGGCTGTCCTGTCTATCTGGATGTCTTGAATGGGTTCAAAACATTTAAACATTTACCCTCATGGTCATTCTGACTTGGAGAAGAACCAAAAGTTGCATGGTACAAAATTTAGGAAATGGAATGGATAAGGACACACTATCATGTTTTAATTTGACAGAAATTGCCAGAAATGATTTGAATAAATTCAGGACACTGGAAGGACATGTGTGAAAGAGGATTTCCACAACTGCTTTGGAAAATGGCAAAAATCATGGGATAATGTTTTTTGAGATAAAAGAGAATATTTTGAAGGGGATTAATGCAGTATGTCTTTATTGTAATAATTTTTAAACACTCAATATATTGTTTGATTAAACCCATATAAGTTCAGAAGCTAATGTCTACAATTCAGTGCATAGTAAGAGGCATAATACATAACACTTAGGATTACCCTTTCACTCTTTTAAGTTCCCTATGCCTAATATAGACAATTTCCCCACAAGGGCTCTCTTTAAATGCTACTCCATGGTGCTTTTATTTCTTCTGAAATCTTTTAGTCTATTAAAAAACTTTCTGGGCAATTACTCTGTGTTGTTAATTATATTTTCTTGAACATAGGACTGGACTAAGAATGACTGTCCCATTCTCTATCTTTTACTCTATCCTCAACTGACGGTGCATCCCACATTGCTTATTTACTGGTCCCCAATGATTCAGAAATGCCTAAAATACTCTCATCTCTTCAATAATCTCCTTCCCTGGCACACAGGCCTAAGAGACGGCTCTAGTATTTTCGGCTAAACTTTTGACAGTGAAAACACTAACCAGTGGGCTAGGGATGTAGCTCAGAGGTAGAATGCTTCCTTAGCACATGCGAGGGCCTGGGTTCAATCCCTAGTGCACGCACACACGCACACGCAGGAACACACACACACACACACACACACACACACACACACACGACGTTGGGCACACAGGTTAATCTGGATATTTCCCAGTTCATTTCCTCTACTCCCACAGGACCTTGTTTCAATTTGTTCAAATGTCTAAATCTGAGTTTTCAAAGTTAATATCCTCCAATTCTTGCATACATACTTCTCTCAAAGCTGTTACTTGTGCCTTGGTCCTAGGTACCTACCTGATCATTGGGTGGTGGGGAGGATGGAGTTTTAGTCTGGGAGGCCCAGCTCAGTGTTCAGTTCATGCTGTTCCGCCTCAAAACTCATTTCCTCCTACGTCCTGTCCCAGAGTTCAAGAATCAATTGCTATTCAAAGCTCCTTCTGTGGTGACCTAAATCCCTGGTCCTTGTAGTGTCTTCCACTGTAATATGAGCAGGCGGCCACCGCTGAGTGCAAACCTCACTTTTAGCCAACCTGCCCTAATCCTCTGGGCTGGGCAGCCTAGTGACAGGTACACTCTCTACCTGGGTCTCTCCTGTAAGATGAGAGTGATGTGAGTACCTAAGCACCACATCCAAGAAGTAAGTGCCCACTCTACATGGTGGCTTATTCTAGCCATCTTTGACCTTCTTAAGAACTTTCTTATATCCTGCTGTGGATGGAAAGTTTCTAAACGGAGATGTCTGGCCCAAATGTGTAATTGCAGACTTGTGGTGGCTTTGTGAGTCTGGGTTGTGCCAGAGGACATTCTGTGGAGGACAGGCAGGTAGACAGCCTTGGAAGCTGTGATGCAAGTAGGGAAACTCACAGCTCTCACCTGCCCCTGACATTCACTGTACCATGACCTTGGGAAACTCAGTTATCCTTGCGAGGATTAATGAGTTAATCTCAGGGAAAGTACTTTGAGATCATTGGATGACAGGTGCTGTATAAGTACAAAGTATTATTATTAAAATGTCACTGTGCTAGCTGTACTTGCTCTTGAGGGCACAGAGGCAGGAATGACAGCCCTGGGTGAGTGGATAAGGATTACGTAAGAGAAGAAAAAGCAGAGTTCTCCCATGAGAAGTCCTGTCAGGGGTGCCACTTCCCTCCACCATCCTCCAATCTGCTGATTTGTCTCTGGACACAGGCGAGCTGCATTTTCCACAATGAATTGTAAAAAACTGTTTTACAATTTTTGATCTCTCTATGTCCAATGATCTTCTTGCTCATTAGCATAGCTTTGAAAGTAGAGACCAGAAAAACATATTAAAATTTACAAAATCCCTTCTTTTCCCCCCAGCAAACCCAAAAACTTCCCCACAAGCAAACAGAAGTAAAAAAACCCAGAGAATTGCAATGGTGAAGGTCGCAGACCAGCACAGTAGAAACTCAAACACCCTCTGTCACTAAGATCTTCCCTCTTCTCAATGTACCATTATAATTTAGTTTGCTTTTGTCCCCAAATCAAAGAATTTTTAGGGAAATAAAGTATTTATTAATAAAGATTAGCAACACATAATAGAAAAAGATGGTAAACAAGTGGTTCATATTTTTCTAGTCTGGGTATTAAAAGTCCAAGGTCTCTCAAAATATCAAAAAGTCAACCAATGGCTACTGATGGTTATGTCCTAGGATAGAAATTCAAAATATGGAGGACCTAATTGTTCATCTCAAAGAGCATCTTATGTTTCAGGGAAAATATTATTTAGAAAGGAAATCAAAAGTGCAGAACTTTAAAGCTAAAAGAATAATTTGCACATAAAAAAGGCATTGTTTTAGGGGATAGTTAGATACTGAAAAAAAATCAGTAATAGGGATATCAGAAAATATGTACAGGATGAAAGCTGAAAAATAGGAAATAAGACTTATAGCAAGTTAAGGAAAAGGAAGGTCTCTCTGTGTACAAGAAATTACATGAGTGTCCACAAACTATGAGGAGGTTTGCTTCCAACTGATGGTCTGTCTTAGCCTCAGCTGAGGCTCTGGAAGTTAAAGAAGAGTTTTCTTGGACTGTGCACTTTTTTATTTATTCTTATTGTTATTGATTTTTAAAGTAAGTACACTAGGGATTCTGTTGGGGGTGGGGGGCAAATTCTCTTCTAGTCTTCTGGAAAACAATTCCTGCCTGAAGCACAAAGTCCAGTTCCAAGCCAGAGACTGAATTCATCTCTCCTCATCACCCATAGTATCTCACAGCAGGCTAACGTTGTGAAAGATCACACTTTACTGGGGCAGACGGAATGGGCAGCTGTTCAGCTTTGAAGAGCAAGAACGCTGGCCTCTGAGATTTTACTCACAGAACTAGGATGTTACCAGTGCAAGCCGCAGGTAGGACAGAGAAATAGTTCCCCATTGAGAGCTCCGTATGGCCAATTTCACTTTTTTTAGTTTTTAATTATTACTTTGGCAGCATTATCATTCTGTATGTAAATTTTCATGCAAGTGATTTGAGCATTTTTTACATAGGCAAAAATATGAATGGGAAGAAAGAAAGCAAGCAGAGAAAGAAAGGAAGAGAGAAAGGAAGAAAGGAAAAGCTCTTTGTGCCGTAAGATGAATTTCCTTTTTTCCTTTTTTCTCCACTTCTGGACACTCTTCTTAATCTATCAATCATGTGAACTCACAGTTTTGATCTGTGGTGGCCTACAAAACACCAAAATAGCTACTTCCTTCAAGCAACTTTCCTTTCCAAAGCAAACACTCTCTCCTTACCCATCTGTGTCTCGGCACTGATTACATGATTGGCAGATTTGATCAACCATTATTTGCCTCATGTTAACAGCCATTAATATCTCACTTTCCTCATAGTAATTTTAGCAGTCAGAATCAATGTGTTTCTCAAAGGTGGAACTCAGTGTGGAAATCTTAGAAGAATACAGAGGTGTAGTTCAGCAGATATCTGAAATAGTGCAAATAATCACTGCTTCACAAGTGACCACTGCTCTCATTTAAAGATAACTTTGGTAAATGCATACTCTGATGACTGTTCTAATTTCACTAATTTATAAACTGTAAATTGAATATCAAATTAAATAATACTTGGAGACCAAGGAATGAACTCATAGTACAGCCAGAACTTACTTAACCCAGTTCTGCAGCTCAGACTGGAGCTGTATACCTAGCACCAGATTGTTCTGGAAACCCAAACTTACACCGGCCTTTCTATGTGACCCTCCTCTCTTCCTCTCGGTTTCTGTTTAATGTCCTGTAAAAGCAGAGCTAGATTAATGGGTCTTTAAGGGAAAGCTCTTTCAGCTTTTAAAGCACTCCGACTCTGTGTATGTGGAATCACACATATGCACTTTATATTCATCTACATATAGAGCGCCTCAGGAATTTAACTTTATCATTTCTTCAAGTTTCCTGATGCCATGATGCTCCACTCCTGGTATAATGGTCTTTAGCATGTCAATGATTCAAATACAAGGCCATTTTCTTGGGCCTTCATTGTTTCAGAGTGAAATTGAAAGAGGGAATCCAGCTGTTTATATGCAATATGCAGCAATTATGAAGTTCATTTCCAGAAGCCACTGTAACCATGGCAACCTGTAATTCTGGAAGAATAGACACAGGCTGCAGACTGAGTTCCAGTGGGGCCAACCCGTAGGCAAAGATGGCTGAGGAAACACTGGTGAGAAGCTTGAGATGTTTACTTTAAGTTAGATGCAGTTCTTGAAACTCAGACTCCCTTAATCCATGACTTCAGTCCTTCTTTAAAGTTCAGTAATCGGTGAAACTCAAATTTCTAGATTTGCCAGAGTCTGCCCTAGAGGGCTAAATAGTTCAAATGAAACAAGAGCTAGCATTGTATTGATGTTTATTTCATAGAGCCTTAAACGCCAGACTCAAAGTCATCACATCAAACCGACTGAACTTTAAGTCGGTGTTGCAAGAACCTCAGAAAGTTCAAATGAGGACCGGAGAACCCGGTCTCTTGATATGCAGTGTTTCTGAGAGCACACTGACTTCTTTGATATTTCAAGGGAGAAAAAAAAAAAGATAATACTTTTCTAAGAAAGAATAATTTTGCTATGTTTTGATCTCATCAGGCCAGAATGGAAACAGGATCTACTACAGGGGCAGGTGAGGGTAAGGGATAGCAAAAGGACAGAGATGTGGTAATTGTGAGTCAGAAATAATTTAAAACAATTGGGCCAGGTTACTGAGTCTATTGTCTGCTTATCAATCAGCTGACATGTGCCTCTTTGACTAATCCTGTGAATTTCTGGATCCCCCAGCAAAGGATGAAACAATGGGCAGTCAAGGGTCAAAAGGTAAGTGCACACACCTCCTGTATGCACCCTGGGACGTTCATGAAGATGAAATGCTAAATGGCTGCAACCTGCAAAGGCATCAGTATTGAATTTTTGCTATTTCTGACTCTTTTGACTCTATCTTTGATCCCTGCTGGCAGCATGCTGGGCATGTGTGAATTCCACAGCTCATAGATACTGTACCTATTGGGAAAGTGAAAGAAAATCTGGGCCTATCAGCTGCAGGAGTTTCCTCTCTTAAATTCCCAGGGGAGTTAAAAAATCAGAGGTGCACTCCAGATAAATTGAGATGTATCTCTTCTGAATGAGGACATTATGTTGTGCTCATTTGAGTGAATGACAAGCAGTCTTGCACACACCTGAAGCAATAGACAGATGTGGACTAAAAGAGTCCCCAGGATGGGTTTAGTGTCATTCTCAGTACTAACTAAACTTGGGAAGCAACTGGGTCTGGAAGAGCCAGAAAGGAACCACAGATTCAATCATATGGAGATGTAGGAACAAAGAGAGGTTAGAGGGAAGAGGCAAATACACACAACATAAATACATCCAAAGACTTTTAAGTGAGCCTGCAGTTTATTGAAGAAGATACCAACCACAGAGCAAAAGGAAGATCTACAATGATTTCCCACATTCTGGCTTGCATTCTTGCCCTTGTGGGGACTTCTCTCAGTTGTAAGTGTATTTGCCCAGAGTCCTACGCTCTCTCTGCTTGGGTGAGGTTCCTCCTATTCTAGGGTATGGCTGTACCCTATTCTAAAGTTAACTCTTCACTGAAGAAGAGCATGGAAAAGAACACAAGTTTTGGAAGCTGAGAGTGCTGACTACCACTGTCCTTGTTAGTTTAGGCTGTAATCATCAAGTAAGGTGTCATAGATTAGCTGGGTAATAGAGCAAAAATTATTTCCCACAGTTCTGAAGACAACAAGTGCAAGATCAGAGTGCTACCATCACTGATTCTGGTGAGGGCCCTCTTCTGTATTGCAGGATGCAATCTCCTCCTTGTGTCCTTATATGGTACATCAGGAAAGCTAACTAGCTCTCAGGCCTTTTCTTGCTTGGTTATTAATCCTATTTGTGAGGCTCACATCCTCATGATCTTCATTATTATCTTCTACTGGCCCCACTTCCAAATACCATCACATTGGGATTAGGTTTCAACATATGAATTTCAAAGAGACACAAACATTCAGTCCATTGCAGCCATTAACCTGCTGTTTGACCCAGAGCAATTTGCCTGACCTTTCTACACCACCTGAAAAGGCTAATCACAAAACATTGCTTGCTTAGTTGTTGTATACACTCTGCTCAGCATGGTGCCTATCCAGGGCAGGCTCTTGCTAATGGTAATGACATATATCTAACCCCTGTCTAGATTAGAATTCATTGGAGCTGTATAAACTGTCTCTACTACACAGTTGAAATAAATGAAAGGTCAGAAGCACAGGAAATGAGACAGAATTAAGGTCCAGAGACACCCATCTTATCACCCGTCTAAGAGAGACAGGGCAGCAGATGGCATTGTTTCACATATGAAAAAATATATTTATAACAAGTGTGGTTTAATGAAAAATTAAAAGACCTTTGGCATGGGGCAAGTCAATTAGGCTCAGTGGTCTTGGGACATTGCTGTAGTTCACTGGTAGGTGATCTAGCCAATACTGAATAAACGGTCACTGTGATAAACTGATCTACACCTGTACAGAGAAGGTATAAAAAGGAAGACCAAAGTGAACGATGAACTCTTCATAATCAAATAAAATTTGGGAAGTTTCTCCAAGCAATAGATGACAGGAGAGACAGTTACTTGAGTGAGTGAGGAGGTTAAATGTAGAGGAACAGCAAGCAGGGAATCAAACACCAATGGGGGTTGTGTGTGGTGGCCCGTGCCTGTGAGCTTAGCACTCTGGGAGGCTGAGGAAGAGGAATCACAAGTTCGAGCTCAGTCTTGGCAACTTAGCAAGTTAGCAAGATCCTGTATCACAACAAAAAATAAAATTAGGACTGGGAATGTACCTCAGGGTACAGGCCCTGGATACAAACGCCATTGCCATCAAAAAAGAAAAAAGGTAAATCAGATGAGTTTGGATGGGAAGTTCTTATCAAAACAATGTTACATAAAGTCAAGAAAATTGACAGAGGCCAGCTAGTATGTTCTAAATAGTCCTATTATTTTAGAAGCAAATAACCACTAAAAGTTGTACCGTACTATATAAAGTTCACATGTTGCATTGGCCTCACTCCCCCCAGTTAGAGTACAGTTCTGTGCTTTTATATTTTTCATATTCAAAGAAACTTACATACGTGAATACACATATACACAACAGGTACAAGTACATAAGTGAGTTAGGTCACTATTAGATTAGATCGTATATATATGTATATATATATATGTCTATATTTATATATAGACATTCTGTAACTTTTCTCATGCATGGAAATCCCTCTTTCATTCTCTCTCTCTTTCTTTCTTTCTTTCTTTCTTTCTTTCTTTCTTTCTTTCTTTCTCTCTCTCTCTCTCTTTCTTTTCTTTTTCTGTGTATGGGACTCAACCCGGAGTTCTGCACTGCATTCCCAGCCCTTATTATTTATTTGTTGGCTTGTTTGTCTTTTTGAGACAGGGTGTCACTAAGGCTGTTAGGCTGGCCTTGAACTTGTGATCTTTTTACCTCAGCATCCCAAGTAGCTAGGATTATAGGCATGTACTATAAAACCCAGTATGAAAATTCATTTTAATCAACTCCTATGATGGGAACACTATTCTTTAATGCCAATATAATATTCTTAATGATTATTTCACCCTTTTCTTATTTTTTGATAATCATCTTCATGAATAGTATTTGGTTTCTTGATTATGTTCAATTTCAATGGCCTCTATAGCAAATGCCTTCACTATGTGTTTAAATATTAGATTCCTTTATATAAAATAGGTAGCTAAGAGTGGCATTCTTCTGATGTGTCAAAATACATGTGTATTTTAAATTTTTTTGGACTATACTGGATTGCTTTAAAAATTATCGATTCACATTTCTACATGAGAGTACCCTTTCTCTCTATCCTTCTCAGCATCACCTGTCACTGTTCCTTTTCTTTCTTTTCAGTGTCCTGGATATAAAGAAATGTCTCATGATTAGTTTACTATGCATTCCCCTAGCCTTTAGTGAATTTGAGCATCTTTTTACATGTTTCTTGGTCATTTTTAATTTCTTTACTGCCAATTGCTTATGCAAAAATGTTCATTTTTCTTGTCAGAAAGCTTTGTCTTTTAGATATTAACCTGGTATGCGCTTGACAGAATTGCCTAAAGGAGGGAGAGATGGAGCTATCAGGAAAGAATCACATTGGTCTGAAAATGAGAAAATGTGAGCTTCTAGACTCAGATATTTAGCAATGTAAAGGATGGGCTGGGAAAACGCTTTGGTAAAAGGGACAACAGGACCAAGGAATTGATTGGATGTATCTGCAGTGAGGAAGGCTAGGGAGACATTACAGTCATTTTATGGTTTGGCAGGTGTGATGGTTGTGAAGTTGGTTATTGAGTTTTAATAATTGAGAAATCAAAGGTGAGGGAACAGGAGTTGTAGGAAAGATAGTTTGGTTTACAAATGGAATGAGTTAAAGGTGACAGGGAATCTTGACAAAGAAGCTTGCAGTACTGGAACTGGGGAGAATGGTCATAGATTATAAAGCACATGGAAGAGTTAGTGAGAAAGAGTGAGAGAAGAGTGCCCCAGAGACTGGGTTTTTTCACGTATGGGGAGGAAAAAAGGTATGGTAGCCCAGGCAGGGAATTTAATACCCACTGTGTCTACAGACATCCCAGACAACGCCAGGCCAGAGAGGGAGGCTTAACAGAAATGGATTGTGGGAGATAAGTTCGGATTTAGAATAGGGTTTGCAGATTTAACAAATAAAAATACAAAGTGTTGAGTTGAAGGTGAATTTCAAATATACAATTAACACTCTTTTAAGATAAATATGTCCCATTCAGTATTTGAGACATACTAAACATTACTCATTTGTGTACCATGTACTCTGAAATAATTCAGTATAAGATACATACTTGTCCAATGGAACTGTCATTGTTTTTTTGTTTGTTTGTTTGATACCAGGAACTGAACTCATGACTTCACCTTTGCCAGGCTGGTGCTATGCCACTGAACTATATAACTGGCCTGAAAGTTTTATTGTTGATATGAAATTTAAATTTAACTAGGTGTCGGTACTTTATCTGACCACTCTAGTTTGCAGCTTAATACAGTAGGTACGTATTTCTCTCCTGACATAACTTTGCTGAATAATTCCAAGCAATCACTGCACCATCTGTACAGAAGAGACCTTCCTCGGGATCAAAAAGCTTTTCATGTTAATATTCTAAGTGGTAAATGGTATTTTATCCACCTACAATATTATAGTGATTTTTGACATCCGTTCATGTCTATCCATTCTACCAACAAACACATGGCCCACATGTCATGTGTTAAAGTAGGTGCTTGGTAAAAAAAAAAAAAAAAAAAATTCATAATAATGACCCTGAATTAACATTTGCATTCTATAGAGACTACTAACCCATGAAAGACTTAAATCATGGTCAGGATATTCTAATTGTTTAAATTTATGTTATCATTTTACCCGTTGTGTTGGTTACTTTTCTCTCACTGCTAACGCAAAATACCTGACACCCAAAATTAAGGAAGGAAGGGTTTAATAAGCTCAGTGTTTGTGGAGGTTTCAGTGCATATTTGGCTGGCTCCAAGGCAAAGTGGCACATGGTAGAGGGCAACAGTTCATGGTGGTGGAAAACAGCAAAGCAACAAGAGCAAAATGGAGGTGGCAAGCAGCCTCTTTCCCTACCTTACATTGTAGACAAGCTACCCAACCCAGGGTGAGTGTAGCACTCACACCCATAGTTCCAACACTGGACCATCAATCAATCATAAACTCTAGAAGCCTGCCCCATTACTGCAGGAAGCTTTTGGGGGGACATCCAGACCCAAACCATAACATCCATTTAAAAAATTATTTCTTTCATGAACTTTAGAAAGTCTGTATTAAGCAAGATATTAATTTCAGACTCAGTGAAAATAATTGAGAAGGTATATTTTTGGGAGCCTTTTTGTCTAATAAGTAATGTATCATTTGTTATTCCTTAAAGTGATCACGTTCCTTGAGGACCATGTAACTATCCTTTCTACTATTAACATCTGAGAAGTGTTCTTTCCTTCTTCTTGAACTGTCACATGCTAACATTTATAAAGTAACTATAAATGTTAGATATTTTTATTTATTCCTCAGAACACTATTAGTACAGTGCTACTGTGAAATAAACAGAGGAACAGACACCTTGAGTGATTCCCCAAAGTTCCCCAGGAGGAAATAGACAAGAATGGTTCAATCCTTGTCATCAAGGCTCTGGGGGGCTTGCCCAAAACTACTGTTCTTGCCTCTATAACTTGGTAAAAGGCAGATGTCCTAGATGGAATTCAGTGACCCTCTAAAGAGTCCAGCCTTCAGCTTGGGTTTGGAGGAGGACTGTATCTGGGACATGCAGCAGAGAAATAGCATATCTGGAATCCTACCAGAATCTATTCCTAATAAACTTTAGTGTGTCAAAGCCTCATCAGCAGAGTCCAATGACAGCATAGGTGACTTGGGGATGAGTTCATGGGAGCTTAGGCATGAAGCACTGCCATTCAGTTCCTGGACCTGGAAGCCTGTGAAGCGCTCTGAAAGAACAGAAATCATGAAGCAGTAATGCATTCCAGAGTGTCCACCAAGATGCTGGGGCTGGCGAACCTGTCTGACTTTCCATACTCAGGAATGGACCAGAGGGTGCACTCCTCCCTGCCCCACGTAAACAGATGCAGCCACAAGCAAAACAGACAAGACAGAAAGAGGCAAATGCTGTAAGAGCTGGCACATGACCAGGTCCTGAAAAAAATACATAGTTTGTTGTAAACTATGTTCATAACTAAAATTTGAAATTTAACTTAAGAGGGAGATATAGCTAAAACATCCCTATCATAATAGAATTGAATATGGTTCTGAAAATGGTATAAAAAGTTTTCTCAAACCAAAAACTGGATTATTTTTGTAAACAATAAACAATTTGTACTCACCACTATCCCACATTAATAAGAAGTTGGTGCTCTCCCAATACTTTATACAACTTTCCTATGTCTTTTTCTGGGAAAAAGAAAACTCATTATGTCATCAGGAAGTGCAATCCCTAAGGAATATGGAAGTAACTTGATTTGTCCCAACTTCCCCTCATTCCTTGCCAAAGTTAATTCCATTTCTTTCCTATTCTATGTCACTTTGCAATAGTCAACTCTACATCAACCTAATGCTTCCACAAGCTGCTAATCCATACTAAAAGGCACCTCAGCTAAGTAGACAGGTGGTGACGGAGGAGATCTTGGCTGTACTGGCAGTAATAAAGAGGGTGTCACTCAGCAAAGAGGAAGAACAGTGAACAGCCCACAGCAGAGAAGGGGATTATCAGCGGACAGCTATCAGGGACTGCAGAGCAGAGTGTGCCATGACTGAAGGTGTTACTTTAGAGAAGTCTCAACCGGGCTAACTCTTGAGAATGAAATCCAGCATAACTGACTGCCTCACCATTTACTTGGGTTTTATTTCTCATCTTCAAACTTAGCTAAATTATGTCTTTCAACCACCAATATTCATGGAGATCACTCTTCTGGAGGGTGAGGACACAACACTCCACAGAGCAGATCGTAATTCCTGTTTATATGGAGTGTTCATTATAATAAATGTGAAGTTAAATTCATAACTCACTATTCTCTCTAGAAACAATGGATTATTTGAAAATCATTTGCATATAAGTACTTCCTTTAAAATATGAGATTGACAAGTAGTTATTGCTATCCCAGTTGTGTGATCATACTAGGCTGTGCCCAAAGTATTTGGCTCCTGCTGCCAAAAGAGGAGCTCTGTGGGTGCAAAAATGTGAATGCCCAGAATGATCACTTGCAGAAGAGAAAGCCTTTCTTTATCCACAGAGAGAAAAACAAATGAAAGAAAACAATCAGATAATCATATATGTATGTTTTATGTGTGCATATATACATGTACACACATACAGATACACAGACACCCTACACATACACAAACACAGTTTCTTGGCCCTCAGCATATATGTTTTAAACAATTTTGTAGTTACTTTTACAAAATACCTGTTAGAGACTGAGTGTTCAGGATCTATTGTTCTGTGTTTTTTTTAAACAGATAAGAAACAGTGTCTTGCAGGTGAGAGCATGGTGAATATGCACAGAAGACTTCAATGGGAAGATTTTTTTAGAGGTTATGGGTGACATACACCTCTCATCCTATGCACTCATTTTACAGATAAGGAAACCGAGCAAAAGAGCAGTTGCCATAACTGATTTAACAGCTTCAAAGGTAATTTGCAGCAGGTTTGGGAATAAATCAACCTCCTTTGACCCACAGTCCAGGGTCCTCTCAATTATGTCACATTCTCCCACCTATTAAAGAGAGATCACCTATAAATCATGCTCATGTTAGTAGTAATGTTTTCAAGGCAAGGCAGGAAGCCAAGACAGGCAGTGAAAACTGCTCAATGCAGAAGATGATTAAGGAGTCAGCCATGAAGCCATTTGCCCCAGGTGCCTATCTATAAGCTCTCTAAATCACCACTACAAATTTAACCAATGAAGAAATCTGTATTTACCAGGAAAAGACTGAATGTGATTCCAAAAGATATTTGCACAAGAGCTTTAGAGTGTATACACAAGGGAAGACCCCTGTGGAACTTGTTCGTTCCTTACAGGTGGCTGCCTGCCTTCTAAAGTGTATGCCTCCCGTTTACCACAAGACTTTATCCTGCCATCGGAGCATGCTGCTGCTATGCTGCAACAGAAGGCCTCTACTCTACTGCACCTTGTGCAACGCTCAGCCTCTCCTTCAAGAAAGGTTTGCAAGACTATCTCTTTAAAGAAGGTCTAAGCATTGGCTTGCCTAGGAAATCACATGGGAGATGATAGTCTTTTATGAACTTTTACCATCTTTCCTGAGCATTAAGTTCCAAGGGTTAAAAAAAAAAAGGTAGAGAGAGAGAGGCAGGGAACATTTCCTACACTGAGTATCCCTAACCTGAGATCCCTACCTGTAGATTTCAGTTTCCAAATTTGGATAACGAGGCCTGCTTGGAGCCACTTGAAACAAGGTCTATGCCCTTTCAAATGGCAACAGAAGACACAATAGTTGTACTTCAGTAAATTAACATTTTAAAAGAATGAGATTCAGGAAAGTAGTGTGTTTGACTCAGACTTGTGTGGGCATGGAGTTTGAATCTGAGGGCTCACTGGTGCACTTCCATTCTTTACTCTTTCTTTTTTAAAATACTGTAATTAAACAATATGATCTTGAGGTAATTTGCACAAACACATACACTTTGAAGTACAGGTTTGAAAGACATGGCCTAAGAATTCATACAGGGATAAACTGCAAGAAGGATCCTCTGTTACTGTCTTTTACCAACACATTTTGCTGCTTGCCTATTGATTCTTCACTCAAGGTAAAAAATGAAACCTAGATAAATATCAAAGCATTTTATCTATAGAAGTAACTTGTGTAATGTATTGATAAGAATTAAATACATATATAAGTAGCATATCTCCAGGGAACATTCTAAGTGTTTATCAAGACCTATCTTTATTTCATAACTCATTACTTCCCTGGCATTCTCACCTTGTTTTCTTCCCAAAGACGAGTTTGGTTGTAGTTCCACTGGGCTCTTAACAATAATAAGCCAAATGCCCTGCTGCTTGCCATAATGATTGGTTCAGGAATAGACATTTGACTTATGTATGACAATACAATTGGAGAGAAGTCCAATATGGGCAAGAAAATGGAAGTTTTTTCTTCCCCTGACAGGAACAAGAAAAAGTAAGGCTTGGTTTGGTAAAGGAAGTTCTGATGGAAGACATGCCTGAACTGGAGTATGAAAAGAGCGAAAAAAATCAGAGTGAAATATTATAGGCAGCTAAGTTAGGTAGAAATTAATAGACAATTAGAGACAGGTCCATGATGAAGTCAGTGCAGAACATAAAAACACATCAAATTATAGCTGTAGGCACATTAGAAGCCAAGGCCTCAAGATTAAATTCACAGTGGCTAGACTTGCATACTTCCCCAGAGGATGAATGGAAATTTGAAATTATAGTAAACTCCAGCAAAGTCAATGTTCAAAGTTTGCTGCCTTAGTAGTTTGTGGACTTTTTTTCAAGCCTAAATAATAATTGTTTGCAGAAAACCCTGCAATTTTGCAGAAATCACAAAAATCTTCCACAATTATTATTTTTTATTTTCAGAAGGTTTGCAGGTGGCTAATTTGATCATGTTGTTCAACTCTCTTTGCTGCTGACTGGCTGATGCCCTGTAACTCATCTCTGGTGAATGTATCAGCATTCTCGCATCAAAACAAATTACAGTACCACATGTAGCTATCTCCAGTATTCGTGGTATTGCTTTTCTTAAAGCTCTAAGAGGGATCCCTACAATGCCACCAAGGTGCTCTACACCTTCTAAGTCTTCTGTCAATGAACCTAACAGGCAGAAGTTTAAGACATGCTAGGGGAAGGTTGAACTACTACATTTGCTCTGGGAACTAAAAAGTTATCATGAAGTAGCATAATAGGCATTTTTCTGACTACATCTAAAATTCACAGTTTTTCACAATTTGTGGGTAATGAAGGAACATAACCCCTGTGAATTTCATAGGTCCGCTGTATACTGTGATTGGTTCACCATACCATCCACTCCCTTAATTTGAGACATGCATCAGACAACCATATGGGTAACCAGAACACCCCGACCCATCCCTTTCCAAGATGTCCTGTTTTAGAAGTCACAGATAAGCCAAGGTTAATGATGTTAGCCATATTCATTTGCTATGAGCCCTACTTCTCTAATAGATCAATATTAGCTAAGTGGCTATACCTGTGATCCTATTGGGTGATTGCAGTTTGACCCACATTATATCCACATTGTGAATTTGCTGTATAAATTGCTCCTGAGAAGAGTCTCAGTAGCAACTGACTGAGGACCCCTCCTGACTTTCTGAAGCAACTCCAGTTCCTCAATGAGCCTTTTCTAATGTTAACTTCCTCTGTTCTATGGAATTCATTCTTCAGTTTCAGAAGATGTGAACTCAGCACATCTGACATCTAGCACATGGGGAGTTATATTTCCCCTTTATCAGAAGACTGAAAAAAATAAATATTCCTTGTATATATTATTAGAGGACACGTGAAGTTTTTTTCACAACTAAAAAAAAAAAGCACTTCTTGATATACCAGTGAAAATTGTTTAGTTTGTCTTAAATACTCAATTGGAGTTTTAAACAACCTCATCCATTGTAGGCAGAAAACCTAAAACAACATGTTGCCCAACCAAGATCTATATAACATGTATGCACTGTTGTATTCTTTGAAATGCTTTCTCAAAGCACCCATGTAATCCTGTGTGTAAAATAATACCAAATTTTTCTACATGCTTCATTTATACAAGACTTTTCTCTTAAGAGAGTTTGGTTACTGTCTTTGGTTTTACCTCTGAGACTCAAATTTCTACATCTGATTTCTTCTTTTTCTTTGCTTTCTGTATATATTTAAATTCAGTGTTCAATTTTAGTGTATGTGTTGCTGAAACAAATCCTTAAATTCACTTTTGAAATTCATTTTCCTATTGTTAATAACATACATTGGACCAGAAGAAAATATTACTTCCACCAAACTAGGTAGTTTGTCATAGATAGAATACTTGGTTTTTTCTATGTCAAATTGCCAAGCTCTTGGCTGTTCTATTTGTCCTCAATAACAGCATTTTCATTGGCTCCTGCTTCTATGATATGATGATGAGTAAGGGATCATTCATGGGGTTTAAACATTTCAGGAACATTTTCCACTAGAAGAATCCACGTAAAGTGATTATACATTAGTGAGCACGATTACCCAGGCATAGACAAACAATGCACAGGGCAAAATGGCATCTGTGGAACTTGACAGTTTTACCATAGGTCTCTATTCACATCTTCTGTTCCATCTTAGATCTCTTGTTGATTAAATGTTTTGTCCTTCTTCATCTCTTGGAATCAAAATCCCAGCATTGAAAGCAACTCAGTAGTAAAATACAATATGATTAGACAGCTTATGAAAAATGCTCAATCTCACTAATTACCAGGGAAATACAAATCAAAACCACAATGCAATATCACCCTACCCAAATTAGAATTATCATTCTGTATACATTTTTCAAAATGCTGACGTGTGTACAGAGAAAAGCAAACTATTGTATACTATTGGTGGGAATGTAAATTAGTATGGCCTTTATAAAAGCAATATGCAGTTTCCTCAAATAAAAACAAAACTGTCAGATGATCCATCAATCCCTACTGTTGGATATAGTGTATATTCAAAGGGAGTGTATCTGTACTTTCATACTTTTTGTCATACTATTCAAAATAGATTATTCATAGAAGAAAATTATTTATCAATACATAAATATGTAAGAAAAATATAAGATATAATTCTATAAATATATACATATACGACATATGGACACATATATATATGTGTGTATATATACCAAAATAATAAGACACTTCAAGCTTTAAAAAGAATCAATCTGGAGGACATTATGTTAAGTGAAATGGCCATGCACACAAAGACAAATGCTACATGATTTCACCCAAATGTGGACTCTACAGAGGCTGATTTCTATATTGGTCAACTTTCCCATTGCAAGGACACAGTAACTGATCTTAAACTCACAGGAACAAAACTTTATTTTTGACTCACAGTTTCACAGCTTCAGCCAATGATCAGCTGCTCCAAGGTGGAAATATGGCAAGTGGATGTGGTGTAGCAATGCTACTTAGTTGCATGGTATTCTATTAATGTAAGGTTTGCTGGCAAGCAGAGCAAAAGGGAAGAGTCCTAGTAAGAGACATACCCTCCAAAGTTACAGCACCAGTGACCTACATCCAGATGGTTCCCACCACTTAACAGAATCTTCAGCTATTAATATGCAGGGATTAATGCACTGATGAACATAGCACCCCCATAACATTACCCTTGAGTATCTTGATACAGTCAAGTTGACTATTAAGTTTAACTGTCATAATCTTATAGGGACTGAGAACAGAAGAGTGGTTATCAGAAACTGGGGCGATGGAGAATAAGGAAAGATTAGTCAGGAAGTACAAAGTTACAGTCAGAGAGGAGGAACAAATGTTGATGCTCTATTATAGTACAGTACATGGATAATGACTAATAATACTGTGCACAAAATTTTAATTAGATAGAGGAGAGGATTTTGAATGTATTCACCATAAAGGAAAAGATGACAGTTATGCTAATTACCATGATATGTTTATTATACAACATGTATGTACATAAATCAAAGCCTCACACATTACTCCATAAATATGTATAATTATTATATCAATAAAAACAAAATTTAAAAACTATAAAAGTAATTCTCAGAGAAAAATCAAAAGTGATCATTTATTAGTACCTTCTAGTTATTTATGTGCCTTAAATTTTAGCTATGAAGCTTATTTTAATTTGTTACAGCAGCTGTAAAGTATTAACACATCTTTGGTGCCTTAAAGTGATAGGAATGCACTTCCTCAGATTTGGAGGGCAGAAATGCCAAATTAAGGCATCTGCAGGCATGTCTGTTCAAAGGTCTGTGGAAGAAAGTTTTCCTCTTTTCCCATTTCTGGTGGCTGCAGATCATCTTTGGCTTGTTGCTATAACATTCCACCCTCTGCTTTTACCTTCCTATGGTCTTTCCATCTGTATGTCTGCACTAAGATGCTTGGCATTGGCTTTTGCTTTACTTTGATTGTCCTGGATCATCTTCTTATCTTAGGATCCCCAATTTAATTACACCTGCAAAGACCCTTTTTCCAAATAAAGCAATTTCCACACATTCCAAGGACTAAGGCATGGACATATCTTGTTGGGTGCACCATAAAATTCACTATAAACCCAAAGGTTATAAGTTCATATTTAAGAGTTATTCATATGTAGGGCTTCTCTATGGTATCAAACAAAATGTGGCTTATACAAATTGAGCATCAAAAACTTAGATGAGGAAAGGAAGGCTAATGGTGAAACCATTAGCCTTGAAACCATGCTGTAAATGATGATAGAAACAGTGTTGAGTCTGTCTGCTAGAGAAGAGAACATTGAAGGGGTCATAACAGATCTCTTTACATATATTAAGGGATAACATACACTTAAATCCTGGGAAGAAGGACTAAAGCTGCTGATCTGTAGCTACAAAAAGATAGATTATAGGCTCAATTCAAGATAAATTTTCCTAAAATAACTGTCATCAGCTGGGAAGGAGTGTCTCAAAGGTAACAAACTGTCTATTACTGGAGATATCCAAGCATAGTTAAATATAGAAACTATAAGGTAAGTTAATTAAAACTTCTAAACAATTTTTAAGTTGATTCATCAGAGACTTTAAAATTAGTGTCACTTGGACATCTTTTAAAGCTGTTGCATGTTCTCTAAGTAGGGCTTATGTCTGTATCTGTCACTAATAAGCTCCCCTGCTGATTCTCTTAACATCTATCGCTTTAAGTTGCTGGTTTCTAAAGAGTCATCAGAATCCACCAGAGTTAGCATTACCCAGGAACTTTCTAGAAGTGCAGATTGTTGACCAGAACTACAGAAATTGACTTTGAAGGGAGAGTGGTACCCCAGAAATTTGGTTCAACTGCCTTTCAGGTGATTGCTATGTACAATAAACTCTAAGAATCACTTATTTATATAATCTTTTAAATCCTTCAACTCTGAGATTTTGAGTCTAAGAGAGGAAGGATAAGGCCAAATTCAATCAACAATAAAAATTGAAGTGAAATTTGAAGAACTCTACTCAGACTATTGCAAAATGTTGGAAAAGAAGAAATATTTCCAAGCACATTCCACAAGACCAGCAGTATTCTGATACCAAAGCCAGAAACAAACAAAAAATTATAGGATAATATCCTTGATCTGAGAGCCAAAAAAAAAAATTTTAGCAAAATACTAGCATACAGAACTCAACAGCACATCGAAATAATCATTCACTGTGACCACAATAGAATCCATGCAAAGACTGTGAAGATAATTCAGTATGTGTAAATCAGTAAATATGTTGCACCATGTTAACAAAATGAAGGACAAACAACCATATATTTATTTCAATAGGTACAGAAAAAAAATCAAGAGATCCTAACCAGCACTTCATGAAAAAAATTCTCAACAAATGGAAAATATATTTCCCACATATAACCAAAAGTATATCTCATACTGTACCAGGTTAGGAAAAATTGAAAGCATTTCTTCTATGATTTGGTAAAAAGAAAGGATGCCTACTTCTACCACTTCTATTTAGTGCAGTGCAAGTGGTTCTTGCCAAAGCAGTTAAATAAGAGAAAGAAGTAAAAAGAGTCCAAATTGGAAAGGAAGCATTTAAATCATTGTTGTTCACAGATGACAGGAACTTATGTAAAGAAAAAACTAAAAGGCCATTAGAACCCATAAAAAATTTCAGTAAAATTGCAGGATGTAAGTCAATATATAAAATTCAGTAACATTGTTGTACACTAAAAATGAACTATGGAAAAAATCAAGAAAACAGAACATTTATAGCTATAAAGTAATTAGAATTGTCTGAGAAGTTTTGATGGTGAGGACATGTACAAGAGGATAAATATAAATATATACATATATATATATTTGAGACAGAATCTCACTATGTTGTTGGGGCTGTTCTTGAACTCACTATGTACCCCAAGATGACCTCAAACTCACAGTGATCCCCCTGCCTCAGCCTCCCAAGTACTCAGATTATGTGTATATGTGCCACCACACCTGGCTTCAAGGGGATTTATACTTAAAATTTTATTAAGATAAAAGACAAACTGCCATTAACACTCCTCAAGATATTCTCCCTTGTTTTATATACTTTTTTCCCCTCTTTCTTGTCATTTTTCAAAGCAGTTCTATAAATCCACTTAGAGTCTTTATGAGTTCTGTTCAAAAATATAGTAAAAGCTACTATGGAGTGCTATTCAGAGGAAGGGCAGGTTCATGAAGACACCATATCCTCATTCATCTTATTTACTGGATCTGGCACCATTGGGTTTTCCCCAAAGTCAAAATGACAAAAGGTGAAGACTTTGAATCAGCTCAAGACATCAAGATGCAGAGGGACAGCACTAAAGACAATCAGGAAGGAGCCTTTCCAGAACTGCTTTAGATGGCGACAAAGATGATAAGTGTCGCAACCTGGTGGGGTGGTATTTTGAATAGGATTAACGACAATGTGACTCTTACTGTAATAAGTTTTAATTAAAGTCACTATATTTTATATTCACATTTCATATTATTTTTACTCAAAGTCCAATCTAAGGTCTTAATTTTCAGGAATGCAAAGCCGATTTTACCACATCATTATTAATCCTTATTTCTATAGCAACAAGATCATTGATAAATTTCTTTAAATGGTGAAGACCAGAAAGATTCCTTGCACAAAGCAAAGAAGGGATTCCTGGATCCCACGTAATTTCACATAGCAAGTTTATAAAGTTTACTTCTTTCCTCAAAATGATTAATAGGCATTTGATCAAGAGGATGCTATAGATAGTAGATGTCTTGGTTTTAAGCAATTATTGGTAGAGTCACAATACTTTTTGAAAAAAATGCAAGGATGTGATCTGAATAATAGCATTACATAATTCACAGAAAATGAGATTGTGAGTGAGTGGGTTGATGACAATCAAGGAAAATAACCTCAGAGATGCTTTGTTCCTCAACTTTAAATTTATCCTTTACCATCATATTGTGGTGGCTAATGGTAGTACTTTATTTCTAGCAGTGAAGCTTTTAAAGAATGGAAAGATTGTCTCATTTATGAGAGAACATTTTAGGACAAAAACGTTGTAATAGGATAGGAGGACACATTTCCATGAACTTATTTTTGAACTTTTTTAGTTTAAAGAGAAAAAACAAAAACAAAATAATGAAAACAAATACAAACACAAAACAACACAAAAACAATGAAAACAATCCAAAGTTCCAAAAACAGATGATAGGAAATTGACAATGGTTATTGTATTACAAATTGTTATCTTTAAAGTCATTGCTCAGATTACCAAATATAGGCATACAAGATTGATCAAACAATTAAACATTAACTGTTCCTTAAAATAAACCATTAGACATTAATAGAATTGTCTTAGTTATCTTGCATGTGTGTGTCTATATATATATATATATGAGAATAGTAAAAAAGGAACAATACCAAAATACCAACAACACAGACAAAAACAAAACAAAGCAAAAAAAAATGATACAAACAACAACACAATCATAATAGGGGACTTTAAAACTCCATTGTCACAAAGAGATCAAGTAGACAAATAATCAACAAAGAAATAACAGAACTAAACCAATCTTGTGAACAAATGGACTTAGTACCTTTACAGAGTGTTCCACCCAACAATGTTAGAATACACATTCTTCTCAGCTGCACATGGGATGTTCTCTAAGATAGACTTTATACTAGCCTATAGAACATACTTAAGTAAATGCAAAGGAATTGAAATTATCTCATGCATACCATCAGACCATAGTGCAATGTAATTGGAAATTAATGACAAAAGAAATCACAAAAACTCCATAAACACATGGAAATTAAATAACACCCACCTGAACAACCAATGGGTCACAGATGAAGTGAAAGAAGAAATTAGTATTTGCAATCAAATGAAAATGTAGATACAATTTGCAGGAACCTGTGGAACTCAATGAAAGCAGTCATCAGAGGGAAATTTATAGTGGTGAATTCCCACATGAGGATGTGCACAAATAAACACTCTTAGGCTGCATCTCAAGCTTCTAGAAAAAGAAGAGCAAGTCAAGTGCCAAGCTCAAAGAAGGCAGAAAATGATAAAGCTCAGGGCAGAAATTAATGCAATGGAGACTAAAAACATAATACAAAGAATTAATGAATCAAAAAGTTGGTTCTTTGAAAGAATAAACTAGATCCATGAACTTTTAAGTACCTAACAGCTCCAGAGCTGCCTCTTGGGCTACCATGCGGTTTTATGGCAAAGTTCAGTTTAGCTACATACAAAGAGCTTCTGGGCCATTTTTGTAGGCACACTAGCAGTTCTTATTTTGTTTCTTATGTTAAGTCCTACATGGAATCTCTTTTACCAGAAAAGCTGACTGTACTGTACAAATAGGCTGGAAAAATGAAAACCTAGAACAACTGACTTTAAACAACCTTATGAAATTTAATATAAAATCCTTGGTTCAGTTAATTATTTAATGAACACTTACAAAACACTGTGCTAGGTATTGTTCTAAGCATGTTACAAGTATTAGCTTGTTTAATCTGCATGCCATTCTGACAAGGTAGTTTTTATAATTACTCTCATTATAATGGAGGGAGCTGACACAGAGAGGTCCTTTGTTTATGATCACATCACCAATACAGTGTCTTGCGGAGTCTAGTTATAGCATCCTTGTGGTTAATCATCACCCTCTGCTGACTCTTCAGAACCTTTTAGGATCACAACAAAGGCAAGATTTCACTTTTTAACACTGACGAGCATATCCATGCTGATGGCAATGGCACTTCCACTCTGGAGCATGTTGTCAAGTTCAGAAATGTTCATATACTGACATTCTTTCAGCTAAAAGCATTGGAGACCATAGCTGGTAGGTAAACTGTGCAACATACAATATTCTTGAGTTTAACAGAAATGCCATGTCTGAATCAGAGAAGACATGGGTAGTCAAAAATAATCAGCATGTCCAAATATTTCAAGGACTGAAGGTAAAAGAGTGATTAGATACACACTATGCTGTCAGAAGACTGAAATTAATCTGATAGTCAATATTTCAAGGAAAATATGACCAGTAAAAATCTCCCAGAGCTGCTTCAAGGCAGCACATTCTGAGACACACGTTGTTACTATAACCTGGTGACCTTCTGACGGCATTGTGATACGAAAAAATTTGTGCTTTATGCAGGAAGCTGGATTAGATAATTTGTAGGTTTCCTTCCAAATATTACATTCTATATTTCTGTGTTTATTTTTCTGCAGGCATGCTGAGAAATTGACATGGCAGTCAATGAGAGTTTTTGCTTGAATAAATATTTCAAACTCTAAACCATGTTTCTCAGGAATTCTAGTGTATCTCCTTTCTTCCACACTTTTGAATGCTTATTTCAAAATTGAATGAAATCCACAAGAGCAATTTTTATCTAATTGCATAATTGCTGCATTTTGGTGTAGCACTAGTAGAAAAAATGGCTTGATATCTTGAGATTTCAGGAAAAGAATTACTTAATAAAGAATCTAGACTCAAATAATTGTTTACTTAAAATTGAAATTTGCTGAAAAACCTCAAACACTATTTCCTCCTTACTACTGCCACGTAATTAAATAATTTCACAATTAATTACTTTCAGGAGAGATAATTTGTTTTCATTAAAATATGTAAATATGCATCCCTTGCTGTGCTTTTTTCTCTTTATTCCTAATGCTTTTTCGCCCACTGTTGTGCTGATGTTCCATGATAAAGTATTGTACCATAGGCTTCAAATCAGCCTCGGTCCGCTTTTATTCCCCAGCCTCAGAGAGCATTTTTTCCCTCACAGTGTAGCTTCTTCTGCCACAGGCACCCACAGTCATTTCTCATAGCAACTTCAAAGGTTAATGATTTGCTCTACCTTTTGCCTCTGTTTCCCACAGCCTTTAGTTTTGAGGACTTATTTTTGTCCTCTGACATTATGGATATAAGAGCTCATTAGATTCAAAGAAATTCAAAGAATCAATAAAATGGTTGGGGGAGGAGACCTAGTTTCTCAGATTATTTAAATAAAATTAGGATAGAGAAAATAATTTAATAGAATCAAGCTAATAAACACGGATGATCTACTCCTTGCAAGGCACAACGTGTACAGTCCTGAGGCATGAAATACATAATTAGAAAAAGTCCTTCTAGAAGAATTTTTCTTATCAGAACCAAAAGTAGAACCCACTGTGTTTGTACAAGGGAGTGAATGTTCATGTAAGAAAAGGCATCCGGATGAAATAAAGTAGCTTTTATTCTATATCTTGAGTATCATCTTAAATTTTCACTGTGAACATCAGACCAAATTATGGAAGGAAAAGTAAAACATCATATTGTTCTTGGATCCCACTTCTGTAATGAGATACTATGACATTTTAAAAGATTGTCACTAATAAGGAATAAACTAAGGAAAATAAAAATGAGAGCCCAGTGTCTGAACCTGGAAACTCAGCTTGTGAATTCAGATCTTGTTATGGAGAATGACTGTTAAAAGTTGCAGGTCCTGTCCACTGCAAATGCTGCCTGAGGAAGTTTCCTCCTTCCTCTGAAGGGTAGAATGAGTTGTAAGTCTTTTCAGGTTTTCTAGCTGATATTGATTTCAACTGATTAAGCAAGTGTAATAGACATATGTGGAATTCCCACTAAAGATACATTAGGAGTGTGTACTAGCTGTAGGCTGTTCCTTTTGGTAGCTAACTATATTTAATAGGAGGAGAATTATTTCTTCCTTAGGAAAATACCCTATTACTTGGTTTTTATTTTAAAGTAATATTGATTCTTTTTTGTGGGTTGTCCTCCCTCGTTTGATACATACATACATGCACACATGGTTATGGAGTAACCATTTCTCTAGGAGTTAAAATAATGCTTATTATTTGAAAGACTTTCTTTTCCTCAGTTATATTCCTGATTGGAATTGTTGGAAAAGTTGCAGTGTAGTTGGGTATTCTATACAGGAATCTTCTTATTTTGGTCTTAAATTTTTACTGTACATACTAAAATGATTCTCTGAAATTGCATGAGAAAAGTATAGTATAATACAAATGTGGTAAGATGTTATTTGACCAAGAAGATTATAAGAATCTTTAAAAGAAATTAAATGTTTAAACAAAAGTGCTTGTTATCAAGTATTGAAATGACTACAGGGTACTAAAACTGATTTGTTTTAATGATTTCATTTTTAAAAACTGGTCAGAATGAGGAGGAAAATCACAGTATCAGAAAAATGCTATACTACTAAGTGCAAACAATGTAAATTAGGACCTTTAGCTCTTTGCACATTCTTTTGCTTTACACAGAACTATTTTTAAGGAACCTAATCATTTGGTGGTTTCTAATTTGTTTTCCAAGTTCCCTTTCCTGGGTTAAGCCCTCTATCCTCAGGCCTTTAAAATGAAATGCTAACAGACCATTAACTGCTATGGCACACAGAGGCCTCTCCATTAGAGCCTCTGCTTTGTTAATTAAGGAGACACCATCAAGGCAGCAAGGGTCTGAATCATGACCTACCTTTTCAGATCAGTTTGCAAGTGTCTCTTGACTACTTTATGTGCAGCTTAACTTTCAAATAATACCCAGCAAAGTATGAAAATTCTTCTCCTTCCCAATCTTTATGCGATCTATAAGGATAGATATCTGGAAATGGAATAGAGGGGATTCTCATTTATCTTGTATAATTAGAAAAGATAATCCTATAAGATAAATGATTTGGGCAAAAAGAAGAAGCCTTGTTAGGTTTTTAAAAAAAATTATCATAGCATAGCATGTTATTTTATTTTTATTAATTTATGTTTTGCTATGTAATAAACATATAATACATAAAAACAAATGTTTAGTTCAATAAAATATTATGAATATATTCTCCTCCAACAAGTTCCTCCTCTACCAAGTTTGGATATATAACATGCATACAAAACTCCTGAAAATAAACACTAGACTGACTTTAATGGTAACCATTTCTTTAGATTTTTTTAACCCCCTTGCTATACCTTTTTAAATGGAAAATACAGAAACAAGATCTGTGATATGCTTTGCTATTTTCTTTGCTAGTTTCTAAAGATAATCAGACATTAAGTATTCATTTGTGTCTTAGTTTCTTATTATGTCGATATTATGATTTTTAGGACTGTTACTGTTAATAACATTTTTTCATTCTTTTTCATTGGCATATAGTACTCAATGATTTGAATATATCACAATTTAGGGCTGGAGATATAGTTCAGTGGCACAGAGCCTGCCTGGCAAGCAAGAAGGTATAAGTTAAATTCCTGGTATCAAATTTATATATATATATATATATATATATATATACGCACAAACACACACACACACAGACACAGAGTAACAGAGATGAGCATTTTGATTGTTTCTATGTTCCATGAACTATAAATGTGTGTATCTTGCTATGCAGGTATATATGTTATTATACCATCTATTCAGCTACATATAGCTATAAGGATATATAGGTAGAATTACTGGTTCACCAGCTAGATACTTACAAGTATTTTCTACACAGAGGTTATAACAGTATTCAAACTATCAATAAAATCTAATGTTCTCCCTATAACATACTCTAATCAAATTTTAGTAGTATTTCATTTCTTCATTTAAACCAACCTCGAGTGTGGATAATAATGTAGCAAAATTTAAATTGTACTACCTTAATTATTGTTACATTATAATGGCTGTTCGTTTATTTATTGGTCATTGGGTTATTTGTTAAGTCAAAGACTTTCTCTATCTTGTTATTGATTTGCTTATCTATTTTATATTAATTGGTATACTTTTTTACTTTATGTTAGCCCTTTTAAAGTTGTATGTATTATCTGGACATGGTGGTACATGCCTGTAATTCCAGCACTTGGGAGGCTGAGGCAAGAGGATCATTGTGAGCTCGAGGCCAGCCTGGGGTACAAAGTGAGCTCAAGGCCAGCCTGAACTGCATAGTGAAACTCTGTCTCAAAAAGACAAAAAAAAAAAAAAAAAGATGAATAAATAAATAAAATTGTGTGCATTAGAAATCTTCATTTATATTACATGGCTTGTAGTTTCACCCTCTTAATGGTGTCTTTTTATTTTATGTGAATGAGCAGGGTTTTATTTAGTGTGTGAATGATACCCCAACTGTTGGTAGTCAGGAATATCGACCTCAATGTCAGTTAAACAGTGGTTTATAAAGTAGGTGGTCTGGTTTCTAAAAGTAGCTGATAATTTCCAGAATGGAGGAGCACCGACTTCATCACATGGTGACAGTCATAGTCATGAGGTTATTACAGCATTTGTCAGAAACAGTATTTTAGAGAAACTGCTTACTTTTGGTAAGTTCTTTAATGTAGGCAATTTTGTTATGTTTTTCCACATGTTTAGAAATATATAGTTCTATAGATCTTATTTACAAAACTTTTAAATCCTGAGGTTGTAAAGACCTCTTATATTGTAAGAGTTTTCTAAAAGATTTCTTATGTTTTTTCATGTTATTTCTAGGTCTATTTCATATATTGTTCATTGTTTCACCTTGCATGTTTAGGTCATAAGAAGTAATTTTTAATGATATGAAATAAAAATACAATTTCTGAAGATTTTTTATATACAGATATGTAATTTTCCTGGCCACATTTACAGTAAAATATAATCTACTGTCTACTTTACCATGTTACTTTGTGAAAAGTCAATATATGTGCCAGAGTCTTTCTGAGCACATTGCATTGTCTGTTCCTACACCAATTCTATACTGTCTTAATTACTGTACATTACACCCCACATTGTTCTCCCAGCGCATTCTGTTTCCTTGCATTTTTCATATGAATGGCAAAAATCAACCTTTCAAGTTCCAAAAATAAAATTTCTGTTGTAACTTAGGAATTGCATTGATTTGAGGAAAATTGATGGTTATATAGTCTTTGTATTAAAATCTGTGATCAGGGGCTGGGGATTTAGCTCAGCGGCACAGTGCTTACCTGGCAAGTGCAAGATCGTGAGTTCGATTCCCGGTACTGGAAAAGAACCAAAACAAATAAATAAATAAAACCTATGATCATATAATATTTGACCATGTGTTTATGTTTTCTGCTAATCTCTTTGATTTTATATATTCTCCTTAGTGGCTTAAGCATAAAGTTTATTCCTAAGTAATTGAAATCATTTGATCTATAAAATAACATATATACATAAGTAAGCAAGAAGATGATACAGTTATTTATTTTTAAAAAAACATTTTCACTAATATTTAGAGATTAAATTGATTCTTACACTTTGAATTTGTATCAACAACCACATCATATTATCTAATAATTCCAACAAATAATTCATACTTTTTCTTGAATTTTCTATGATCAACATCAGACCTGTGAATATCATTTTTTAAAAATGACAGTATTTTTCTCCCCCACAAATTGTAATATCTATTAATCTATGTTACTTATTGTCTAATGCATTGCTAAGACCTCCTTCTATTTGAATTGAATAAAAGTGTTAGAAATATATTCACTTTTCTTTGCCTAAATGTCAATAGAAAAATGTTGATATTTCACTAAACACTGCAGAACTGGTGCTTTTTTTGTAGATACACTTTATTGGACAAATGTATCTTTCCCTTCTATTATTGGTTTTATAAATGATTGAAGCATGAATGGATGTTGAATTCTATTAAAAGCTTTTCTTCATCTTTTAAAATAGCAATTTTATTTTTTCTCCTATGACCCACTAATGTAGTAACTTCGATTATCTAATGCTAAATCACATTCATTTTTTTGATTATACCCACTTTATAATGATATGTAGTGTTTTTGCTTGCTACACTTAGTTTGCTAACTGCACCTAATGTTTCTGCATCTATGTTCTTGTAAGTTTTTCACCTAGTTTTCCTCTTCTTAAGATCTTTATCCAGTTATGTTATAGATGCTATGATAGATTGACATAATACCTGGAAGGAGCCATTTTTATTCTGTACTCTGAAAAATAAAGGTAATCAGAATGCTTACATAGATGTTGTTTAGAAACCACTTGCATAGTCATCCGGACACAGTTTTCTTTGGAAAAATATTTCTAATTATTGAGTTAATTGTCTCAATTTTCACAGAACTATTTATGTAACTAGTGTTTGTTTAGACATTCTGTTTTATTTAGAAATATGCCTATTTAGCTATCTAAACTTTGGACCTATTTTTCCATAATATCTCATAAAATATCTATTTAAAAGTCAATACTAATTCTTATTACTTTGAAGTAATTATATTTGTCCTTCTGCTTTTCTTTTCCCCCAATGTCTGTTATTTACAACTTATCAAAAAGCCAAGTGCTATTAAATCAGTATTGTTATGATGACTATTTTGTAAATGTACTATTGCAGTTTTTTGTACTTTTTAACATTAATTTAATATTCCATTCTCTTTTTCAACTCATTGAGTTTTGCCATCCTTTCTTGAAACTTGAGAAGGATATTTAGTTTACCAGTGTATTTTGTTTTTCTATCATTCAGATGAATGGATTTAAGGCTTTACTCATAGCCCAAGAATGGAAACCACTGAAATGCCCATGAATGTGAGACTGAATAAGCATATCCTGCTATAAGACAGATAACTGAGCATAAAATGCAATGTGCTACTGATCCCCACAAGAGCACAGATGATGATGAAATAAGTTATACTGAATGAAAAAAGCTTAGACAAGACAGAATAGATATGTTTGATTCTATTCATTTGAAATTTAACAACAGGCAAAAGTAATCGGAGATGATAGAATCAAAACAATGGTTACACATTATGGAAGTGTTCTATTATTTTGATTGTGGTAGCGGTTGCATGAATTTATATATTTGTTAAAATGCATTGAATTACATGCTTAAAATCAGTGCCTGGAGGCTGTGGAGAAATAGGAACCCTTCTCCACTGCTGGTGGGAATGCAGACTGGTGAAACCACTGTGGAAATCAGTTTGGAGAGTCCTCAGAAAACTAGGCCTAGAGGTCCCATTCAACCCAGCTATCCCCCTGCTGGGTATTTTCCCAGAAGATCTAAAAACATCATATCACAGTGATGTATGTGCACCCAT